>NC_133666.1:610386551-610715162 GCF_037893015.1 Macrotis lagotis | reverse complement strand
CTGAAGGAAATAGAGAATAGACTTGCAATGAAGATAAAAGTGAAGTCATTTCATTTTGATGAGGATCAAGAACAATACAGAACAGAGTTGACTTTTCAGCTGAAACTTGTAAGAACACATGAATTCTGGAAAGTAGTGATAAAGAGAGTGTCTTAGTGCTCCCACCCTCTGATCAGAAGCCAGACCTGGGAGCAAGAGGTCCCCCATCCTTCTCTTTTATCCCCTCTTCTTTCCTTATTTTTGAAAGAAATGGAATAAATGGGCTGGCTCTCCCCTTCAAGACATACACAAGGATTTGGTGAGTTATGGTGCCTTTTGGTTGGCTGCAGAGCCAGAAATGCAAGTACACTCAGAAGGCCCCAAAGGAGACACTTGGCCTTTTTCACTACTGGCTTTGAGATGTAAGAATGATGGAATCTGGGTGGGGGAGTGGGCAGAGGAGGGGAGGGCAGGAAAAGGTGGGTATTCTCTGTGTTCCCAGCCTTCCCTTAGAAGAGATGCTTGGGTTTGGGATGGGGCTCCTATACTTTGTGTCTTCTTTCCTTGGGCATAAGGACTTCTGAGTCATCCAGAGGTTGAAAGAATGATGAAAGTTTGCCAGGAGCTCAGCCTGGTGAGGAGCACAGCCCCAAGGAATGACCTCAAAAGATCCAGCTCAGCAGTGAACTGACCCAGCAAATAAACTTGCTAAGTCTTGCCAACAAGGAAATCATTTCAGTTACTATTAATACCACATTTGGAAAGTGAACTTGGTGTCAATATTTAAAATCTGAGCCAGAGGTGGTAGGGGAAGAGTTTGCTCTTAGTTTATATACTTGTGTTCTCATTGTATCTTCTCAGAAAATATGTTTATGTAAACTAAATTATATTAGCTGGTTAAATTGTTAGTTAAGTAAAGGTATTGATGATACTGAGTTATTAACTGGCACTAACAATTGTCTTTGTTTTTTTTGAAGGGAGGGGGAGACATACTCCAGTGATGACTTAAGCCAGGTAAAATTATAGAAACTTCATAATCTTTTTAGGGTGACACCTGAAGAGAAGATAAAGAGAGTCAATTCCTCTCCTGGTTGTGCAACAACCTTTTAGACTCCTTCTACCATGTCATATCATTTTTCTCACTAAGAAGGTTACTCCATCCTTGTACTCCCTTCTTCTGACTCATTGGTTCTCCCAGAATCTCATTTTAAGGTCAAGTTTCCATGTCAGCTCTGCATTTATTCCCTCTGGACTCCATTCCAGGTTCTCTGAACTTTATCCAACATGTCCCCTCATGGATAACTTCTTATTCTTTTTTTCAGCTCCTTTTCATATGTTATCTTCTCCTATTAGAACAGACAATCCTTGAAGACACAGAGAGTCTTTGGTGCTGAACTCAGAACAGTGTCTGACTCATAGGAAGAGTTATATTTATGCTTGTTTATTTTATTTGACCAATATCTGGGAGCCTGATCTGCTTGTGTGAAATGGGATAAATATTTCCAGAGACTGAAGTAAAAAAGAACTGAGTTCAAATGTGGTCTTAGACACATATTAGCTGTGTGACCATAGGCAAGTCACTTATCTCTGTCTGCTTCTAAGTTTCCTCAATTGTGGGAGTGGTTTAGTTTGTTTTCCTGATGCTTCATGATCCCATTTGGGATTTTCTTGGCAAAGATCCCAAAATTGTTTACCTTTTCCTTCTCCATCTCATTTTGCACTTGAGGAAACTGAGACGAACAGAGCTAAGTGACTTTTCTAGGGTTTTACAGTTAATAAGTATCTGAAGTGAAATTTGAATTCAGGTCCTGTTTACTTCAGAGCCTACCTAGCTGCCTCTTCAGCAGTAACATGGGAAATAATAAAAACACATACCTCTTGGGATTGTTGTGAAGACAAAATGAGATAATATTTGTAAAGTACTTAGCCTGCACTTAGTAAAGTACACTGCTGCACATTTATTGAATAAACTTACTTGTTCCTTTTAAAAAGACTTCAAATCTAGACTAATGGTTTTATTTTTTATTTCTCTCTATTTATATTTAAAAGTGTCATTTTGCCTCTGAGAAATGTTTTGGCTGTATCCTCAATATTTTAAAATGTGGTTGTATTTTCGTTGTATTTTTTTAGGTTTCTTCCCTGATTCAACTTGTCATTTTAGAGATTACTCTTAAATTCTATATAGTTGGGCATCTTTAATGTTTTTATTACCTGTTTTTTCCCCTGTAGTCTAATTCAGTAGCATTAAAATGTCTGCCTTTTGTTTTTACAGAACTTTTTATTCAGAATCTCAATTTTCCTTAACTTTGATTTACCCATCTTTGAAGCGACATGGGGAAGCGAGTGTTGAGGGGATCCTCAACCAGCTGGTCCTAGAGCATCTCCAGTTGGCTCCTTTGCAGTGGGGTGAGTAATCTCTGAAGAATAAAGTTTTACTAGATTCACATTGTTTCCTTAGCTTAATAATCAATCATTTAAAAAGTAGTTGTTAGAGAAACCACAAATATTCAAGCGACGTTGCCTAGAAATCTTTACAATTGAAGAAGCTACCAGAAGATAATTTTGTTATAATTGAGTTTCTGAAGTTATGCTAGCTAAGTTTATTGATTGAATAAGTAAAAGTCTTCATTTCTACTTGATTTGACTCTTGGTTTTACCTCAGTGTTTTGGAAGTATTAACTACTTTTGGCTTGCTACCAAAAAATATCAATATGCACCTTGTTTGGCTTGTGTTTTAGGTTTCTCTTTTGATTCAAAATGGCAGGTGATGATTTCTAAATAAACCTGAACTAATTTAGTGCAATGTGATATGTGGGTAGGGTAATCTGAGCTTTGGAACTGTGTTGGAATGAAACTTACCGCAAGTAATCTTAGAAGGGTCAAGTAGCTTCACTTGGACTCACAGCCATTAGTCATAGCTTCTTGAGCTTAAACTATGTTAGGATAAATGAGACTCCTTGTTCACGTTTTATGAGAGGGTGCAAAAGCAGCTATTTTGAAAGTGACTTTGAAAGATTACTGTTTCTACTTCATCCATTATTACTAACCTTTGATTTAAAGGTTTATCTTGTGGCATATATAGGGACAGATGTTGTGGTCTTTTTTTTCTAAGCAATGAGTGCTCTGCTTTTCTTTATTAAGAAAGAACATACCACAGTGCTTTGAAGTTGGAGTCATTTTTTCTAAGTGTATTCATTTGACATGATGCTATCACAGTATGAGCCTGTTTTAGATCAACTCTTTTAACCAGTGTTGTTTTAAAAAAAAAACCTCAAAACAGAAGAAGGTAAATTATAGTCTTTTCTCCATTATCTAGTTAATGAACAAAGTTTATTTATCCCATTGGAAAGGCTCAGGAAAATCACTTCCTGCTTTCCCCCCAATCTTCCAGCTTTATCCCTACCCCTGACCTCTTTCAGTATCCTTTCTGAAATAGAAGAGTGCATCCATTTGCTGCCACCCTTCTTATCTATAACCATTTTTCTTTGCTATATCATAAGTTACCAATCCACAGATTCTATAGAATGAAGATTTTTATACTTTGGAAGATATATTCTTTTTATTAACAAGGATCAAAGTATGTCCTTCTAGTGGCTTGGAGTCCATCCTGTATCGGTCTCATGGGATCCAAAATAACATTTATCTGTATGGTTCACTGACTATTTATTAAGCATTAACTATACGCTTTCTCCATGCTGCACACCAGGCTCAGAGACTAAAAAGATGAAAATCAAAACAGAGACTATAAAGCATGAAAACAGATAATTAAATTCAAGCTATATACCAAATAATTTCTGAATTGAAATTGGGGTTGGGAGTGAAGGGTTTGTGGTAAAGAGGGTAGAGGGATTTAGAATAGGAAGTTTTCTTAAGTTGAGCCTGGAAGGAAACTTGGAATTCTAATGGAGTTTATTCCATCTATTATATCCTGCCAGATAAGACTGCTGGATACAGAGAAAAGCAAACGGACCATTTTGGTTGAATCAACCAAATTGAATTCACAAATAAAAATAATATGAAATAAGCCTGAAAAGAGAGGCTAGAACCTAATTATAAAGGACTAAAAATACCAGAGAGAAGGTTTGGGTTGTTATTTTGTTTTTTCTTTTTGTTTTGTTTTTTAGAGGCCATGGGAGGCACTGAAACTTCTTGAGGAAGGAAATGATATATTCAGAGCTGTAGTTTTTTTAATTTTTTTTTATATCAAGTCTGTGATTGACATAAGGAGATTCCCTGGGAGGAATCTCCTTCTTACAATGCAAATCAGTGTCTTCTCTGCAATTCGGAGTTTTAGAAAATTAGCTGGAGCACTGGGAGACTAAATACTTGCCCAGAATTACATAGCCAGTATATGTCACATAGTACTTGATCCCAGATGTCCCTTGCTGAGATTGACATTTTATTCACTATATCATGCTTCCTTATGGTTGTTCATATGTTTCAGGAATATCATTTTGCAACTATCAGGTTATTTTGGAAAGAATTGAGACTAATTAGCAGGCTTTTGTAGTGGTCCAGGGGAGACCAGAAAGATGGAAATTCTCTTGAAGAAGTTGAGGTTGCAGAATAGAGGAATATACATATATACATATGTATAGGTCAGAGAATCCAACTTACGTTTTATAATTTTTTTGTTATCTAGTTTATTTTTTAAAGCAATGTATTATCAATAGCAAATTGTATCTTCAACACATCACTGCATTTTCTTGGCTTTTTTTTACTTGCACATCATTATAAACAATATCTTAATAGGTAGAAGTCAATGCCAGAATCCCCCTGGGATTCTATAATTCAGACATCTGGTGGAAAATAAACAAATTAATAAAATTCTGGATAAGTTCACACCTAGCACATGATTATTGTCAATGGAAATGACTTTTACAGCTGAGATGCGAAGAAAGGGGAGAGCAAGGACACAAGTTCCTAGTAGGGGAAAGAAGATATTATGTGAAGGAAGGAGTGAATATAATTAGATTATTTTCTTTCCCAAAATGGAAGCAATATTATGGTGATCTTACTAGCTTCCTTACTTAGCTTTATTGAAAGTAATTATTGAAGAGTACAAATTCTATATGTACTTTGACATAATTGGAATATAGGATCTTGTATTCTAGAGCAGGGATCCATAAACCCAAGTCTACTGACCAAATCCAGTCTTCCACCTGCGTTTGTACAGCCAATGAACTAAGAATTGTTGTTACATGTTTAAATAAAGCTTATGACTCTTATGTTTAAATTGAGACAAATATAGATGCTTAAGCCTAAATGTCAGCTTTAATGTCAAGGCAGGTTTGTTATAGTATCTGACCTATAGTAGTACTAGGAAGCTTATTCATTATTCCATGAACTTCTGAAGACAAAGCTGGAATTGTTTTTTTTTCCTTTTCTCTAGACAAGTGCTATTTATAAAATGCAAACTTGATTTTCCTTTTGAAATCATTACAGCAAATTGCAAAGCTGTGGTTTTTAAATGATGGGTTTGTGCTGGATAACTCTACAATAACAAAACAAAATAAAATGATTAGATAGGTATGTATAAGGGTGTATATATATATATATATATATATATATATAAAATTTGTATGATTATGAGTATAATACACATTCCAATATTCCAATGAATCTGTGATCTCATGGATCTGATTAATACCATCAAATCTTTCCTGACTCTAGTGCATATTCTTTGATGAGTTTACCACTGGGATTCACCTAATGTTCTTGGTGCATTCAGCAAATTCTCTTGGGACTTTACTGATACCAGTGATGCACATAGTTCCATGGTCTCACTGCATATGAAGTAATTGATGTAATGTAACTTTATGAGGTGCTTCCCATGAACATTTCCTTGGTAGAAAGTATATGAGCCATGCCTTATCAGTTTGGAACATTGGGAAATGGGTAACCCCATACTACTGTGGAAGGCTGATGGCGCCTAGAAGTTCTGACACTGGGAGTTGTTGGAAGGGGTAAGGAATGAAAATTCCTAGAACTTAGAGCATTGAATAGACCTTAGTGCTTAGGCCTAGCCACTTCATTTAATAGATAGGTGATGTAATCTGCCAGCAGTCACATAACTAGAAAGTAGAAAAGAATTCAAATCCAGGTCTTTAGATCCGAATTCTACTGTTTGTTTTCATCATTCTATATGAGTAATGGCCAGAAAGGCAGGGGTTCCTTCTAGGGCAGAATGACAGCAAATTGTTTCATAATTTCATGCCTAGGTATGAGTGGAGTTAGCTATTCCTAGAAACTTTTCTGGCTTCTATAAAGAATTTAAGGAGAAGCTCTATACACTCTTCAATTCAATGCTTTGTAAGTTTGATTTTAATTTCTTTTTTTTTTTTGCAAGGCAAATGGGGTTAAGTGGCTTGCCCAAGGCCACACAGCTAGGTAATTATTAAGCATCTGAGGCTGGATTTGAACTCAGGTACTCCCTGACTCCAGGGCCAGTGCTCTATCCACTGCACCACCTAGCTGCCCCTGATTTTAATTTCTTATTCTCAGCTATTAGTAAAATTGTTTGAGAAGAAAACCAGTCTTCAAAAGATCACATAAACATCTTGGTTTAACTAAAGAAAAAATAAAGCATTCTCACTAAGGCTGGGCATGGACAGTATGAGGGGGAAGGTATTTCCTAATTCTACTCTTCCCCCCCTCCATTGCCTCCTGAATAAGAAGTCAAGTTGTTATTAGTGAAACAAAAAAAAATAAATACTGATAATATAGTGTTTAAAGAACCATTCATCTTCCTCCTTTCTAATATCTGTTTCTTCCTACGGTGCAAGAAAAGGGAGAAAAGCTTGATTGGTTGGATTTTAGACCAGATATTATTGGACAGTAAACAGCTGGGTAGTACTATATTCACCTTGCTCAACTTGCCAGCTGACCCTCTGTTTCCTTCCCATGGTTACTTAGTAACTGTGATGTGATGTAGATTGTTTCTGCACCCTAGATATTTCCAAACTTCTGTTCTCTGTGAGTATATTAGCCAGCACTTCTGTCATTTATTAACAAATAATGAATTAGTTTTAGTTGTTTAACTCAGTACATTTGGGAAAAATCAAGACATTGTCCATCATAATCTAAAAATTATGACAGTATGCAGTATTGTCTGTGCATCTCTCTACTGCATCAGATGGCATTTTACTTGGAACTTAGGGATGAATATGATAAAACTAACAACTAAATGAATTGAATGTAGAATGCTAGAGGTGACAAGGACCTCAGAACATAAGTGGGTAAAACTTGAAGGAAATGTAGAGATCATGCAGCTCTATCCTTTACTGGCAAAAAAAGGAAACACAGGTACAAAAAGGCTAGAGTCTTGCTCAGAATCATAGTGAGTTATAAGCTGATATTCCAGTCCAGGTTCCATGACTTCTAGCCCAGTACTCATCTAATTACCCCAAGGTTCTTCAGAACAAACTTGACTGTTGCTTCTTTTATTCCATTCTTAGGGGCCATTATAAGAGATTTGAATTTCTCATCTTCTCTGTAAAGTTACCAGGAGTTATGTGATGGAATGAAACTGCTTACACAGCATGCAAGCATTCAGGTTTTATATCAAGAGGGAAAAGGGAGAAAATCCTTTAAGTTTTACTAAAGAGCTGAGGCTGGAAGTCTGAAGCCTCTGCATGACAGATGCCAGGTTATCTACCTCAGATAAGCACAGACCTAATAAGTCTTGGCTAAAAATAGTTTTCTCAGTACCTTCCAATAGACAGGGCCTGGGCTGAGACATGATATTAAAACCCAACAGGCCTGCCAAGAAACACTCTTTGTCCCTTCAAATTTAGACCAAGAGAAGTAGGACAGACTTAGGAGATGCATAGAGGTGATTGTGGAGAGGATTCCAATGTCAGGCAGAGGATTGGATAAAATGACCTCTTAGATTCCTTCTAATTCAAAATCTGACTTTTTTTTTTTTGGTCTGGTGTAAAAGAATAAGTGCAAATACACTGATACCTATTGACATACAAGGCCAAATATTAGTTAAATATGGAATAGAATCTTAGCTCTTCTTTCTAGGTACTGAAAGTCTCTTGCTCAGTTGTAAAGTTGGGACTGGAACCTCTTTCTTCTTGTTATATAGAATGATCTAACTTGTTGATTAATTATTGGCAGTTACACAGCAAAGATTTATCAGAGATTCTTAAGATATGATTCTATTAGGAATTTTACAGGGTTTAGTGCCACAAAAAAATGACTTGGTATATAATGTAAACCCAAATATAAATGGGCTCATTTTGGAGGGGAAAAAATAGGCATCACATTTGGAGAAAGAAAAATTTATCTATTAATTTTCAGATTTATTTATTTATTTATCTAGCCCCAACTGCTCTCCTAATCTCCAGACTAGCATCTAAACTCGTAATGTGGGTGTCCTTTTTTCTCACCCTTCCATATCCAGTGTTTTTCCTAAGTCTTGTCTATTTTATCTTTTTAGATTGTGTCACAGTCTGATTTTTTTTTTTGCTTTATGATTTACAGAATTATTTCTGAACCATATCTCATTGTGCAGGTACTATTAACTGTTACCTGTCTTTAACTGTACTGTGACTGAATGTATAGGTCCTGATGTTAGGAATAACTTCACTGAATTCATTAGTACTAGACCACACTTAACGCCAGTGAAAACAAAGGGTTGGCATGCATCTCGAGCTGAGGAAGTATTGAACCATCTTATAGGTAAAGGGAATAATGAAGAACAAGTTCATAAAGAAAAAAGATGTGTTAGTTGTATAGTTATGGGTATAGTAATGTTGATAAGTATTATAATGTCCTCTGTAGATATAGCCATGTCTGTCTCTACAATGCAAAAGCAGAAGGTTGAAGCAGAATTTATCGAAGAATTAAGTAAAAATGTTACTAAAGGATTTCAAATTCAAAGCAGAATTAATGAGGAATTTTATCACATGTTAACAGGATTAAGTTATACCATTGTGGTTATTGGGGAAGAACTTGATGCATTAGAAATCAGAATGAATATAAAATGGGATTATAGATATACTCACTTTTGTGTGACATCCATATTGTATAATGATATTCATTATGTTTAGAAAAAAATAGAGATCATCTGAATGGCTTATGGGGAAACTCCTCATTTCACTTGATATGAAGGATTTAAGAAAGTTAGCTAAGGGCATGGAGGATGCCAATACTAGGGACCTGATGCCTGAACTTATGGTTGAACAATTGTATAATTGGTTCACTTCTATTTTTCATTGGCTTATGACAGGTGTTCCTATTATAGTAGCCATACTTCTACTACTATGTAATATCTCACTCATTATGAAATTAATTGGTAATTTTCATAAACTTGTCTCTGTCCAGGTGCATTATCTGCATTTACAAAACAAGTAAGGGGGAAATGTAGAGGACTGGAGTAGAATGTGAATCGACGATCCAGGCCATGCCTTAGTCGGCACCTGCTTTGTGGGATACATGCTCGGAAATTGCTATGTTACAGTTCTCCATGAATCCTGAAGATTTATACAATGCTAGATAAGGACCATGAGAACAGAGAAAGTATCCTACTTGGGAAGAAAATATGCCTGAAAATTATGAGCAATTAAGCTACTTAGAAAAGAAATAACCTCTCAGGAGCTAACTATTCATAAAGATTAACTAGCTGATAATGCCAAAGATTGACTTTCTGAGCCTTCCCCTTACCTTAGGTGCCATGTTTGTTGCCAGGGGACTCCCTTCCTGCTGGCCAGGGGGACTTCTCCACTGAAAGACCTGACAGCCTCCAGACAGTGCTGGGTCCCTGAATTCAAGCACCAAAAATGTAGACGTTCCTACTTCCAAGCATTTTCTAATCATTTCTTCCCCTGGGGCATTCCTTTCTAAACTGCTTAATACTTTTTTGCAATCAGGATTGCAATTTTCATAGGTCATGTGTTGCAAAAGTATATCTGCTGCTGGGCCTTCCCCTATTGATCTAATTATAGCCTTTCTAAGTCTTGCAATAATATCTGCATAAGGTTCTGTAGCCCCTTGATTAATTTTAATAAAAATCTTCCAAAGCTTGATCTGGAAGTGTAGCATTGGCCCTTCCTGGTCCATTGGTACTTTTTACACACCTGGAAATCCCACCATATTAGATGGCCCCACATTGGGCACCAAAAATGTAGGGGAGTGACTAGCATTCTCATTGCTTTGGTGAGAAGCTGAATAGAAAAGACACAGGCATGTGGGCAATGCAAGAGTAATCCATTTATTGTCCAAAGAGTCAGAATATGTCAGTATGTAAGCAGAAAAGGATATGTAAGCAAAAATGCGAGCTTGTGAGAATTGTACACTTTGATCTCGTCACAGACCTCTGTACACTATTTTCCTACATCCTAGGTATAAGATTTGTTTTGTCTAATTCAGTACTGGTCTCTGCACCTGCATAATTGTGTATAATATTTTCAGGCATATTTTGTTCCTAAGTTGGATACTCCCTCCATTCTCAGGGTCCTTATCTAGCATTGCATAAATCTTCAGGGTTCATGGAGAACTGTAATGAAGCAATCTTTGAGCATGTATCCCACAAAATCAGGTGCCGGCTAAGGCATGGCCTAGATCAAGGATTCGCACTCTACTTCAGCCCACTACAATTAACTCCAGTCTACAAAAAAACAAAAGAGAGGTTCACATGGGAGAAAATGACTCGACTTATTCATTAATCTAGTTAGTCTCAGAGATAGTATTCAGGTCCAGGTTTCCTAATGTCTATTGTAAGGCTCATTCCACTTTATCATATTCTTTCCTCATTATGCAACTAGGTAGAGTAGTGAACAGGAAGTTAGTTTTCAAATCAAAAAGATCTGATTGTTATTCCTAATTCAATCACTTATTAACTATGTGACTAAGCATAAGTCACTTAATTCTTCTGTGACTCAATCGCCTTGGAAAATAAAGGTGTTGGATTAAATGGACTTTCTCTGGTTCTATCCAGTTCTCAACTATGATCCTGTGACCCATGTTAAAGTCAAGGCCAATGTAAGATACTTGTGGGTTCCTAGCAAAATCATGTTACTAGCTGACCATATGATGCATAGTGAGGACTAGATGTTTTCTCTCATTCTCTCAAATCTCTCTAAAATAGGAATTAATTATAAGCTATAAACAATACCAATTTTCTCAATAGTTATTCAAACAAGGTTAACAACCCAATGACCTAACAGCAAAGAAGTTCAGTCTCTAAACCTTAACCTCCCTGGCCTCTTCTCTTTCCCCATCCATTGAGGTCCTAGAAACTTGGGTACACAAACCACCTAACCTACTTGCAGTGGAAGTCAACTTTACATCTTGACACCCTTAGATCCCAAAGGCAGAAATTTGCTCAAGCTCAGCATAACAGATCTTGGAGGAACAAAGGGAAAGGGTGGGTGGGTGAGGGGTAGAACACATGAAAGGATGGTGTGTGGGTCACTCCCCTCAGTCTGAGGGAAGGAGCCAGACAGTAAGCTGGGACCACATCTGTCTCCCCATATGTCACTTGGGGCAAGACAGAGGCTATTAAAGTGTTAATTCCCCAGCTTGGAAGTAGGCTGAGATGCTTTGAGGTTTAACCCTCAGGGAAACCACCCTCAAAGGCAAGGGAGTCGAAAAGCAGGAGGAAAAAAACACTGAAATTACTTAAGATCTAGGGAGGAAGAAAACTCTATTAGAGACTTTGAGCATAAGCAGATGAAACAATGAGGAAGTTATGATAGCTGGAAGGACTCTGGCCTGCAGATGAGATAAAATATTTCTTAGGCACTTAGAAACATTTATTGAAAGACAGAGAAAAATGAGTCAGTACCCGATGAGGCAGAGAACCTTATGGATTCCCAATAAAACATGGAATTACAGCTAGATGTTCCTGAAAGAGAAATAAAAATTATAAAAGTAGAATATGTGGCCTACACAACATAAGTAATTGATAGAATAGAAAATTTTAATCCATGATGGCACATCTCATCCAAGAAATAAAAGAGAGAATAACCAATTGGAAACAACTATCTGGAAGAGAAACTAAAGGCAAAAGCAAAGAAAACGTGATCTTCATACAAAGCATATTGATCTTGAAGAATGATCATAGAGATAATTTAAGCAGTTATAGAACTTCCAGAAGAAAATAAGTAAAAAAAACCTGATAAAGCAGGAAATAATACAAGAAAGTGTCCCAGCATTTCAGAACACAGAATACAAAGAACCAATTGATAGAACCCACAGATTAGCTCTGGTGGGGTTGGAGTGAGGCCTATGCTATGAACTAGAAAATGCATAAAGTTAATTTCAGCAGTTCCAATGACAAAAACAAATTCTGCAAGTGAGTAGAAGACCTTCAGATATAAAAGAAGAGAAATTTAAATATTAAGATGATTCTGCATATACCAGAATTCCTAGAAGATGCAGAAGGGAATATGTTCTGAAAAGCAAAGGAGCTCAAAATGCAGCTCCCTATAATTGGAGCCTAATCATAAATGAATAAAATAAAGATAGTCAATAAGGAAGTATTTGAGCTATTCCTAGAAGGAAAATCAGATCTGAAGAAATTATTTGCTTCTCAAATATCTTCAAACAACAGAAGAACAAGAGAGGCAAACAAATATAACAATCAAGGACAACAGCAAAATAAGAGTAGAGTCTATTAAGAGATTTATTTCTAAATGTACATGAGGAAAATTGAGGGAATACCTAACAATTGGGAAAAGATTAAATAAGTCGTAGAATAGGACTGTGATGAAATACTACTACTATGACATAAGAAATGATGAACTGATTGACTTTGGAAAAACATGGAAAAATTTGCATGGAAAAAATGAAGAGGGGTGGCTAGGTGGTGCAGTGGATAAAGCACCGGCCCTGGAGTCAGGAGTACCTGGATTCAAATCCGGTCTCATACACTTAATTACCTAGCTGTGTGGCCTTGGGCGAGCCACTTAACCCCATTTGCCTTACAAAAACCTAAAAAAAAAAAAAAAACAAACAAAATTGAAGAGTGAGATGAGTAGAACCAAGAGAACATCGCACAATAATAGCAATACTGTTGTAAGAACAACTTGGAATGTCTAAGTCTTTTTGAATATTATAAATACTCAGATTGGATACAAAGGATCTATGAAGAAAGATACTATCCACATCCAGAAAAAGAACTGATAAATAGACATATATAATAGTTTTATACATACATATATGTGTGTATGTACACACATGTGTGTATGTGTATCTGTGTGTCTATGTGTAATGGTGACCCTCAAGGGCAGGGTGGAGAGAGAGGGAGAAAACTAAAAGTGTTCAGCAGAGCACAAAGGAAAACTCAGTAGCACAGAAAAAGCAGAGTAGTCTTGAAATGATGTGTACAACTTATTACGCAGTTTTAAAACAAGAAAAGTAAATAGTGTGAAATGGAAATTGATGGTTTTATATTGAAACCTCTTTCTTATGTAGTGCAAATGACCTTTTTTGGTCTTTTAGTTCAAACTGAAAACAAATTTTTAAAAATATACATTTTTAAAAGTCAGTGATGGTAGAAAAACAGGCCTGAAACATGGACTAAACTTCACAATCTCAGTCTGTAAATAAATTTTGTTTCATTTTAGAGAGAAAAAGAAGACAAAGAATATGTGTGGCTGTTTAATCAAATAAAGGTGAATAGTGAAAAGAAAATAATTCCTCTTGTCTCTCATGAAGATTTTGAGGCAAATAGGAGGAGGTACCTAGAGTAAGGGCAAAGGTCAATAATGAATTGCACAGTGAGGGATAGAAGAAAATTCTTATTATTGACAACAACTTCTCCATAGAAGTTGAGATTTCTAAGATGGAGGCACAAACAAAAAAAGGAAATCAGGGGGCAGCTAGGTGGCGTAGTGGATAAAGCACCAGCCCTGGAGTCAGGAGTACCTGGGTTCAAATCTGATCTCAGACACTTAATAATTACCTAGCTGTGTGGCCTTGGGCAAGCCACTTAACCCCGTTTGCCTTGCAAAAACCTAAAATACATACATACATATATATATATATATATATATATATATATATATATATGTATATATATATATATATATATATACATATATACATATATATATGGACTCCTCTGAGCAAAAAAAAGTTTATTAAAAAAAGGAAATCAGAGTGAAAAACCTACAGGATAATAGCATAGAAAATGTTTAAAATAAGGAACCTTTAGCTTAGAATCTTTAATTCCAAGAAGAATACAGAGACTAAAGAAAGGCTTATTTGGATTAAAAGTCATGGATGAAAGAATAAAAGTTTAGCATCAATAGAAAGGGAAGACATTGAGGACACTGAGGGAGGTAAAATCCATGTTAATTTGCAAAGAGCACAGAAATGTAATGTTAAACCTAATAAGCAAAACAAGTTGAAGGAAGATGATGAGAGGGAGTTTTACTTGATTGCTTAACTGAAAAAAACATAGAACAATTATTTAACTATTATATAAAATCAGAAAAGAAAAAGAAACTACACAAAACACCAAAACTAGGGGGAAAGGTAACATGAGGTCAGCAGCAAGGTGTTTTTTGAGTTTGAGTAGAACAGGGCCAATGGAAATAGGAAAACCTTAAAATAGATTAAACTAAAATGACTGAAAAGTTACTCAACTTTGTTTTCAAAGAGAGAAGAAAAAATCCTCATTTGGAAAAAATTCAGTGTTAAGAGAAAAATGGAGGAAAATACTTATATCTCATAACTTTGAATGGATTATACAATCCAATAAAATGAAATAGTGGAAGATTCAACAAGAAAATGAGATCTCATAATCTATTGCTTACAAGAAAGAAATTTTAAAAACAATGATATATACAGAATAAAAATAAAGGGCTGAGAAAAAATTATCATACATCTGGTGAATCTAAAAGAACAGGAGGCTTAGAGATGGATAAAGAGAAGATAAAACAGTCCTTATTTGCTGATGCTAATTGAGATGATAACTTCCACAAAATTTCAGTTTATGAAATAAAACCTCAAAAATCAATTGCATTTCTATAGTATAATAATAATAACAAAACCTAATAGATGATAATATAAAGGAAATTCCTTTCCAAAAGTCTCCAGTATTCATAAAGTATCTGAGGAATAATTTATCCAAATGTACACAAGATTTCTAAAGGATTAAATTATAAAGTAATCCTGAAGGAAGGAAGGAACAGCTTAAATAACTAGAAGTATACTCTAGAATCATGACTAGGTCATATCAATATAATAAAAATGACAAAATATCAGTTTAATTATATTTTTATTTTTAATACTATATCAATCAAATTATCAAAGAAATCTTTTATATAACTTGATAAAGTAATATCAAAATTCATTCAAAAAAACAAAATTCTACAATTCCAAGAGAAATGAAGAGAAGACATACAGAGAGAAAAGCAACTTTCAGACTTCAGACTCTTATTATAAAACAGCAGTTATCAAAACCATCTAGCAGTAGTTAATAAATAGAGGTGGATCAATAGAACAGGATAGCCAAAAGAGACTTTTAAAAAATGAAATTTATTAATGAGTTTTGGTGAAATAGAAAATGTAAAGTACATTGTTAAAAATTACCTATTTCCTAAAAATTGCCAGGAAAATTCAAAAGCATTCTGACCCAAATTAGATTTATTCCAATAACTTACATCACTAGTTATTCCCCAATAGATAAGTAGTCAGAATATGGGTAAACAGTTCTCAAAAGAATTGCAAACTTTTAACAACTACATGAAATCACTAATAATAAGAGAAATGTGAATCAAAACAGTCCTGGAGCTTCATTTTAGCTCCTGCATTTCCAAAGATAACCAAAGATAGAAATAGTCAATATTGGAGGAGTTGTGAAAAATTGGGTTTACTGATGCATTTTTGGTAGAATTGTGAATCAATACAACCATTTTGGGAAGCAGTTTAGAATTGATTAAACAAAGAATTGGACAAAGAAATAGATGCCTATCAATTGGAGTATATGAATGCAATGGAGTGACACTGGGGTGTAAGAAATGATGAATGGGGGCCAGTTAGGTGGCACAGTGGAAATCGCACAGGCCTTGGAGTCAGGAGGACTTGAGTTCAAATCCAGCCTCAGATACTTAATAATTGCCTAGCAAGTCACTTAATCCCATTGCCTTGCAAAATAAACAAATACGAATAAAATAAAAAGAAATGATGAGTAATTTTAATGCAGAGGTGTAGATAGATAGATAGATAGATAGATAGATAGATAGATAGATAGATCTAAGTCAACTGACATAAACTTAACTAGATCTGAGGAAACTATACACAGTGACTATAGCAGTATACATCATTTTTTGCCTTTAAAATACTACTTATATAGAAATACTATATTCTTATATAGAATGCTAGGCAATATGGGGAAATACTTGACAAACTATGATGATATAATAAAAATAAATATATCTACAAAAACTTTTTGAAAAAAGAAAAGAAAATACAGTCAGGAGATGTAACATTTTATTAGGAATTGTATAGAGGCCTTTGTTACCAGGTAGAAGAATAAAGGAAGGAAAATAAGGTACAGAAGACTGAAATAGTAGGAAAAGAGCTCACAAAACTATCAACATATGCCATTTGGATTGTATACCCCATATATTAGTGCCGAGAGAGTGTAATTTTCTTGCATTACAAAAAGTTCATTTGTAAAAATCAACATTGAGTAGAATTCCTAATCCCCCCGTGTTCCCTTCTATCCCTTTTCCTACACATAGTCCTAATTATTGGATTATAGATTTTTTCAAAGTTATTCGTGTCACTTTGAGCAAGTCACTTCACCTCTTTTAGATTCAATTGTCTTTCATATGAGGGCATTTCCCTGAGATCCCTTTTGTGAACATATGAGCTGCTCAGAAGCTCCTTTCCTAACCACCACTCCCAGCTCTCTCATTTATATCTACACCAATTCTGTCCCTTTGGTTTCTGCATCCCAGTTTTATTTGCCCTTCCATTGTTCCCTCTGAAATCTGTCTTCTCTTATTACAATCTGCCTTTCATTGCACAAAGAAATAACTTTTCATTTTTCTAGTATTTATATGTATTTCCTTGAATATAAAGCAAACTCTCTGAAGGCAAGGGTTGCTTCATTTTGGTTTTGTTTTTAATCTCCAGAGCCCAACACTGTCTAGAATAAGGTAGATACTTAACAAATGTTTGTCAGTTGTTTGATTGTTGGATTGAAAAGTGTAAGGTTTTGTTATTTTGTTCCAGTCCTTACCTTAACTAAATTCTGAATGTTATTTCCTAAGGAAGGTAATCCCGTATTTTGGACTTTCTTTGGGTAGTATTTGAAGGCTTTGAAATACAGGAACTTTGTGTTGTTGGGTTGTCAGAAATAGTGATTATCTCTAAATTCATTTTTATCTATAAAATTCTACAGCTTTTAAGTTCTATCAGGTAAGTAGGTGGTACAGCACATATATATATATATATATATATATATATATATATATATATATATATATGTATGTATATGAAAACCTGAGTTTAAATCCAATGTTGTACACTGTCTACCTCTGTTTATCTCAGTTTCCTTAACTGTAAAATGAGGATAAGAACAGTACCCACCTCTCAGAATTGTTGTCCTGATCAAATGGGCTTTTTGCATGGGGTTTAGCACAGATCCTGTCACAGAATTCCCTTCCTTCCTCCTTTTTGTGATCTTATATTTAACAATCTTTACTAGAAATAGGTTAGACTTACTCTAAGAGCCAAGAAACCCATGGTAGCAATGTCACAGTAGAAAAGATGTAGCTCTGGAATAGTATAAATAGGGCAGCCAGGTGGTACCATAGCTATCAAGACTCCTCTTCCTGAGTTCAGATCCAACCTTAGATTCAGCTGTGTGATCCTGGGCAAGTCACATAACTGTTTGCCTCAGTTTCCTCATTTGTAAAATGAGTTGGATAAGGAAATAGCAAATTGTTCAAGTTTCTTTGACAACAAAACCCTCAAATGATGTCACAGAGAGTGGAACATGACCGAAAAATGATACAGTAACAACAGTTTCGGGCATACTATCCTATCACCAGAGTCTTCCAAGTAGCTCTGTAGCTAATGTTAGGACATTATATAGGAATTAATTTAGCATGATAGAGTTTTGAAATACATGGTCTCTGAACCCTCTTCCCACTCTGATTTTTTTAAATCTTTAGCCCTATTTAGTGATCCTGTAATCCTTACCTTCTAAAATCTGTGATTCTAATATGCTAAGCTTTTCAAATGAATGAATATCTCTAATAGAGACCCCTTTGACATTTTCCTCAGTCTTTACAATATGAGATTGCCTCAATTAGCCTCCATTTCTTTTTCTCTGTAGATATTCTTTTAATGTCTTCACAGTTTTTTTATCCTTTCCTTTTGATGTGATCCTGAAATGCCAGTCACCTTCTTCTCTAATTCTTTTATTCTCTTCTCATTTACTGTTCTTTTAACAAATCCAGGCTGTGCTGACTATTTTTCCCATGGTTTGTATTAGTGACCTTTGTTTAACTCAATCTCTCATTTTCCATTTCATAATCATTCTGATTTTTTTTATTTTCCTTATAGTACCTTATTTTGTAGCTATTATTTTACTGTTCTTTTTAGCATCAGAGATCACTTGGGCTGTTAAAGATCATGAGGCATTGAGTCTAAGAACTGAAACCCAAGATGAGAGCTATGAAATGGATCAGTTCTCTCACTCCCTTAATTGGGCATTCAAGGTCCTCTCCAATTTACCTTTTTGATCTTATATCCCACCCCTATTCTTATTCCTTAAAATGTAGTCTGTACTCCAGACAGCCTGAAATATTCATACTTTGGACATATTCCTCATTTTCTTTCATTGTATTCCTTTACTCTTCTCTGTCTTTTATCTGGAATTCTTGCCTTGCTCCTCCCATCTGTTGTTCATTCTTCTAGACCAAACTTAAATGTTACCTTTTTCAGTAAACTTTCTCTAATTCCTTAGTAAGTAGTTATTTCTTTCTCTCCTCTTAATTCATTGCCATTTTAAAGTATTCTAATTTTCATTAAGTTTCTTTCTTTTATCAATTTTGTCTCTTACTAATAAAGTTCATATTCTTTAAGAACAGGAAATGTGCTTTAGTTACCTTTTTATCTTACTCAGGACTAGGGAATCTGTCTAACTTCTAGGCTCAGTGCCATTTCTAACTAAATCTCCATTTCTTCATTTTGAAAATAAGAATATTAACTTATGATGACAAAAAGTCATTATTAAAATCAAATGATAAATCATCCAATTATATATAATTTTATTATATATCATTCAGATTCTAATTATAGATCTTCTATGAACTATATGTGTGACTTAGGTCATACTTTAATGCCCCCTTGAGGATGTTTTTCAGTAGTAAAATGATTGAAGTAGGGATAATGTTTCTGCAATCCCTTCAAGTGTCATTGTTCTGGGTTCTGGGTTCTGGGTTCTAGGTTCAATTCATTTCTAAATTTCTAAATTCATTTGACCACCAAATATGTTTGAACTTTAAATATATTGAAGGTGTACATAAATAATAGTATAGGAATCCTTGTATATTGGGATCATAAATATTTTAGGTCTGTCATGATACATTTCAAGTTGTCTTTCGGTTCTCTCCTTTTATCTCTGATTCCATATTCTTTTCCTGCTTTTAATATTCTTAGATTCTATTAAGATAACTGAATGGCACTGACATGTGATTCTTCTCTGAGAACATAGAGCTTCTTTTAATGAGAAAAACAGAAGGCTAAAGAAATGTGCTGAGCTCAAGAAAAAAGGTCTGATTAGAAAAGAGAAAACAAAAAAATAGCAAAAGAGAAAAAGAGCATATCAGACAGTCCAATGGAAAGAAGATTGTTTTTAGTAAACTTACTGGACTTGGAGTAAAAGGATCTGCCTTCCAACTTCAGCTTTGCTCCTTAATGACTCATGCAGACTTGGGAGTCCATTTTAGTTCTCTTGGTCCTATATCATGGGGTTTTGTTTGATGACATCTCATTTCTCCCTTTTAACTGTAATACTTTATGTTCTTACATTCTCTCTTCTAAGATCCTTTCTAGCTCTGACATAATGTATTCTAAAATTATATACCTAATATCATTTCAAGGACTAAAATTCTATATGTGAAGATCTCTTTCAGCTCTAACATTCAGTCTTTTAAAGTTCTTTCCAACTCTATCATCCTAAGAATCTAGGACTTGGTTAAGTGCTCCATTAGAGTGCTTTTTAAAAAGTATTCAGAGACTATCTCCCAAGTATCCATTCTTGTTGTGGACAAGAAAAAAAAATATTACTTCCTTTCTTAATGATTATAACATTAATCCATGGTTCCAGCAATGCTATTTCCTCTGGTGTAGTTTCCTGGGTATTTAAATGAATAGTGCAAAGAGAAGAGTCTATGTCCAGATATTCCATTATTTTCATATGAACCAGTCATCCTAATGTAATTTGGTGTTAGGTTTTAGGCATCTTCCAAACGTTTTTAAGTACTGTATTTAAATGTTGTGAGCAATATCAGTCAGACCAATTTTTTATTGATGACCTCTGTTTTGAACTCAAAAGAACCCTTGTTGTCTTTTTTCACAAAATGGAGACGGGAAAGAATCTGCCTAGTGAAGTAGGGAATGAATGCCTATTCATACAGGGAGATAGATATCTAATTTCTCAAAGTAACAGAATCTCAGACACTTAATACTGGATGATTAAGCAAATCATCTAATTTTGCCTGCCTCAATGTACCCTATTGTAAATAATATGTTGCAGGTCATTTTGTGCATAAATAGAATATAAAGCATTTTATTAAGTACATATATTTACCTGAATCTTTCCACTTGCTAGTGATCCCTTTTTTTCCCTCAAATCTGCTTGTGTTGAGATTATTGTTCAGCCTATTGAGTCATGTCCAACTTGTTGTGACCCCAGGGATGTGCTAAAGGGATTTTCTTGGCAAAGATAGTAGAATGATTTACCAATTCCTTTTTCAGTGCCGTAGGCAAATGTAGATTAAATGACTTACCCAGGGTCACACAACTTGCAAGAATCTGAGACAAGATTTGAAATCCAGTTTTTCTTGATCCCAGGCCCACTGTATCCACTATACCACTATGCTGCCTCTTTGGTGACCCAGGGGCATAATAACAACAATAGTAATAGTAATAGTAATAGTAATAGTAATACTAATACTAATACTAATACTAATAGTAAGTAATAGTGATAGTAATAAATAGTAGTAGTAGTAATAATAATGATAATAATAATAATATCACACACTTCACAAATTTGTAAGATTCATATAAGATAGTCAGTACACATCCCTTTGTAAATGTTAAAGCACTCTCCCAGACAAGACAGTGCACAACATGTACCACTGTGAAAGAGGGTGAGGTCTTTGGAGACAAAGGCTTGTTGTGTCCCCAGCATCTGTTGTATAATAAGGATGAACAAATGCTTTTTATTGAATGCTTGAAGAAGAGCTGGATCCTGAGCATGGACCTTCAAGCCAAGACAGCAGAGGCGAGACCCAGGACGTCCTGCTCCCAGTTAGCAGACTTCCTTCCGGCCCCATTGCACAGCCCAGTGTCTTTCAGAGGATGTCATGTTTTGAAATTGGAGTCTCCCCACAGAGCATTGGGTTTGGTGGCAGTTGCTGCTGGTGTAGGTTGTAGTTAAGAAGGCTGCTAATAAAGAGCTCATCAGCCTTGACGAGAGTCTATTTATAGTAAGACCATTAGGGCATGCAGCTGTTTGTTACCACATTCCATCATGAAACTCCCAGTTTCTGTCAGCAGCAAAAGATATTTTTAGCTGCAGCA
Organism: Macrotis lagotis; assembly: GCF_037893015.1. Taxonomy (NCBI): domain Eukaryota; kingdom Metazoa; phylum Chordata; class Mammalia; order Peramelemorphia; family Peramelidae; genus Macrotis; species Macrotis lagotis. The sequence goes on along the minus strand of NC_133666.1, from coordinate 610,693,400 downwards.
TTCAAACTGAGGCAGTAAAGGTTACAGAGTCAGCTGGGGATAAGTATAGTATTGTCTTTTTTTTTGTTTTGTTTTGTCTGCCCTCCTGTCTCCCACCCTACCCCCCCCCCCCACACACACACCTCAGTGTCACTGCCTTTCTGCTATTTACTCTGTTATCCTTCTATAGGATTGGAAAAACAAAATCTTAGAACTGGAAGGCAGCACCGAGGTAACCTTGCTCTGAAAACAGAACCTGCAGCAAGTTATCATCTGGTCTCTGCTTGTCGACCATAAAAAACAGATAGCTCTTTATCTCTCAAAGTATTCCTGTCCACTATTGAACTACTCTTATTTTTAGAAGTTCTTTCTCCTACTGAGTCAAAATTTGCTTCGGTATAGCATCCTCTCTCTGGTCTTCCATCTGCCCTCTAAGCTCAAGCATAGTAAAAGATATTCCCTTAAGGGCAATAGCCCTTTAAACATTTTAAGACAATAGGATCAGTCCTTACTTAGCTTCTTTTTTTTTCCAATTCAATTTCATTCGATTTGATTCAACAACAATCACTCCAAAAGCCATTGAAATACCTATACTGTGGGAAAGCTACCTAGTTTCTTCAGCTTGTCCTCATGTAGTTTTTATTTTTCTGGCTATCCTACCCTGCTACCCCAGGAAGTACTCAAGATTACTTTAGTCACAAAAGAGAAGATAATTTCTAAATATTATGAACCTCTCTCTGTTCATCTAGAAAATGGGATAACAGTACAACATAATTGCTGTGAAACAAATTCTTTCTGAACTTTAGACACTATAGAAATGCATATATTTTTTATATACACAAATAAATATAGGTAGCTTAGATCTGATTTCCCCAGACATCATATTTTCTGGGTATGAAAATAAAAAGAGTGAATGAGATCTATGGGTGAAATAGATGTTCTGAGATAGCACCAAATAAGTCAGGCTGAAGTATAAGCAATTGTGTTTCCTTTCTTCTATTTAAATGTTTTCTTTGTTTCTCTTTCTTTGTTTTTCTTTCTTTCTTTCTTTCTTTCTTTCTTTCTTTCTTTCTTTCTTTCTTTCTTCCTTCCTTCCTTCCTTCCTTCCTTCCTTCCTTCCTTCCTTTCTTCCTTTCTTTCCTTCTTCCCTCCTTCCCTCCCTCCTTCCTTCCTTCCTTCCTTTCTTCCTTTTTTCCTTCCTTCCTTCCTTTCTCCTCCTCCTCCTCCTCTTCCTCCCCCACCTTTCTTTCTCTTTCTCTCGCTTTTTTGCAAGGCAATGGGAATAAGTGACTTGCCCAAGGTCACACAGCTAGATGAGTGTCCAATGTCGGATTTGAACTCAGGTTCTCCAGACTTCAGGGTCAGTGTTCTATTCACTGTGCCCCCTAGCTGCCCCCTCTCTCCTTCTTTACTGATCTGCCACAAGCCATAAGGGGGTCATTAACTGTCACAGTTGGAAGGGACCCCTGAAGTCATCTGATCTAATCCAAAGCCTTAGAGCATTCTTCATGTGACAGGAATGACATAGTAGGAAATACATTGCTCAGGCAATCAGGAACTGCCTTTTTACCAGTTTTGGGTTTGTTTTTTGAGAATCAAATAAAAAGTAAATATGAAATCATTTTGAAAACAATTCAAAGTATGATGAAGAAATGAGTAATCAGAGAGGATCCATAATTTCCCCCAATTCAAGTGGCTAGTAAATGAATACTATCTAGGTTTTGAACTCATGTCATCTGACTCTAAATTTAGCACTCTTTATATTACATTGATCTGGCCCCAAGAAGGCTCATACAAATGTAATAATTTTGTCCATTTTCTAGAAGACAATATTGAGATCCAAAGAGACTTCAGGGGCAAAGCCATGATGATGGCAATGAGCAGGTCACATCCACACACACATATTTCCATACACACATACACACACACATACAATATTAGATCTGAGTAGTTATGCATTATTTATATTTTAATCATTTTCTTTTGTGTGGAAGAAATACAAAGCTATTCTGAATCTAGCATGTATTTTATATCTAATACTTTTTTGATCCCTTTAGAAGAGAGCCTAGACAGTAACCAAACCTCCTAAACTATAAGCAATTTTCAACAGCAAAGAGATTCTTATTTTTATATAAAGAGCCAAAATAAAGATGTAAAAAGTCAAAGATGATAAGAAAGACCTCATCCCTTTCTTTAGAGGTCAGGAACCTTCAAGACTGAATCTGATCTATGTGAACTCAATACCCTTAGTAAGAGAGAGAGAGCCCCAGATTTAGTTCTTATTTCATTTAAAAACATTCTGAAATTGTAGTCCTCATAAAAGTAAAATGTTATTTTGACAGGGATCCTGGCTTTGGAATCAATATATTAGGACTTGATTGCCCATGATTGCCTCTTAGCTTTGTAACTTTGGACAAGTCACTTCTCTATTCTGTACTTCAATTTCTTTCTTTGTAAAATTAATACTCTGAATACATGATTACTAGAATTTCTTTGATGTCTTAATCATATGAACTACTGAAGAAAAGTCAAACTTGGAAAAATTGGCATCAGTCTAGTATTTATTTTTGGGTACTATAAAAGTACTATGTATTAACTAGTTTAGGAGTAAGAAAATTCTATTCAGTATTTAAGATTATTTTAGTTGAAGGTAATTAGAAATTACTCTTCCATTAAGACCCAGTGGAACAATTTATGATTAGTATAATTTCTATTATTTCATTCTTCTCATGAGATTAAATAAAAAGTATCTGAGAACAACTTATTATCCTGCTATTATTTTATATATTTTTTCCTGTAACGTGCTTCACAGGTAAATGACTACTTTTTTGGTAAATGAGATAAGAATATTATAATAAGATTACAAATATTAAGTTCTAAAAACCCTATGTTTTATAGATTCACAAAATCATCTTTGGAAGAGCTCTAGTAGCAAAAATGAAGGTGGGAGTGACATGTAGTGTCTTTTTCAATCGTGATTTTAATTTCTTTCACAGAGTATCTGTACTTGTATAGTTTTTCATTCAGTGTAATCTGGATATAATTAATTTTTGGTATTATGACATCTATTAAATTTTCTTGAATTTTTATGGATCAGTATTAGATCTAGGTGTAGAATAGTTTTGACTCTAACTTCCAATATAGTTAGTTCATTTGCTAAATTCCCAAGGATAATATGGGATTGAATTTATTATATGGGATTTGTCATCTGTTTATAAAGGAAAATGATCTTCTGATGAATAATTGTAACCACCTAATCTTGTCTTTCAAACTTTCTGGGAAATATTAAATTTTTGCAACCTGCAGAAACAAACTCAACTTCCATCATTTGTTGGCATTATGTGCATTGGTCATTAACAATAATCTCTTTAAGGATAACCTTATTGCTTTAAATCAATCAGAATCACTAAGTCATTTATTTGAGACTTGACACTTCTTTATCAACATTGTTGAGTTCATGTCTTTTCCTCCCATGGAGAATAATTTAATTCCACTCTTTGGTCTTAACCATTTCATAAATTGTGTCCAGAGATAAATTACTCTTGGTTGCATATGACAAAACCAGTGGCATAAACTCATTGTGCATCGTGACTGTTTCTTGGTGAAGTGAGGTTGGCTTGTCATTTCTGCACATTTTTAGCTTGTTTGGCCTATGTTCCAAAAATAATTATCTTCTCTCCTTTCTGATGAGAAAATGTTCATCTCTTTGGGTTCCTTTTATTTATTATTTATTTATCCTTTTATGCTGCTGAAAGTTTATGTTAAGAATGGTTTTGCATAGTTGCCAATTGCTTGAACACTTTTTCCCCTGTAGCTTTTTTTAAAAAAAATTATTTATTTAAGGCAATGGGGTTTGAGTGACTTGCCCAAGGTCACACAGCTAGGCAATAATTAAATCTTTTGAGGCTAGATTTGAACTCAGGTCCTCCTGACTCCAGGACCAGTGCTCTATCCACTGTACCACCTAGCTGCCCCCTCCCATGTGTCTTTGACCTTAAGATTCTATATATATAATGTGTATAACTACAGCTTTTTTCTTGAAAACTTTATGCTGGATATGACCTTGACCTCAACATTCTAGCTCACCTCTTTTAGTTACTATGCCATACTTTATATACATCAACAATTTTATGATTATTGATTCTGAATAACATTTTCATATTATGTAGAAAGTTCCTAAGAGGTAAGGAAGCTCAATATTCTACTTAGTACTCCTTATTCTACCCCTTCAGTTAAGGAGCACAAATTAGATTTTATTTCTATATATTCTTGGAGTAAGTTTATAGTCATAGGTTTGAGTCCAACTTTCACAGTGGCTAAGGTATTTGATTTTAAATAAATCCATTTATCCCCTAGGCTTGTTTCCTTTTATGTAAAATAGAGCTCATAATCTTCATACTGACCACCTCATGGTGTTTATTTGAAAAACAGATGAGAAATTTTGTAAACTATAAAATCTCATGTCAATCAATAAACATTTATTAGGCATCGACTATGTGTTTACTATGAGCCAGATACTATGTTGAGTGCTGGGAATATAATATGAAAGATGATTCCTGACCTCAAGGAGCTTACAATCTAATAAGTGAAGACAATACAGAAAAAGAAGCTGAGGGGGACCTGATATACAGGATAGAGAAGTCTAAAGGAATGAAACTGGATGGAAAATGTAGAGGTGATTGGCCTAGACCCCCTCTGAAAATGGAAGTTTTGGAGTTCATCTCTGTCCTTCAGTCAGAGGAACAGTGGGTACTGATAAGATGTGAGGACCAATATTTATTTGATCTTGCAAGATGATGAGGTTTCACTGTAATGAGATCCCTAGGAACATGATGGAAACATCCAGAGGAATACAGCTGGATAGGAAATAAGTAAATTTTAAATATTATTATTATTACTAGCGACAAGAGTCTTATACTTATTTACAGAACACCTACTGTGTGGAAGAGCCATTTTGTAATACCTGAATTTAGATTGAGCCATTTAGTCTCTAGTTTAGGAAATATTTTCCAGACATATAACAAATGCTAGTAGTTCTTCCTGGGGGTAGCTTCTTATTTAGTAAATGGAATTTGGCAGAAGAGGTCATTTTAATTCTAAGTGCTAACAAGCCAGCTTCAGGGTAGCACTAGCAGAAGTAATACTCTGATACAAAATGATCAGAGCACTCTGTCTCCAAGGTTCCAAATGCACAATGAAAATCTATGGCCTTAAATGTAACACAGGGATAAAATGTCAAAGATAGCAGCTGTTGTTCCATTGAAAGAGACAATGGAACTGATTTTTAACCTTCTAGACAAACTCCTTGAAAATTTTTGACTATGATAAATGGAAATTTTTCTCAGAATGTTCCATTGAACAGTTGCCTTGAGGCTGAAAAGAACTCCACAATAACGTGAATCTATTCCTGGACACTGAATGGTTCCTTTTCAATTCTTTGGCCTCAGATTCTCCACCTTTTCCCCATTAAGGGACTTTTCTTAGATACCTCTTCTAGACATGGAATGTTGTGTTCTATATTCTTCTATTCTCTAGCATACTGTGTGTACTTGTTAGACCTCTTCTGCTTATGGCATTGACTTTTTTAAGTAAACAAAGATTTAAAGAAAAAATCTTCAAATGCAACACACCTGTTTGAAAGATTCTGAAAGCTGTGAAAGATTATATAGTTTCTTTTTATAATAGTGATGATAAAAAAAAATCCAGATAGATAGACAGAACTATTCAGTTAAGGAAAGACAGTGTGAAAAATAATAAGAGTTGGTCTTGGAACCAGGGAGAACTGCAATCAGGTCTTACCTTTGAATAGCTAGTTCTGTAATGTTAAAGCCCCTTAGTTTCTTGGCATCCTAGGCAGCTCTCTAATAATGTAAATCGACGAAACTGAGCTGAATTGACTGAAATCTACCTGCCCCTATTACTTGAGTTAAAGAGCATATTCATGTGAAATCTTTTATTGAATCAGCAAAGGAACTTTGTAACTTAAAAAAGTAAACTCTGACTTTCATTTTCCCTCAATATTCAATCAGTTAATGAATCTTCTATTTCCACAAAATAGCTCATATTTCTCACTATTCACACAGCCACCTCGTCACCTCTGTTGCAATAGCCTTCTTCTTTTCTCCAAGCATTTCTTCACACAAATACATTGTCCACACACAGACCAAAATGATTTCCCTAAGATGTGGGGATGATCATGTCATCCTCCTACATAGTAAACTCTAATGACTCCCCTTTTCCTACAGCTTCAGCTATAAATTTTCCATATGATTATATCTTTTTATAATCTAACCCCTTGCTACCTTTCCAGTCTTTTTTCTCTCTAATACAACCATACTGGCCTGCTGTTTCACAAACATTAAGTTTCATCTCTTGTCTTCACATCTGGCATTGGTTGTTCATGGATGAAATACATTCCCTCCTCACTTCTACACTTCGAATCTTTCAGTTCCTTTAAGAATGTACTCTAGTGCTACCTTGATGTTATCATGCCTTTCATAAGCATCATTTGGAGGAATTGGAAATGTTTACCCAGTAGAACTTGTCAAGTACTTGAAGGATTGTTGTGTTAAAAGGATTTGACTTGTTTTTCTTAAGACAAAAATGAGTAGGAGCAAGAAGTAAAAATTGCAAGTAGACAGAGGAAAAAACTTCTTAACAATTAGAGCTATCCAAATGTGCAATATTTTAAGTCAAATTTCCATTTTGGGAAGTCTTCAATCAGGGGCTGATCACTTATTGGGTGGGTTGTAAAGGACATTAGGATTTAGATATAGATGTTATGATCACTGAGATTCTTGTAATCTGAAAGATTGGGAATATGGCATTATAAGAACTCAGAAATCAGTTATCTGCTAGAAATAGTATATATTAATTTCTCTTGAATTTAGAAGTGCCTGGGAAGGCTGATCCAACTACAGGCCTCTTTTTTCTTTGATGGATTTAGCTCCTACTTTTACATATTCATGGAGCCATAGAGAAGTCTATGTATGTATTTGATAGATATGCAAGGTGATATATAAGGTAGCCATTGCACTAGCAGCCCACATCAGCTTGTATTTTGCCTTTTCTCAATCCACAGAAAAATAGGGTATCACTTTACTATCAAATAACTAGCAAAAGAATGCAACATCCCAGATGAAAATTCATGGACTCAAGATCCTAGCACAGTGGTCCTAATCATGTTTATCTGACAGAATAGAGGTTTTTCTCCAACAACTTTACTCATGTTTCTGATTCTAGCTAGACTGTCCAAAATTAGGTAAGATAGAAATACTCCTGGTTAAATATATAGTAAGGAGATGAAAAAAGCTTTGTTGCTGAGGAATTTTTGAAAATTATAATTAAATATATATGACTCTCTTCTGATCCTGTATCTGGAATTTTCCTCAGTCTGACAAAATATCTGTCAATTACCAAGAATTTATTAAGTGTCTATACCATAGATACTGGGGAGTTGTATATAGTAAATGAAGCAATCCTATTCATGGAGAGATCATATTCTAACTAGAGCTCATAATTAAGCAATAATCACATTATTTATTAATAATAAAATTGCAAAGAATACCTTTTCTCATATCCAGTCATACCCTCAAAGCCATACCCAACATTCCTTCTTGAGATGTTGGAGTATCAGGACAGTTCTGAAGGATTTTCCCCATCTCCTTGTCATGGGAAAGATCAAGTGATGAAAGTGTACATCTGGGACCTGAGAATCTCTTCTACAAGTAAGATAGAATTAAGGAACAACAAAGAGGTAACTTAACTGTCTTGCTTTCTTAATGACAGGAGTCATTGAAGTGTCAGTTTTCCTTGCACTCTGATCCAAAACATTCTGATACCTTATTATAAGACTGGCATAAGAGATATTTTTGTCACTCAGTTCCCCAAGCATAGTAGCCACAACAGTAGGAAGTGACTGCCATTAGTGACATGGCACACCTAAGTATCTTCTGTCTCTTTTTCTCCCTACTCTTTATATCCAAAGGAAATGCCAGTGACAAGCAGTAGCTTTAGTGTTTCAGTCACTTGGTTTGTATGGTTATTAATCTCAATCCCTAGCATGAATTGTCATTAGCCCACATGGCTGTCACATGCCCCAGTTTCAAAACAGGTAAATAAGATATGACATGGGCATTGGTGACACATTTTTATAGTGCTTCAGTCAAATTTTCAACTCTCCTTTAGAAATATGTCCACCAAAAGGCAGCATTGGGTAGTGGAAACAGCCCTGGACCTCATTTGAAATCCCAGCTTTTATATCACCTCTGCTACCTTAAACAAGTTATTAAACCTCTTTAAGCTTTAACTTATTTATCTCTCAAAAAGCATCTTAATATACTGCCTACCTCAAAAGGTTGTTTTGACAATATGGTATTTTATTCTTAAAGTACTTTAAAAAGGAGTTTTAATCCATTTACTAAACATGTATTCATTGCCATTTCTGTGGAAGGGCACTTGCTCAACACTTTGGAAAGCACAAAGCTAAATAAAAAGTCCATCCCCTCAAAGGTCCATGGTTTAACAGGAGAGAAGATGTCAGTGAGGTATCATGAACTGTGCAAAGCATGATTGACTTTGGAGTCTGGGGACCTGGATTTAAATTCTACCTTTAATTTCTACTTGTTTGATTTAGTGAATATAAAGTTCTGCTCTTCTAAGATTTCATAATTCTGTTGTTAGTGTATGCTGAATACCTGGGATGTCTAAGATATGCAGGGAATTTTTTTTCCATTTACTTTTGGTATTAGATTACAGCATAAATAATAATGGGTAGATAATTTTATCTAATTTAAAATATTATTTTAACCTAAAATCATGCTTTACATGTTTTTCTTCTTGGGGGGGTGGTAATGTGCTTACAAAGTCTCTTTGTTTCTAGGGAGAAAAAGATGGGACAGAGATGTCATTTACTGTATTTTATTGCAGTCTCCTATTCAGTTTATAAAATAGGATACTGTATTATATATTTGAGGCATAATGATTTCCCATCACAATTGTGATAATTACAGAGCATTCTGTTGTAGGGACACACACAGTGGAAATGGTCTTTAGACAGGATCAACAATTAGCTCTCTGAAGAATGAATTGCCTTTTTTAATGCCTGAAAATTGTGTCTGAAAATCCACATCAGAGAGGAAGCAAGAAAACCCATCAGCTTTATTATTTTAATTGCATGGAATGTTCACTGAATTTGTTCTTTACTGGCACTGCAATCAGAGTACTGGATGTGAAGTCCAAATCAATCACATTTAGCTGTGTGATCTTGGAGAAATTATTTCACACTAGCCTACTCCCTTTTCTATAAAACAAAGATGTTGATAATACAGTGCATACCTTACAGGATCATGAAAATAAAAAATAGCAAAAAACTATGCAATAATTAAAGTGTGGAGCTATTAATACATAAGTACTTCTGAGGTTTCATCAGTGTGTGTATAATCTCTACTAACAGAAATTGCACCCATTTTATATTAAAAGACTGTTTTCTGAATCTATATGACCAGTTTTAAAAAAACCAGACCTTTCACCAGGTAATCATGTTTTGGTAATAAACCTCTCTGAACTTAATCTGATCAGAAAAACAGTAATCCATCTGACCCTTTGTAGTTGACTGATGATGTTGGGTTTTTTTGGTCCTTAGTTCTCAAAGAAGACTATGACATCAGAGAGGTGATGCCATGACAACATAAATTGGATTTGAGTAAGAGGGTGCTATGTTAAGTCATCAGCCTCCCTTTCTCCTCCAGAGTCACCTGGGTCCAGTGGTCAGATATGGATCAGTATAGCTAGAAATGGCCCTGGATAAAAGGCATCAGGGTTAAGTGACATGCCCAAGGTCACATATCTAGTAAGTGTCAAATGTCTGAGACTGGATTTGAACTCTCATCCTCCTGACTCTAAGACCAGTGCTCTGTCTGCTGCATAGCTGAGTAGGTCTTGCTAGAGTGTGTCCTCACATGGAATAGTTTTCAAGAACCTGGGATCTCCTGGATACTGCAAAGAATCCTCAAGTACATTGGGACAGTGGAAAGTGCATCATATTTAGAGTCAGACCATCCAAGATTATTCTTCTTTCAGCTCTGCTATGATGTGTATTAGCCATGTTACCCTGGTCCAAGTCATTTAAACATTTGAAGCCTCAATTCCTATGTCATCTTTAAAATGAGGGGATTACACTAGATCACAGCTTCTTAACTTTTCTGCATAATGAACACCTGGTAGTTCGGTGAAGTCAATGGGCCCCCTTCTCAGAATAATAAAACTCATAAGATAGCAAAGGAAAGCAATTATTTTGAAATGCAGTCAAAAAGAAAAAGGGTTTTGTTTTGTTTAAAAACACCTGTAAAACTCAAAATGAATAAAATCTTTCTTTAAAAAAAACACATCTGTAGACTTTTTGCTATCTATTTCTCATAGGTATACTGCCTGCAGCAGTCCCAAGTGGAAATTCCCAAGCAGTCAACTTCACAACTTTTGTTGTTCAATCATTTCAGTCCTATTCAACTCTGTGCTGACCCTATTTGGGGTCTTCTTAGTGAAGATACTGAAGTTATTTGCCACTTCCTTTTACAGTTCATTTTACAGATGAGAAAACTGAGGCAAATAGATATTAAGTGACTTACTCAGAGTTACACAGCCAGCAAATATCTGAAGTCATATTTGAATTCAGATCTTCCTGACTCAAGACCCATCTCTCAATCCACTGAGCCATCTAGCTTCTCAGAAAAGGGTTTTTTTTTAGTACAAAGACCCTTGAGATCTTTGTGGATCCACATATTCAAAATCTTTTCACTAGATAATTCTTAAGACCCTCCTTTCATGTCTAAATTATAAGATCATAGGCTGCCATCATTGTTGTCATCATCATTATTGTAATAATTCCTGATTATTGACAGTACCATTTAAAAAAAATTCCATCAGTATCCCTCAATGCTTATAATTACAATCTTAATTTGTACTTAGACTGTACTTGGCAGCTTGAACTTGATTTACCATTAGTCATTTCAGTATTCATTTTTAAGAGTAAGTGTATTTTGATGTTAAAATTTAAAAAAAATGTTTTTGTGGATTATTAAGACAATGAGGAATATTGATTTTATTATAATAAAGAAGGAACTTGAAAAATGAATTTGATTAAAGAAGGCAGCATGGTATAGTGGAAAAGTTATAATTTTCAAGCAGGAAAGGACCTAGAGAGTAATTGGCAGAACCAATATTCAAGCTTCGAATACTCTTATTCTAAATACACTTTCCATCACATTAACCTATTATTTTCACTAGACTTGGAATCAAAAGACCTAGCTTTAAATTAAAATTCTTTAGGGAGAGGCTAAAAGCATAAATCCAGCAAGGAGGCTTAGAGTAATACTCCATTTGAAAGGTTATGAGCATTTGACTTGGAGTAGTAACTGAATGAATGTAGAGGAGGGAGTAGATGTAAAAGATGATATGAACACAAACCAACAAGAACTGCCATTTAATTGGATCTGGAAGATGAGAGAGAAGGAAGACTCAAGAAATACTCTGAGTTCATGAGTTTCTGGAAGAATGATGGACCCTTGAAAAATAAGGGAAGTTTATTTGTTTTTATTTTATTTAAGGCAACAGGGTTAAGTGACTTGCCCAAGGCCATACAGTTAGACAGTTATTAAGTGTCTGATCCGGATTTTGAGTTTTACAATTTTTCCCCCTTTCTTGCTTCCCTCACCCCACCCCCTACAGAAAGCATTCTGTTAGGCTTTACATTGTTTCCATGTTATACATTGATTTCAGTTGAATGTGATGAGAGAGAAATCATATCCTTAAGGAAGAAAAATAAAGTATGAGATAGCAAAATTACATAATAAGATAATGGTCCCCCCCCCCTAATTTGAAGGTAAATAGTCTTTGGTCTTTGTTCAAACTCCACAATTGTTTTTCTGGATAAAGATAGTATTCTCCATTGCAGATAGCCCAGAATTGTCCATAGTTGTTGTACTGATGGAATGAGCAGTCCATCAAAGGTTGATCATCACCCCCATGTTGCTATTAGAGTATACAATGTTTTTCTGGTTCTGCTCATCTTGCTCAGCATCAATTCATGAAAATTCTTTTGGGCTTCTATGAATTCCCATCCCTCCTGGTTTCTAATAGAACAATAGTGTTCCATGACATACATATACCACAGTTTGCTAAGCTATGCCCCAATTGAAGGACATTCACTTGATTTCCATTTTTTTGCCACTACAAACAGTGCTGCTATGAATATTTTTGTACTAGTGATGTTTTTACCCTTTTTCATCATCCCTTCAGGGTATAGACCTAGTAGTGGCATTGCTGGATCAAAGGGTTTGCACATTTTTGTTGCCCTTTGGGTATAATTACAAATTGCTTTCCAGAAAGGTTGGATGAGTTCACAACTCCACCAAAAATATATTAGTGTTCCAGATTTCCCACATCCCTTCCAACATTGATCATTGTTGTAAGGTCTTTTCTTAAGACAAAAGTTGGCAGGATGATATTGAAGGTTTGGAAAAGTAGCTGTAAGGAGGATTATAGAGACATTTGGGGGGAAATAGATTACAGTGTAGCAATTAAGATTCAGTTGATATTAAATAACAACATATTGTATATAACTGAGTGATTTCATCCAGTAATGTTTGGAAGAATACAGTCATGAGCAGAGGTGAAGAATCAGTATTGGACTTGGCAAAACATGAGTCGTTATGAGGGCTAAGATTTAAGAATGGTGGACAAGTGTGTTTTTCTACTTGTTAACTATAGGATCAAGTGAAGCCAAATTAAAGGTGATGGACCGAGATAAAAAAGAGAAAGACCCAGGGGGAAATGAAATGATAAGTGGTTGCAATAGGAAGGGAGAATTGGTTTAAGAAGAAGAAGGAGATTTGGAAGGATAAGAAATTGTTTTTTCTTTTCTTTTTTTCTTTAAAAAAAGCATTTCAGAGTTCTGAATCATGGAGGAAGATCAGTTGGGTAATTATGAGTTTAAGGTGATGAAGGCCCCTATATGGGATGGAAGTAGAATGAGCATGCAGATCTTGGACATTTAAGATTAATAAATTTCCAGGATTTTGAAAAGGTTAACTTTCATACTAAAGCCCCCAATTTGAGGATGAGGATTAAGATGGGAAGGAAAACTGTAAGGCAAGATGAAGAATGATTTAGAAGTCAATATGAGAGGCAGCTAGGTGGCACAGTAAATAGAGCACCGGCCCTGAAATCAGGAGGACCTAAGTTCAAATCCAGCCTCAGACACTTAATAATTACCTTGCTGTGTGACCTTGGTCAAACCTTTTAACCCCACTGCCTTGCAAAAAACCAAAACATATAGAAGTCAATATGAAACTTCAACCAGGATATATACATATATATATATATATATATATATATATATATATATATATGATAATACAGATTAATAAAGAGCTTCTAAGGAAGAGAGGGTATTGAGTGATAGCAACAGAAAAAAGTATCAGAAAGTGGCAGTGAAGCTAAAGAATTATGATGCCTCCCCTTCCCTTATTGCTTCAGGACAGTGGGGATTGGGAACCATGAAAGAAGTTTCACCCCATATTGGAGATAGTGGCCAGAGTTACAATATTTTCACAGCAGGAAGGTTTAAGAGAAAATATTTCCATTACTGCAAGATACTAAAAAAAGTATGAGGATGAAGACTAAAAAAAAAAAAAGTAAGTGTGTTACCAATTGGGGATTTTACAAGCCAAAACAGGAAGGGAGAACAAAGTATGATAGGAAGAATGGGGACTAAGAGATGAGAAATAGTGGCTGAGAAGAGGATTTTCACTTAGAGAGTCTGGTACTCTTAAAACACAGTATTTGGAAAAGAGAAATTAGGAATTTGTTACTCTCAGGCTAGGGAAGTACCATTTGATTGCATCTCGCATCTTCCAAAGTTCTACTATGATAGAGTAATTTAGTAAAATAGGAGAGAGAAAGGAATCTGAGGATGGGCACAGCACATACCCACTGAAGGGGAGAGCTCTGGAACTTGAATAAACTCACATTCAGTTTCTTTTCCAAGATAGTAGTGGGGCGGCTAGGTGGCGCAGTGGATAAAGCACCGGCTCTGGAGTCAGGAGTACCTGGGTTTAAATCTGGTCTCAGACACTTAATAATTACCTAGCTGTGTGGCCTTGGGCAAGCCACTTAACCCCATTTGCCTTGCAAAAACCTAAAAAAAAAGAAAAGAAAATTCCAAGATGGTAGAGGATGATTGTTGTATAAACAAAAGGTACTTGGCAAATTGTACTTGGTCTTAGATTATAGTTGGGCCTATTGTCAGAAGAGGATCATAAAGTTAATTGTGACAGGGGGCCTGGTCCTTATAGAGTCCTGGAGGTTACAGGCCTGGGGTCTTTGTGCTCAGTAGTTATGAAGAAATGAGGTGTTGTGTTGATATTTTTTACCTTGAACCCTCACAGCAGCATAATAATCTGGAAGTGGATGTTGTTTCATGCTTTGACCTGGTACCCTCAACACCTTGAATACTTAGAACAATACACAGCTGGTGTTTTATTAATGCTTGTTAATTGATTATCACCTTTTCTAGTAATCAACTCCATCAGACTCTGTTTTATGGCAATGAGAGATTCGAGCAAGGCTGCAACTTCAACTGGACTCCAGCTCTCTTCATTGAAAGGCCACATCTTTGTTGATTTTTCTTACCCTTTCCAATAAGCAAGTGTTTAGCATTCTGGCTTGATAGCATGAATTCAATTCAATAAATATTTATTAATTGGATATTATATACCAAGCATGATGTTAATCTATGGGTAAACATTTATTAATCACCTATTGTGTATAGGCATGAGGTAGGGGGAATACAGAAACAAAAATTAAATAATTCTTATTCTCATTACAGCATGCATATAAAATATATAAAATAAATAGACTTATTATCCTGATGTTGCTTATCTATAGTAATCAGGATGTAATTTTTATGTCTGAGGGGAAAGTTGAGTATTAGGGGAAAATGATAAGAGTCAGGTGATCAGGTAATAAAAGAATGGAAGGATTTGGGGAAGGGACCACCCCTTTCCTGATCTGACTGTACCTGAGGTTAGAATGTCCTCTGTTCAAAATCAATGAACTAAACATGCAACTAAAAAAATTAGAGAAAGAACAAATCAAAAATCCCCAAATACCAAATTAGAAATTTTAAAAATTAAAGGAGAAATTAATAAAATTGAAAGCAAAAAAACTATTGAATTAATAAATAAAACCAAAAGTTGGTATTATGAAAAAACCAATAAAATTGATAAACCTCTCGTCAATTTGATTAAAAAAAAGAAGAAAACCAAATTGCTAGTATTATAAATGAAAAAGGTGAACTCATCACTGAGGAGGAAATTAAAGTAATAATTTGAAATTATTTTGCCCAACTTTATGCCAATAAATTTGATAATCTAAGTGAAATGGATGAATATTTACAAAAATATAAGTTGCCCAGGTTAAATGAAGAAGAGATTAAATACCTGAACAACCCTATCTCAGAAAAAGAAATTCAACAAGAATGTCCTCTGTTCATGCCACTATCCTTAAAGTTTAATTCTTAAACCACCACCACCACCCAACTCTACTCACAGCTATTTTAGTTCTGAGTATTTTTTATTAGTTTTTTATTTTTTTTGTTTTTATTATTTTATTTTTATTATTTTATTTATTATTATTTTATTATTTTATTTTTATTAGTTATATTTTTAGTAGTTTGCAGCTAGGTGGTGCAGTGGATACAGTACAGGCCTTGGAGTTGGAGGACAGGAGTTCTAATTTGTCCTCAGACAACTGACACTAATTAGCTGTGAGACCTTGGACAATTCACTTAACCCTGATTGCCTCTCACAGGGCCAGCTCCAGGCATCCTGATCTGTATCTATCCATTGGACCCAGATGGCTCTGGAAAAGAAAGTGAGGCTGATGATGATTTAGCATAGCACTCCCTCACTCAAATCCAGTTCATGTGCTTGTCATGACATCACCTCCCTGTTGTCATGGTCTTCTTCAAGAATGAAGGACAAGGGGCAGCTAGGTGGTGCAGTGGATAGAGCACCGGCCCCAGCTGGAGTCAGGAGTACCTGAGTTCAAATCGGCCTCAGACACTTAATAATTACCTAGCCGTGTGGCCTTGGGCAAAGCACTTAACCCCATTGCCTTGCAAAAAAACTAAAGAAAAAAAAAAGAATGAAGGACAGGGGGTTGCTAGGTGGTGCAGTGGATAGAGCACCGGCCCTGAAGTCAGGAGGACCTGAGTTCAAATTCGACCTCAGACATTTAATGATTACCTAACTGTGTGGCTTTGGGCAAACCACTTAACCCCACTGCCTTGCAAAAAAGAAGAACAAAGGACAAACATTATAACATGGAACAAGGAAAAGATGTCATATCAGAAGTAATTTTGCCATAGGTGTTAAAACTGGAGGGATGCTGTTCAGTGTAGTAGGAAGAGCATTGAACCAGGAGTCAGGAGACTTGAGCTCTGTTTCTGATTCTGCTTTTATCTGAAGTTGTAATAATAATAATAATCACAAATATCTCAATATAGGTTGTGAACTACACTTTGATATGTTCCCATTCAACCTTCACAACAAACTTGATAACTAAGCAAGAAAGTGATTATTAGTATGCCTGTTTCATAGGCACTGTCTAAGGTCATATAGCAGGTAGGTATCAAAATCAGGACTTTCAAGGTATTCAGTCTTGTAAATTCACTAAGTTATGTGACCTTGAACAAAAATAACTTAACAGTTTTGTAGCACTCCAAGATTATTTTTTCCTCATAATGCCCTTATGAGGTAAATACTTGTCAGTATTATTATCATGATTTTACAGGTTAGAAAAAGGAGGCTCTCGGAGCTGAAGTGATATTGTCACAGAGCTCTGCTCATTGTCAAAGAGGATTTTTACTTCTGATTCTCTTTCCAAGATGCTTGCTGCCCATGTTGCCCTGGCTCTTAAGTCCCTGTGGTTCTTTGGGTTTCATTTTGTAGTTCTCTAAAAGAAATAATGACAAGGTTGAGGCTGCACAAATGAGTCCATTTCACCCTCTCTTCTCCAAGGGATCTTGGCCTCTGTCATTCTCTTACGATCCCTTTTCTTCAGCCTCATCCTGTCTATTGGCTGCTTCCTTTTTGCCTATAAACATGTTCATGTTTCACACCCCAACTTCCCCAGCCTTTGTAGCCAAACTCCTTGAATAAGCCAGCTACACTAAATACTACCACTTTCTCTCGCCTTGCTTTCTTCTCAGCCCTTTGCAGTCTGACTTCTGACCTTATTTTTCTATCAAAACTGCTTTCTTCAAAGTTACCAGTCTGAACTCAATCTACATACTAAATCCCATGACCTTTTCTCAATCTTCCTCTTCAACTCCTTTAGGCAGCCTTTGACGCTGTTGACCCCCTCTCCTCTTTGAGTGGCTGGTATACTGATAAGAGTGCAGGCCCTGAAGTCAGGAAGACATGAGTTCAAATCTGGATTCATACTCTGACTAAATCTGCAACTCTGGACAAGTCACTTCACCCCAGTCTGCCTCGGTCTCTTCATCTGTAACACAGAGAATATAATAGTCCCTCCTTCTTCTTGGGGTTATTGTGAGGATCAAATGAAATAATATTAAAAATCTCTTAGCACAGGGGCTGGCATATGGTAAAATGGGAAATATAAATATTAGCTATCATTATTATTATTATGGCTACTCTTTTTTTTTTCATTCTTTTGTTTATTTAAGGCAATGGGATTAAGTGACTTGCCCCAGGTCACACAGCTAGGCAATTATTATGTGTCTGAGTCTGGATTTGAACTCAGGTCCTCCTGACTCCAGGGCCAGTGGTCTAGGCTACTCTGTTCTTGCTAGGTTTTTGGATACCATTCTTTCCTGATTCTTCTCCTACCTATCTGACCACTCCTTCTCACTCTGCTTTGCTAGGTCTTCATTCAGACCATGCTTTCTAACTAAGGTGTCCACTTGGTGATCTCATCAGCTCCCATGCATTTAATTACCATCTCTAAGTTAATGATTCTCAAACCTACTTTATCCTGCCTAAGTGATGCTTACAACAATCCAGGAATCATGTTATGTCTTTTACAATTATTATTATTATTATTATTATTATCCTACCTATCTCTGCTGACTTCTAATCTTATATCTCTAGCTGCCTTTTAGACTTCTTGAACTAGATATGCAGTAGACATTTTAAAACTCAACATATCCAAAATGCAACTCATTATCTTTTTCCCTAAAATCTTCCCCTCAACTTCTCTTAACTGTCATAGCAGCACCATCCTCCTAGTCCCTCAGGCTCACAACCAAGTGTCATCCTCAACTTCTCTCATGCTCTCTGCTCGTTTCAATCTTTTCCAACTCTTTTTAATTCTAGTATCTTCTCTCTGTCAGTTCTTTCCTATATATCCAGTGTATAGCTTGTTTTGTGTACATGTTTGCATATTGTCTTCATTAGGCTCCTTGAGGAGGAATTGTATTATGCCTCTTTTTGTATCCACAGCATTTGGTACATTACCTGCCCCCTTGTAGATGGTTAATAAATGTTTATTGAGTAATCTAGAAGCCAAGAAATTTGGGTTTCCATATATATGTGTTTGTGTGTGTGTGTGTGCATACATACATATATGTATATATATATGTATATATATACATATATATATATATATATATATATATATATTTGGTTTTCATTCAGAACTATGGGTTAGACCTTGTCACAAGAAATTTATTGTAATGATTTTGACAGGCTCTTTTTTTTTTAATGTTACCAAGGAAGATTCATAGATATGGGTCCATGGGGGAAAGGTTTTCTCCAGAATATGATGGAAAAACAAAAGGCATTAATATTTTTTTAAATAATTTATCTGAAAGGCCCCTCCCAGTTTAGGAATCCTGTGAGTATGAGGAATCAAGTAGATTGACCAGGAAGGCAGTGTTGTATAATGGAATGAATACTAGACTTGGAATCAAATCAAAATTCACATGTTAGTACTTATTAGCTGAGTACCCATGGGCAAGTAACTTCACCTCTCTATGCCTTATATTTCTCTTGTGTCTAATAAGAGAGTTGAGCTAAGGGAATCTCTAAAGTCCTTTATAACTGTAATTCCCTAAGATTTACTTCTCTTCTGCCCAGTTAAGGTACCAACACATGTTGAAGCAAGAAGCTCATTAGAAGGGATCCAAAGTTCACAAGTCCTATAGCCCTGACATGTAGAAATATCAAGGATTATTCTTATTTCTGTGCTATTTTGACTTCCTTTTATTGCTGCTCTTAATCTTGCTCTTGCTGCTCAACTGTTTATTGAGTAGTGATGGGGTTTTTTTTCAACATCTGGCTATTCCAGGTCTTTTCCTTCATGCGCTCTGGTGAAATCTTCAATGATCTGCACCTAACTAAATGAGGGAAGCTTTTATTAACAATAAAAGTACAAGGAATACTTACCAACTGGCAGAGCTCACTCCTGGGGAACAGTTATTTGTGAAGTGGAAAGAACTGATTAATTAACAACTTCTAAGCACTTACTCTGTGTTGGACTCTGCTAAATGCTGTAACATAGAGACAAAGGAAAAAGCCCCATGAAACTTAGATTCTGAAGAGAGAAACATGAACATATTTAAGTATTTACGTTGAGTATTCAAAAAGAATAAATATAGTTTGGGGAGCACCCCAGGAGATACAGGATCAGAAATAGCTTCATTTAGAAGGTAACTCTTGAGCAGAGTATTCAAAGAAACCAGGCACTCCAAAAGATGAGGCAGGAATGCTTTCCAGGCATGGGGACAGCCAGAGCACCAAAACAGGAGATGGACTCATGAGGGAAGAGTGTGCAGAACTACAAGTATGATTGGATTGCAGAGTGTGTGAGGAAAGAAATAATGCTTAAGGATCCAGGAATGGTAAAAATGAATCAAGATGTGAAGGACTTTAAATGACAAAGTATTTTATATTTTATCCTAGAGTTTACAGGGAGCCGCCGTCATTAGTTTAGTGAGGGTAGGGGTCAACATGTTCTGATCTGTAGTTTGGGAAAATCACTTTGGCAGTTCTGGAGAGAATTAAATAGGATGCTGAAAAACTTGAGGCAAGGAGATGAAACTAGAGTCTACTGTAAATTTAGAGTCAGAGAATCTGGTTTTGAATCTTCCCTCTATCCTTAGACTCAGGGCAAGTGATTTCATGTACAATTAAGCAGCACAATGGGCAGCACCAGGCCTAGAGTCTTAGGAAGACCTAAGTTCAAATCCAGCATCAGACACTTAGTAGCAGTGTGATCCTTGGCAAGTCATACTTAACCCTTTTTACTTCAGTTTCCCCACCTGTAAAATGAGTTGAAGGAAATGGCAAGCCAGTATCTTTGCCAAGAAAATCCCTAATGGGATCATAAAGAGTTGGACACGACTGAAAGGACTGAACAATAAAAAGTGAATTCAGGTTTCTAGGTCTCAGTACCTAGCTTCTCCTCTTCTTTTTATATAATTGGCAGAGCAGCAGCAAGTATAGACTACCGGTAAGCATTCACTTATCCCCATCTTATGCCTCAGGCTCAAAGATTTAATACCTATCATTCTGGTCATGGGTGAGCTCAATGGTCTCAGGGTCCAGGAAGAGCTTAATAAATATTTGTTGTTTCACTAACTTGTTCAGTAGCATATTCACAATCACAAGAGCAACAATATTGAGGGAATACTAATCCAGAAAAAAAAAAGATTAACAGATCTCTTGAAACATTTCAGGAGAGAAGGAGGCAAGGCAATCCTGTCTTGTATATTATTGTGGAACCTATCTATGGGGTTGAAATATAGATAGCTTGGGAATCTAAACAGAAGGTCTACAACACCCCCTCCACCACCACCCTTCTCAAATGTAAACTCACCTGATTGCCAGGCAAAACAAATATTTAGCTGCCCTCAAGTCACTTCCCTGGCCTATTAGTTTGATGTTCTCAGATTGGCAGGCTTTCCTTCCACTTTATTTATTTGGGTAGCCATAGGGTGTAACTCTGGGTAACCTGGGAGATCTCATTGTCTTCCAGGTGTGCTTGTGGAGGAGATGGACCCCCCCCCTCCATCTTCCCATCAGGGAGTTGAACAAATTATGGTTTAATAATTGACACACAGACTTGAGTACGACTGTATCAATTGTTTGTAAAAGATGATTGATCAAAAAGCAGCTGGAGCCAGAGATCCTCTTTACAAAGTCTGCCGCAGAGCATTAACCATTATCAGAGTGGAGGGAGGTAGATTGAAAGGTTATGGCTAATCCAAGTTCTCTACCACTTTGGCTTCTTTTTTAGTGCTGTAGACATCTTGAAACTGTTTTGATCAAAGATTTGGGCCTTATACAGATTCTGATCCTGTCTGCGTAGCTAATTTTTTTGTGTGTAATTTGGGCTAACTTAAGCCACCATAAAGCATTATGTAGTATTGGTTTGGAGTCAGAAGACTAAATTTGTACTTGAATCTTGGTTCTGCTACTTGCAGTGCTTATGATTGTATCTGTAAAAAATATTTCTTTTTTTTTGTTTGTTTTTAGTCTTTGTATCCTCAGCATTTAGCTTAATGACTCGCAAATTTGAAATGTTTTATAAATATTTGTTAAATCATTGAAGTTTTTGAAAGTTTCTTCTCTGTAAAATGAAGGATTCAACTAGATTATGACTACAGTCCTTTTTAACTTTAAATTCTCTTTTTTTATGGGTCCTATTTTACTCCTGACTCTGCCACTGATTGTGTCTGACTATAGACAAGAATGTTTCTCTCTCTGAGTTTGGCTTCTCTGTGGAAAAACTGTGAGATGAAGGACTAAGAGATCCTAAAGATAATCCCTTTGGCTGTAATGTTATATAATGCTGTGAATGATGCTAAAACCCATTGACAATTTAGAATGGAATACCTCAGTGTGCTAGGAGCCAGAAGATCTGTGTTCTAGTTCTAATATTGCCATTTATTTTTGAAAAAATGATTTAAACTCTTAAGGCTTCATTTTTCTCAACTGCAAAACTGGGGTGATACCTATCTTTCTTACCTCTTAATGTATTACTAAGCAAGAGTAAAGAACTAGGACTTTGTGAAAATCAGGGTTGTTGATACTACTGTTGTTTATATATGGTATAGAACCCATAGTCTAGAGTCCTATTAACTAAGTAATAACTGGGAATTCAGTATCCTTTGGCAAATTCATTTGGGAAAAATGATCCTATTGGGGAGGTGGAATGTGTGGATTGGGATCCATGTGATTGCTTGTTTCCTGAGTAGCTGTACTATTCCTTTCTTAGAATTAGTATTGTCAATAGAAGCATTTCTCTAGACCCTTAGGATCTGAAAGCCTTTGAAGATGCCTCTTCCTCAAGGAATAGGTTTAAAGGTCCCATAAGAAACTTCTTTTTTTTTAGGGTTTTGCAAGGCAAATGGGGTTAAGTGGCTTGCCCAAGGCCACACAGCTAGGTCATTATTAAGTGTCTGAGACCGGATTTGAACCCAGGTACTCCTGACTCCAGAGCCGGTGCTTTATCCACTATGTCACCTAGCTGCCCCTCATAAGAAACTTCTGATCTAGGAATTACTCTCACACATATTTGAAAAATACCCTCTCTATGAACAAAAGAGATCCTGGATGATTGATTCATAACCCTCTGCTATGTTCCTCTTGCCCAGGGCCAGGAAGTGTAGCATGTTAGTAATAGAATTTTCACTGCCTCAAATGAGTGTTAGAAGTCTTTCTCTAAGCATGTCCCTTAAATGTTCAGTCTTTAGAAGGAGAAAGGAAAGGAAAGGAAGGAAGGAGAAAAGACCAATCATGTGCCAGCCAGCTAAGTCCCAGGTCCATAGCCAGTGTCTAAAGCTGCATCCAAACATCCCTCTTCTTGACTCCAGACTAACAATGTATGTCACCACCTTGGTAGCACTTTTTTTAGTTCTGGTTCTGCCTATTAGGTTCCTGAGTTGGCACTGTGAATAGAGTTCTGGGTCTGGAGTTAGGAAGACTGGCATCCAAACATGGCCTCAGACTCATCCTAATTGTGACACAAGGCAAGTCATTTAACCTCTATCCATCTCAGGATTTTTAACTGTAAATTGATGTTAGCCGTAGCACCTACTTCCATGTTTTTTGTGAGGAACAAAGGAGATGATATTTATAAAGCATTTAGTTGAGTATCCAGCACATACTAGGTACTCAATAAAGCTTTCTTTTATTCCCTCCCTCCGTCCTTTGTTTCCTGTTTCTCTCTCTCTCCCTCCTTCTCCTCCTCTTCCTCTTCTACCTCCTCCACTTCCACCTCCCTCCTTCCTTCCTGCCTTCTTCTCTCCTCCACCTCTTCTCCTCCTTCCCTCCCCTTCTCTCTCTTCCTCCTTCCCTTCCCTTCTTCTCTCTCCCTCCTTCTCCCTCTCCTTCCCTCTGTCCTTCCGCCTTCCTTCCTTTCCCCCCTCCTTCCTTCCCTCCTTTCTTTCCTCCTTTCCTTCCCTCCCTTATTAATTTGAGCCAAGATATGGGGGTGAGGAGGGAGCAGGAATGTGGTTGGAAGACAACGCAGAATTTGGAGAAAGAAGATGACAAGCTAGTGAAGGAACGTGAGGATTATTGGACATGTCTAAGCTAAGTCCATTCTGAAGATAGAGACAATACAGGGGCAGCTAGGTGGCATAGTGGGTAAAGCACCGGCCCTGGAGTCAGGAGTACATAGGTTCAAATCCGTCTCAGACACTTAATAATTACCTAGCTGTGTGGCCTTGGGCAAGCCACTTAACCCCATTGCCTTGCAAAAACCTAAAAAAAACCCCAAGCAAACAAAAAAAAAAAGATAGAGACAATACAAATGTAAACTAGAAGAATAAGCAGGTGCTTTTAGCTGGGTATTCACAAGTATGCAAATAAACCACTCTTCTTTGTATGTCATTTATCCATCTGAAATGTTTCAGCAACCCTGAGTGAAATGATCATACAAGATAATATGTGTGAAAGCAATTTCAAAAATTATCTTCTCTATTCTAATGTACCTTGTGTAAAGAATAGTGGTTTAGAGATTTTCATGCTTAACTTTGTCAGTAACTATCAGTGGTCTTGAGTAATCATTTTTTTCCTTTGAGACTATAAAATATATTGTTGAATAAGTTGGGTTCAGTTGTATAGCATTAAGCATTTTTCCCATATCTGTAACATAAAGGGGTTTTACTGTAGCATTCTCTAAACTTCCTTCCAACTCAGGTATTCTATGTAATATGCTCTCTCAATATCACTTTTCTAAGGTTCCTTTAGCTTTAACATAATTTGTTCCTATAGCCTGTGTCTTGAGATTTCTTTTACTTTACATATTCTTTGAGCCCTTGAAAATGCTGTGCAAGTTAAAGGATTGCTACTTATTGATTTGCCATAGAGGAGGGTTCTTGACAGAAACTAGATTTTTATAGGAAAAGCTGACTTCCAAAATGTTATCATTAGAAGATAATTTAGAAGATAGAATGTTGGATTGATCCTTAGAACATGGAAATAAAGACCATAGAATGTCAGAGCTGGATTTTAAAATATGGAATGTTAAAAGTTTTATAGAAGTTCCTAGGTTACTGCCTTAGATCCTAGAATTTAAGACAATGACAATGAACTTTAGATTATAGAATGTTATGACACAGAATTTTAATGCTAATGTGTACATTAGAAAATATATTAGAGTATCAATAATGACATGCAGTAATAAAATCACTCTTTTCTCCAGCTTATTAATATTTCTTCCCTCCCTCCCTGCTCATGATTACATTGTTAGGGAATGAGATACTGGGATCAAGACCTATTCTCTATCCACTAACACATTGTCTCCTAGGTACCTTAGAACACAGAATGCAGAAGCTAGCAAGGACCTTTCCATTTTCAGCCCTCTGATTTTCATATGAACAAATTGGATTATTAAAGATCAAAAAGAAAGTCATTACTGACTATCCCATTTAAGCTATCTTATGCAGTTGTGACCATCGATTAAATCACTCAGGGTGATAACTGCCTGCTTTCACTAGATTGAATCATACCAAATTAATTATTAAATGTCTGATCTGTATCTTGGTTTCATTGGTTATACCAAAAGAAACATTTTTACTAAGAACATTATATAGCCATGGATTTCAAGAAAAATGTTTTTTCCCCTGAGGAAATTTGTTTCTTAAAACTAGGCCCTCTCTCCATTCCACCTGAGCTTTTATAGAGTTCAGGAAAGGTCTCTGAAAGAGAAGGATGAATCTGAGAACAACTCAGAGGAACTGTTTTGCTTACAAATCGAACAAATGAAATATTTACAAATGGACAAGGTTTAATGAACTAGCAAATATAACTGTAATAATTGAAACTACTCTCCAAAATTACCAGTGATCTCTTAATTGCTAAATTTAATGGTCTTTTAAAAAATTCTCATCTTGGGCAGCTGGGTTGCACAGTGGATAGAGCACTGGCCCTGGAGTCAGAAGTACCTGAGTTCAAATCCGGCCTCAGACACTTAATGACCTGGCTGTATGGTCTTGGGCAAGCCACTTAACCCCATTGCCTTGAAAAACCTAAAAAAAAAATTCTCATCTTTCTTAGTATCTCTGCAGCTGATCACACTATCAATCACCCTCTTCTCCTTGATACTTTCTTCTCTCTAAATTTTTATAGCACTGCTATATCCTAGTTTTCCAACTTATCTAAACACTCCTCAGTCTTCTTGCTGTATCTTTATTGAGGCCACATCTGTTAATCTTGGGATGGCCCCAAGGTTCTATCCTGGGCCCCCCATGTCTCTCAATGCCATTTCACTTGCTGTGGATATGAGATAAACATAAGAAGTAAATGCAAAAAAAGAGCCTTAGAGAAAAGTTTGACCTGATCAAAAAGACAGAAAGACTATAAGTCTATATAAATCCCAAGATGTATAAAACATAATAACTGTTAAAATGTTAACTAATGAAGAAAAATTGTAAAGTATAATTAATAGCTTGGAGTTGAACCTTACACAATAATTAGACTCCTTGAAAATTAGCATGAGTCAAATAGAAAATGACAGCCCATTTATCATCAAGCAATATTAGAATAAAATCAAAGACTTTTAAAAGTAAGAAAATATAAGATCATATATCATCAAATACAAATGACATGGAAAACAGATTCAGGATATTTAATTTAAGTATTTTTGGAATCACTGAAAATCATGACTAACAATAAATAAATGCTGTATTTTAAGAAATCCTAAGAAACATTACTGGTTGAATGCCCCTAGGCAAGTTACTTAACCCCGTTTGCCTCAGTTTCCTCATTTGTAGAACCAAGTAGTGAAAAGACGAGTTCATGTACTATAATCTTGAATGTGTCACATCATCTCAGTTAATGTTATCATTTGTAATAGCAAGGGTTTGACAAATGATCTCAAAACTTTGAAAATGTGAATGAATTAAACAATATAATTAAACGAAAATAAACAACCGCTTGGATTTTTAAAAACCCTACAATATTCTGCTCACAAGACATGCATTTTAAAAAATGAATTCATACACAAAATGCATGTCTTATGAGCAGAATATTGTAGGGTTTTTAAAAATGTGATGGAAAAATTTATTATGCATTAAGTGAATCCCCAAAATAAGTAATAGTTACACTGTATGATGAAACAAAAAAATTTAAAATATAAAAACATGTAAACCAGGAAATTACATTATTCTGAAAATTGTCATAGTCAACAAATATGAATAATAATCCCTTAGCATCCAAATCCATAAGTCAACGAATAAGCAAAAAAGCTCTAAAAATTAGAGACTAGGTAAATTTGACCAAATAGTTGAGCATCCATATTCTTATAAGAATCCTTATATGAGTTAGGAGAATAGTAAGTAAAACTTTGCTAGTAGGGGACCTCAATTTTCTGATCCCCAAATAAAAAAATTCTAACTATAAAATAAGAAAGAAGTTGAGATAATAGACTTTTAGAAAAGTTAAGTGTGATACAGCTCAGAAGGAAATTGAATAGGAATACATAAGAGTATACCTTTTTCTTAGCTGTACATGACACTTTCATAAAAATTCATAAAAAAATGAAAATCTCAAAACCAACTGCAAAAAAGCAGAAATATTTAACATACACTTTTCAAACCATAATGAAATAAAAATGACATTTCAATAAAGGGCCTTGGAAATATAGATTAAAAGTTAACTGGAAACTACATAATCTAATATTTTTTAAAAGTGAGAAGGTCAAAGAACAAATCATAGAAATAGTCAATAACTTCTTTAAAGACAATGACAATGAGACAGCATACCAAAATTCTATAGATTGCAGTCAAATCAATACTTAGGGGGAATTTTTAAAAAAATCACTAAACACATACTATTAAAAGAAAGAGCATATTAGTGAATTGTGCATGGCTTTTTTTAAAAACCCACAAAAAATTTTAAATTCCCAGTTAACATCAAGATAGAAATTTTGAAAACCAAAGGAAAGTAGAATGAAATTGAAAATTAAAAAAGAAACCTAATAGACAGATAAATAAAACTAGGATTTGAGTTCGTGGAGGAAAAAAAACCCAATAACATAGACAAACCATTAGTTAATTTGATTTTTAAAAAAGAAAGAAAAAAACCATAGGTCTAGTATTAAAAATGGATAAAATGAATGTTATACCAATGACCATGAAATTAAAGAAATTGTTTTGCCCAAACCCAACAATCTAAGTGGCATTGTTGGATATTTATAGAAATATAAATTGCACAAATTAACATAAAGAGAAAAAGCATACTAAATTATACCTATCTTAGAAAAAGAAATTTAACAAGTCTAAGAAATTATACTCAGGAAGTGAATTCTACTAATCATTTATAGAACAATTCATTATAACCCATATATATATGTATACATATATGTATACATACAAACACATACACACACATATTATATATATATATATATATATATATATATAATTTTAAAAATAGATTAAAAAAAGAATCCTACCAAATTTCTCCTGTGGAACAAATGTTTTTATGATATCTTAATCAGGGAGAGCAAAAACAGAGAAAGAAAGCTATAGAGCAATTTTCCTAATGAATATTAATGCAAAAATTTTAAATAAAATATTAATAAGATATTACAGCTATGTATTAAAAAGATCATTACAAAGACCAAGTAGGATATATATTGACAATGCGTGATTAGTTCAATATTTAAAAACTTTAAGCATAACTCACCATATCAATCACAAAAACCTATAAAAATCATATTATCTCAATATTTGCAATTTTTTGATAAAGTTCAAAATCCAGTTTTATTAAAAACACATGAAATCAGGGCAGTTAGCTGGCAGAGTAGATAGAGCACTGGCCCTGGAGTCAGGAGGAACTGAGTTCAAATCCAACCTTAGACCTTTAGACACTTAATAATTGCCTAGCTATGTGACCTTGGGCAAGTCACTTTGACCCTATTGCTTTAAATAAATAAAATTTTTTAAAAACACATGAAATCATAAGAAGAAATGGAGCTTTTTCTTAAACTGATAAATAATATCTATCTAAAAATGTAAAGTAGCCATCTTTAAAGGGTATAAACTTGAAGCCTTTCCAGTAAGATAAGTAGTGAAGCAAGGATATTCATTATCATCAGTATTATTCAGTGTTGTATTAGAAATTCCAACTGTAATGATAAGACAGAATATAAAGGAATTGAAGGAATAAGAATAGGCAGTGAGGAGATAAAAGAGGATTTGATTATTTACTAAAGGAACACAAGAGAATTAACTAAAAAATTAATCAAGAGATTTAGCTATTCTGATCAATACACCGATTCAAGACAATTAAAAGACACTCGTGGTGAAAAATAATATCCCCTCCAGAGAAAGCACTGATGGATTATGAGTGCAAATTGAAGCATAATTGTTTTCTACTTTCTTTATTCTTAGGAATTTTTTTCTTGCAAATGACTAGTATAAAATATTTTATATGATTTCATATGTTTGATTGATATATCATTTGCCTTCTCAATAGGTGAGTAAATGAGTAGAGGAAAGTAGAAATTTGGAACTTGAAATCTTACAAGGAAAGGTTAAATGAATTATAATTTTGAAAAAATAAAAATATAAAATGGCAAAGCCATCAGATCAGATAGAGATCTTAAATGACCCAATCTCAGAAAAACAAAAAGATCTAGTTGTAATAGAACTCCAAAGAAAAAATCTGTTCCTGATGAATTCAGCAAAGAATTGATCTAATTTAAAGAAAAATAGATATGCATAATTCACAAACTATTCTTAGAAATTGAAATATACCCTACCAAAATCCTTTTATGAGACAAATATAATTCTTATAGCTAAATCAGGAAAAGATAAAACGTAGAAAGAAACATATACACCCAAATAAGTAATGACTTTTGACTCAAAAAGTTTTAATAAAATCTTGGCAAAATGATTTGTCCACGAAATAATTCATTTTGACTATATTAGATTCTATACCAAAATTGTAAAGATGATTCACCTGTAAGAAAACAATATAAACCAAAACACCTAAAACAATATGATCATTTCAATAGCTGCAGAAAAAGGCCTTTGTCAAAGTGCAATTTTCTTTTATACTAAAAAATCCTATAGAGGCATAGAGGGATGTTTAAAAATTTCATATCTAAAATAAAAAATAAGCATTATATGCAATATGAATACACTAAAACTTTTTCCAATAAATACAGGAGTAAAACAAGGATGCTATACAATAAATCAGTATAGCTCTGGAATTGCTAAAAACAGTAGTATGACAAGAGAAAGAAATTGAAGCCCTAAAGATAGAGAAGAACTATAACTATTCCTTTTTGCTAATGATATAATGGTTTATTTAGGAAATTTCCGGGCCTTAGCAAAGATATAAAATAATCCGTTAATTACTTCAGCAAAATTGCAGGCTACAAATAAATGCTCAGAAATAAATAGCATTTCTATGTAATAATAACAAAACATAAAAATTAACAATAGAATCATTCCAAATAATTATGCCATGCATAAAATATCTAGGTATCAGACTAAAAATTTACCAAAGTCTGGTATAGATTTAATTACAAAGTACTCCTTACAGAAATGGAAGACTGGGGGCAGCTAGGTGACACAGTGGATAGAGCACTGGCTCTGGTGTCAAGAGGACCTTAGTTCAATTCCAACCCCAGACACTTAATACTTACTTATATGTGTGACCTTGAGCAAGTCACATAATACCAATGCCTTGCAAAAAAACAAACAAAAAAACTTAAAAACTCAGAGAAATAGAGACCATCTTAAATGCCTTGATGACTATTCAGTGCTCCTAGTTAAGCCATGCCAATATAATAAAAATAACAATATATCAAAATTAACTTATATGTTTAATGCTATGTCAATCAAATTTTCAAAGTGATACTTTATAAAATAACAACAAAATTCATTTGGAAAAACAGAAGTTCTACAGTACCAATGAAAATGATGAAAAGAATTAGGGATGAAGGAAGAATAGTACTTTCAGATCTCAAAATTTATTATAAAGCAACAATCATCAAATCCATCTGATATTGGTTAAAAAAATTGAACTGTTACATCAGTGGAACAGTTGTAAGGGGAGAATCAAACATAATTCAGTTCAATTAAGTTGAAAACATAAATTACTTAGAAAAATTATATTTGATAAAAAATACTGGAGAAATTGCAAAGCAGTCTGACAGCAGTTTTCTTATACCATAGTCCTCAATACATTCTAAGTGACTATATGGCCTTAATATTAAAGGTCATACTATTTTAAAAAATCAGAAAAGAAACACATCATATTTCTCTTGTAGCTATTGTTTGGAGATACATTCCTAATGAAAGAAGAGAAAGCAATAATTATGAAAGGTAAAATAGATAACTGATTACGTGAAATTTCATTTTCTACACAGATATAATTAATGTTTCTAATCGGATAAGATGGAAATTGATCAAATCTTTTTATCAAATTTCTCTGCACTTTGGCCTCTTAGTCTTTCTAATGAGAACACAGACCTCCCCATGCTTGACGCAGGACACTTGAGCTAAATTTTTTTTCCTGTTTCTGGACCTACTATGCTATTTTCCATATACCTCCAAGCCATTTTGCCCCAAATATACCATCCATTGTGTACTCCTTCTAGCTTTGACTCCCCTTTATGTTTTGTCATCCTCTTTTTAGAGTCTAATCTTCTTTAAGATGGGAACTGTCCTTCTTAATGTTTATCACCTAAACATATTGCACATTGTAAATACTTAATAAGTATTTCATCATTGATTTATAACCCATCAAATAAATGAAGAGACATATTCATCTCTCTTCTCTCTCTCTTTTTTTTTTTTTTGCAAGGCAAATGGGGTTAAGTGGCTTGCCCAAGGCCACACAGCTAGGCAATTATTAAGTGTCTGAGACCAGACTTGAACTCAGGTACTCCTGACTCCAGGGCTGGTACATCTGCTGCACCACCTAGTCACCCCTCTCTCTTCTCTTCATTAGACTGAATGTTATTCAGTTGATCCTCACATGATATAAGTTATAGGCTCTTACCATTCCGCTTGCCCCTTGAATGTGCACTAGTTCATCATTGTCCTCTAAAAGGTGGCTTCCAGAATTGGTTACAATGCACCATATTTAAAATTCATGACCCCTTTTGGACTGAAAACTCTGCCTTTCTTAATTGCAGCATCAATTACTTAATTGCATCTCTTAATTACTTTTTGTACTATGATGTCACATTATTGACACACATTGATCTTGAAGTCAACCAAAGGTCATAGATCTTGTTTTATGAACTTCTATCCAGCCACATTTTCCCTTCAAAGGGATTGTATCATACCTGGAAATCTACCATCAAAAGTTACAAATTGATGAGACAAAACCCCAATATAATTTTAACTTCAACTTCAGATGTCTGCAAAATGTTTAGTATGTAACAAATCTGTCTCCAGTATTATATGGTACATCCAGTTCTATTCTGCATGGTAAATAATGAGCTGGCCTTCTGTGTGTGAAGTCAGCATCATCTCAAACAGCAAAAATTATCTAAGGAGCCAATATCTAATTTGTTTTTAACCCAGAATGCTTTGAATTTTCGACAGATAAAACACACGTGATTTGTACATGACTTCTGTGTAGGTATGCATTTCTCTGAGATGCCAAGTACCACAACTCCCCAAGTTGGAGTCAAATGAAGTGGATGATTCTAGCACTTAATAGCTATTTACCATGAGCCAGTCACTTCCCATCAAATCCTCATTTTGGAGGTAATAATACAGTGGTATCTACATAGGGTTGTTTTAAAGATCAAAATATATAGCTGTGAAAAAGGAATGTGAGGCAACATTTTGAGTTTTACTTGGGGACACATCACTTACAGTATAGTTGGAAGACTAACATTTGATTCTTAGCCTTCCTATTTCCTATTTATTTGACCCTGGACAAGTAATTTTTCTTTTTCTGAACCTTATTGCTCTAATTTATAAAATAAAGATAATTATATAAATTATAGTTTTAAAATAGTGATCCTGGGGCAGCTAGGTGGCGCAGTGAATAGAGCACCGGCCCTGGAGTCAGGAGGACCTGGGTTCAAATGCGGCTTCAGACACTTAATAATTACATAGCTGTATGGCCTTGGGCAAGCCACTTAACCTCATTGCCTTGCAAAAAATAAAAAAAAATTTAAATAAAATAGTGATCCTAGGTTACATTATCTCAAAAATTATTGAGGGATGGAGTTAGGAAATAAAGGCAAAGCACTTTATTATTTTATTATTGAATTATTATTAAAGCTCCTTGCAATAATAAAGCTCTTAACAAATGTATTTATTTTTAGTCTATCTTATTCATATGAATCCTTCTAACTCTCAATTCAGGAACACCAAAACTTAAACCCAAACATTTGGGTTGCAAGGAAGAAATATCATCTAACTAAATAAATATTTAACCAACCAATAGGAGGTGGAATTTGAGTCCTTAAGGCAAAGTATTCCTTGTTTCAAGCTGGCCTTTGAAAATACCACCAGCAAACTATCAGCATATGGTTCAGACCTTCTAGACAAATGTGACAGGTCTTTGAAAATGGGGGAGGAAGGTGTGCTAAATGGCCCCTAAATCTAAATCCCATTTTCCTGTGATTATAATTGGTTTCACCCAATCATCCAACAAACCTTTATTAAGCTCTTACAGTGTGCAAGTATTGTAATAGTGTAGGTTATATCACACGTTTCAGAATGTCTCTGCCCACATTCGTCGATAAATAACTTGCTGCATTAGAAGAAATGAAATACTGTGAGTTAATGAAAACCAGCTGTGTTAACTATAGTTGTTTATATGACCTGAGCTTGTGCCTAATTACTTTCTCTGGCCTGACATATTTAACTTCCTCTCCTTGAAGGCATGTGTGTGGTGGAAAGGAAGATCTCTTTATCAGCTGGGAGAAGTTATGTAGAAATCTGCTAGTGGCTGGGTGTCCCATTCCTCTGACAAGTATTACTGCTGAAAGAGCTCTTATGGTGGATGAAAAATATCATACATGACATGCATGTCTCTATTCAAATAAGTATGAATTTTCAAACTCAACTCTAATATGTCTAAATATTAGACATCCATATGTCTTTGTGACATTCAAGAAGATAAACTTCCACATGACATTCCTGCTAGTGAAGTTCATTGCCATTATATTTTTCAGGGAAAGAAAAAAAAGTGTCTTGATGAGATAGAGATGTCTCATCCTTTCAGTAGAGTAAGGTGAATTCCAATAGAGTAAGGTGAACTCTTAAGCCTTTTCATATTCTTTGGTATAATATTTACTTACATTTATACTGTACTTTGAAGTTTGCAAAGCAGTTTACATATATATCCCCAGAAGAACTCTGAGGTAAAAGTCAAAAAAGTAATAATATTCATGGCAAAGTAGCATTTATATAACCCTATAATGTTTGCAGAATACATGTCTCATGTAGTCCTGAACAACAACCTTGTGAAGTATATTCCCCATTTTATAGATGAAAAAATTGAGACTGAAAACTTCAGTGATTAACCCAAGGTCACAGAAACTAGTAAGTGTTGGAGATAGATTCAAACTCATATCTTCTGGGCTCCAAAGTCCTACATTGCCCTATACTGGACGGAGTCAGAAGGATAGAATTCAAATCCCAGCACAGAGATATAATATGTGTTTGACCATTCCCATTTACCAGCATGAATAATTGAAAACTAACACTCTGTGGTTCTTCTGTATTTTAATTTTTCATTTACCTGTCTCTCCCTCTTTCCTTTTCTCCCTCTTTCCCCTTCTTCCCTTTCCTTCTTTCCCTCTCCCCTCTTCCATTCCTTTCCTCCTCTTCTTCTTCTCTCTCTCATCCCTCATTTCCTTTCTTTGTTTTTTTCCTCCTACATTTTCCCTTGTTTAAATCAGACATGATTTAAGGACACTGTTTCAGGTAAAGGGGTGTATTTTGCAATACTACCAATTCAGAATTCCATAGCAGATGAGTCTCATGCTTCTTTTCTTTCCTTTCCATGTGATATGTTGTGCAGTTTCACCCATTTGCTAACAGTAATCACTCATTCCTTCATTTGGGATTAATTATTGCCTAACAAGGTGAAATAGGAGATTCACTAAATGGCAAAATGGACAAGTGCCTGAGACATATTTTTAAAAATATTGATATTAACTAAGATATAGGATGGAGCAAAGGGCATGGATGAAGTGTATAGTCAATCAACAGGTATTTATTAAACAATTACTATGTGCCAGTTTCTGCACCAAACTCTAGCAATAGAGAGAAAAACAGTCTTTGCCCCAAAGGGACTCACATATGAATGGGGGATTTGACATGAAACAACATATGAACATATGATGACATACAAACAATTAAAGACATATAAAACATGGTAAATGGGATTTCAGAAGGAAGGCACTATCATAGAATGGACTAGGAAGGGCTCCTTGCAGAAAAATGGCATTGAGCTGAAACTTGAAGAAAGTCAGAAAGCAGAGAGGAGGAAGAAGAGTCTTCTAGGCATGGAGTGATAAGAGAGTTGGGAGATTGAGTACGATGGGCTAGGAACTGAAAGAAGGGACAGTGTTATTGAATTGGAGAATTAGTCTACCAGAAAAAAAAGATAGCCTCTCCAGAAAATCACTGAGCAGCAACCATAATAGTTGACATTAATTAGTTTATTATTTTATAAAGGACATGACAGCTAGTATATCATTTGGTCCTCACAACAACCCCTCAATGTAGGTACTGCATGAGTAGATAATTTCTGCAAACTGTCTTAATCAGAACATACACTGCTTTTGTGATATTAGTTCTTCTTTTGGTTATCACATTTTAATTCAGAGGAGAATAAGTAATATCCAAGATAGTAAGAAGGCAAGAAGCCATCCATACAAAGCTCAATTTAAGTATCCAGTCAGAGCAGAGCCAGGCACATAAAATATATAAATCAGTTTGGATATCATTATTTGGCTCCTTATTCTTGCCTTGAAATTTTTGCAGTTTTTAGACCTCCCTAAATCCTGTGTTGGGAGAATACTATAGAATGTTTTGTAAAGCACTTTGAAGGATCAGTGTGATGTTAGACCAGGGAATTTATCCTGTCCTGACTGCTCCTCATTTGTAAAGTTTTTGGGGAATGGTTTTGAATGAATTATGAAATGCACAGGTTACATTATCATTTTTTTTCATTTAATCATCTAAAAAAGAATCATTCCTCGATTTAACTTTGGGAAACTTTTATTGCATCTCTGTAGCATTGTGACTATCCTATGTCTGCTTTTAAAAATGAAATTAAGTAAAAGGATTTGAGAAATTAAAAAAATAAGATTCTAGGAATCTGCATCTTAGAAAAGAAAATTTAGAAACGCCATGATAAAAATCTCCAAATAAATGAAGAGTTAGCTCCAGACCAACATCTGGAAGTTGCAGAAAAGCAGATTTAGGTTTGATAAGAGGATAGACCAGGTGGCACAGTGAATTAAGTGCTGGGCTTGGAGTCAGAAAAACTTAACTTTTGAGTTCAAATCCAGCTGAGCAAGACACTTAACCATGTTTGCCTCAGTTTCCTCATTTGTCAGATAGCTAAAGAAGAAAATGACAGAGCATTCCAGTATCTTTGCAGAGAACACGATCATGAAAAGTTTGACACAACTAAAACAACTGAACAACAAAAGAATGAACTGAGTAACTGTTCATCTATGTTCTGAAAAACTCATTCCTAGAAGGTTAACTGACAATGGATGAATTTTTTTTTGAGTCACAACAATACATGAAGGCTATCTATTGAGACCTGGAGTTGGGCTTTTGTTAGGTAGTTGGTCTGTCATCTTGTCCTCTTCTCTGCAAGTGGGCTACTAGCCTCCTTTGCTGACTGTCACTGCCATCACCTCCTCTGTGGTTTCTTAGGAAATTAGTGGTCATAGCCCCAGGTAGCAAGAATGGCCAAGGCTCTGATTCAATTTACAAATGTGATGAAATGCCTGCTGCTTCTATTTATTTTCCAGACCTGCTGTTAAGATGGATCTCAGTGGGGGATGTCTGTGCAGATCGAAGCCAGAATCTAGCGCAAAAGGAGTTAGAAGTATAAACTCTTGTTCAACTTTTAATTTGGTACTGTCCCGGCAGATGACTTACTTTCCTATATTACTTAATGGGATATTTAAAATAATATAATTCAATTTTTTTACAATATCAGTATTTTCAAAGCATTTTCTTCACAACAGTCATATTGATCTTCATTTTACAGATGAGTTAACTGAGGCTTGATGAGTTAAATAACCAGAGCTCACATTTTTAGAGCATATTTGTCCTTGTTCACAGGACTCCTAAGTATCAAGGCTTGAAAGCATATTATTGACCTTGGATCATGCAGATATTAAATGGCACATACTTCATTTTTCAAGTCATCTGGGTTCAAAGCTCCAGAGCCCTCTGACTGCATGTGGAAGGGGAAGCAGTGGAATGTAATAGTCAAAAAGAGTATTCATCTGGGAATAAGGCAGACCTGAATTTGAATTCTGTTTTCTAAAAAATTGTTATTTTACTCTTGACAGATAACAGCTAACATGAAATTTTCCATATACAAAGAAAATTATATATGAAACCACTACAACATCTTGCTTTTTAAAAAGCAAATAATAAATTCAAACTGTTTTCAAGAGTCTCCTTCTGAATCTTCTATTCTCTTACATGCATTTTAAATATTTCAGTGACCCTCCTTTTTTCTTTATTTTGCCAATTATCACTCAACCTCCTCATAACTACTCTCCCAAGTTAAAAATAAAAAGCAAAATGAAGCATGATATTATAGGGCATAGTCAAATAGAGCAAAACTATCCATTGGCTGGGTTTTCATCTTAGTTCCTTTGCTAAGAAATAGGTGAAATGCTTTAACATCAGTCCTCTGGAGACATAGTTGGTTCTTGGGTTTGCATTTAACTTCTTGACCAGTGTGTCACTTCCTTATAATCTCATTCATATCTATAAAATGGAAATATAATAATTATAATAATAACCCCTATAATATCAGATTATCCAAATGATGAAATGACATGGTAATGTATGCAAAGTTTTTGTATCTAAAAGCATTACCTTTAACAGTAATATAGAAAATAAGAAGAAAAGAGGTTTGGGGAACAAAGATAATGTATCCAGTTTTAGAAATTATGAATTTAAATATCTATGGAACATCTAATTCAAGATGTACAGTATATATTTGGAAACGTGAGACTGGAGGCAAGGACAGAGGTTAGGGCTAGACAAATAAATCTGAGTATCATCTACATAAATTATGGTTGAATACATAGGAGACAGGTAACCACAGAAAGAGTATATAAGGAGAAGAGAATATGATCCAGGGCAAAGCTTTGGAGCCAATTATGGTTAGAAGATGTGACCTTGATAAAGACAGCAAAGGAAATTGAGAAGTACTCAAACAGGTTGCAGGATACTTTATGTGAAAGCTGTGTCATGAAAACCTAGAGAGAAAATTGTATCAAGAGGATTATCAACAGTGTCAAAGGCTGCAAAGAGGTTAAAAAGGATGAGGATTGAGAAAAGGTCATTAGAATTGGCAAATAAGGGATCTTTGGATCTTTGGAGAGAGCAGTTTCAGTTAAATAATGAAGCTGAGAGCCAGATAATAAAATAAAGAAGAAAAAGAGAGGAAAGGAAGTAGATATACTTCTCAAAAAGTATAGCCCCCAAAATGGAGGGGAGATGCCTGATGATTCTAGCAGGAATAGGTGGATCAATTGAGGATTAGGGAGATATGGGCAGGTTCGTTCATGCAGCCAATAGACAAAGTGAATTAAAGTGAAAAAGGGTAGATGATAGGACAGGGCAATTTGCTGGAGGATTTGATGAAATGGGATTATTTGGACCTATAAAGAAATTTGCCTTCCTAAGCAAAAGAGCCAGTTCATGATGTGAGACAGCTGTGAAGGAGGTGAAAGTAGCAAAAGGTATTTGAATGATGGGAGCTAAGAAGGAGAGAAGAAAGAATTCTTAGAAAATGACTTTAAGCTTTTTCAATGAATGATGAGGCCAGGGTCTCAGTTGAATTTTAAGGGTAGGGTAGGGGAAATATTGGAGGTTTGAAAAGGGATATAAAGACTTGTGAAATCTGCTGGCAAGTGTTAAAATACTTCTGCCCTGTGGAAGCAACTTTAAATTGTTGTCAAACACTTAAACTTCCTTGCCAATGCCGTTATCAAATTCTTTCTTGAGGGTATATTTTAATTGAGTGAGTTTGTCCTGGACAGAGAAAATAAATGTGTGTTTAGGCAATTGTGGTGAAGATAATCTGAAAACTGAAAGTATAGAAGAGATATGCATTAGAATTAATAGAGCCTTTGCTGGCCAATCAGAGGAACTGCATTGTGCTCTTGGTGATACTATTAGTTTTGTAACTTTGAATGTCATCTCTTTCTGGGCCTCAGTTTCTTCTTCTGCCAAATGAATAGTTGGATTAGGTGATGTCTAGGATGATTTCAACTTCATCATTCTTTTATTCTGTTTTTTTTTTCTTTTGGTTTAACTCTTCTGGGACCTATGTGAAGGGAAAAAAAATAGCAAACTTATTTTTTTAAATATATATCCTTAAGACACACCTATTTTTACATTAGAACATAATTGTAGTCCTATTAGAAAGATAATCACTAAACCATATATCAGATTTTCTTTTCTCATCCTTCATATTTGGTAGATTATAAAATGAAGCTAATAAATCAGAAAGGGAGCACAGTGGGTTTATTGATCCTAATTGTGTTAATTTATTTCCTGATTGTCTTAACAAGAGCAGTCCCTGTTGTGCTAATAGATATCCTGATGAGTGCCAAGAAAAGGAGGCAGAGAAATAATTCTGCTGTGAGGCTAGGAAGATGGAGAAGGCAGGTTCATGATCCGGTACAAGGGGTTCTGTTATTATTAATGCAATCTTCCAAATTGCACACACAAATCTTTTCAGTTCTTGACAAGATGTAAGCTTCTAAGGGATGGGAACTTCAAAATCATAGTCATGTCAGCCATAAGAACATTTGTTTTCCTCCATCAGAGAATGACTGGTGAAAAACACTTCATGGTTATAGTTGATAAAATGTTAAGGAAAATAAGGAAAGACATATAAATTGACCTTTGGGTTGGCCTGAGGTATCTCCTACTGCTTGCTTTTTCTGATTACTAGTCTGTAAATAGATTGTGAGCCCTAAAGAAAAATTGTCTAAGGTCTGCAGTCTGGGACACATCTTGACTTCCTATATCTATTTTCTAATATCTGATTCTGTTATATAAGAAAAGACCAATAGGATCTTCCCCAGGGATAGTATAAAGAAATCCCTTCCCTGACCAGCATCCTGAAGGAGAAAGAGTTACATAAACTCCTTAAAGATTTAATGATGGAGTAGTTTCAAGAGCTACCAAGATTACAAAACCATGCTAATTCCCAGCCTTGCCCTAATCTGTAATCTGCTCACTATGAGCCACAAAGATGCTACAAGCCTCCATAAGACCTTACATAGTACTCTTTACCTTTCTGATATACTTATTTTGTATGTATACTTATATTGATGTCTTATCTCTTCACAGACATGACCACAGGGACTAGATTTTTTAATCTTCCTTTTTCTCAAAAACTTTTCCTAAGATATAATATAATAGATTTATACACAGATGTTATTTAACAAATATTTGTTGACTTTGTTGTTGAATTCAGCTTTAAGTCTATTATTATTCATGTAGTAGATTCTTAATAAACGTCTTGTTGGATGACTTGAATTTAGAAATGTAGCAGCTAGTATCTACCAAAATAGTTTTATGGCACATAGCAGTCTACAGTTCCTCACTTTCAGATGATATGAGTCCAGGATTCTTCCTACCATATGTGAGACAGAAAACTTCTTGGTTCTGTTTATTTTAAATCTTTTCCTTTAATGACTGAGAAAAATGAGCATTAGAGATCAGCTCACTTCATCCAGATCCCAGATATGACTCAATGATAATCCTAGAAATCCCAGTGTCAGAGGCAGTGATTATTAGATACAAATAAACACTTTGTATGCTAGGAAGAGACCATCTGTTCTATGTAGCCAGTATAAATGCCTTGCTCAGGATTGAACCATCATAGGAGAATGTCTGGACTAACAATGAGACAGTCATAACATTTTAGATTAAGAAGGAGTATCCATCCAGCCATCCATTTACTTGTTAATCATTCATTTAACAGTGTAGGGAGGTTGAAAAAGCAAGTCCCTGAGAGCATCCAAGGAAGCTCCCCGGATGAAACATTATTTATTAGTTAGATCACATCAGACCAGTTGCTCACTCTTTCTTATCTTATAATTTATCCCTTTGTCAAGTATAGCTAATGATGTATGTGTGTGTGTGTGTGTGTGTGTATATATATATATATTTTTTTTTTTTTTCTTAAGTCTTAGAAATACAGGGGTAATCACTTTGGGCAAAACACTTATCCTCTCTGGCTCCCTGTCAAAGTTGTGAATCTAGAAGATCTCCTCTAATTGCAAATTCCATGACAGAAATGATTCTGTGATGTTTAAAGATGGAAAATACTTTCTGAGTTATTAAAAAGTATAAATACCTGCCATAATTTTTTTATTGTTCAACAGATATTTTATCTAGTATTTGCTATGTACAAATAGCACTGTACCTGACCATATAGGGAAATTCTAGGTTGGGTTGCATGTAGCATAGCAGACATTTAGTACAAAAGGAAATATGAAGAAGGAAGGAAGGAAGGAAGGAAAGAAAAGAAAGAAAGAAAGAAAGAAAGAAAGAAAGAAAGAGAGAAAGAAAGAAAGAAAGAAAAAGAAAGAGAGAGGAAAAAGAGAGAGAGAAAGAAAACATTAAGTGATTGCAGTGTGTCAAAGACTGTGCTAAGCAAATGAGAGTATTTAAGCAAGTTCTTCATGGTTACTAGAGCTTTAGCAAAGAGAAGCGATAGATATGGGATCATATTTCAGGTGTAAGGGAATACTTTAAGAAAGGATATAGGTGGAGACAGATTCAAGATGTCAGAGTAAAGACAGGGACAAGCCCAAGCTCTCCCCCAAACTACTCCAAATATCTTTAAATAATGATTCTAACCAAATTTTAGTGACCAAGTGAAATTATCTTTCAACCCAAGATAACTTGGAAGACTCTTGGAAAAGGTCTGCTATACCAGGGTGAGAGAGGAGTTTAGCAGGAGCCATGCTGGCGCAAACTGGTCCCAACCATCTAGGAACAAGAAACTGGGAGCCTGGGTCAGTGGCAGTGCTGGCAGTTTCCAGACTTCTCACCCCAGAGACTGCTAAGGACAACTGGGAGGGTCAGCAGGTGATTGGAGCACAGTCCATCTCAGATGTCAGCAGTGCAAACCTGACCCCAGCAGACCAGGAGTAGACCTCAGAAACCACTGAATCAGCAGAGCCAGATACTTCCAGAAATCTCAGTTTCACAGATAGTAAGGAGGTTGGGGGAGATGACAGGGATCTCTTTGCTATCCCAGAAGGTAGGACTTTGTTGCTTTGTCCGTACTCATATCTGAGTTGCAGTCTGGGGCCCCCATCCCAGGAAGAGAAGCAGAAGTACAACAGAGCTTTCTGCCACAGCAGAACAGGGCCCCTCCTCACAGCTCCAGGGCAGAGTTGAATACTTGTGGTCACCCACAGACTAGAGCGCAAGCCAGGAGAGCACTCATAGCCTCTCCTAAGACTTGAAAGTATTGAAAACTTGCACCTAGAAGTAACTAATAACAGCTGCAAAAACCCACAAAAATTTGGGACAGAAGCAGAGAGCCACCTTAACAAAGAAGTTAAATCAAGTCTTAGGCTGGGGAAATGATCAAGCAATAGAAGAAAAAAAATTCATTTATAGATAGTTACTCTAGTCATATGGAAGATTAAAATACACACTCAGAAGAAGTTAGCAAATTCAAAGCTTCTACATCCAAAGCCTTCCAGAAAAATATGAATAGGGTTCAGGCTATGGAAGAGCTCAGAAAGGATTTTTTCAAAATCAAGTAAAGGAGGTAGAGGAAAAATTTGGAATTTTTTGGATGAGGGAAAATCATGAAAACCAAATCAGCAACTTG
The DNA here is from genome assembly GCF_037893015.1 of Macrotis lagotis. Lineage (NCBI taxonomy): Eukaryota > Metazoa > Chordata > Mammalia > Peramelemorphia > Peramelidae > Macrotis > Macrotis lagotis. The sequence goes on along the minus strand of NC_133666.1, from coordinate 610,650,822 downwards.
GTGAAGGGTACACAAAAAAATACCATCATAAAATGAAGAAAATGCCATCATAAAAATCAGACTGGGCCAAATGGAAAAAAAAAAGATCCAAAAAAAATCAAAGAGGATAAGAATGCCTTAAAATGAAGAATTGGCCAAAAGGAAAAGGAGAAACAAAAGGTAACTGAAGAAAACAATTTTTTTAAAATATAGAATGGAGCAAAGGGAAACTGAAGGCTTTATAGAAATCAAGAATCAATAAAATAAAACCAAAAGAATGAAAAACTAGAAGAAAATCTGAAATATATTGTTGGAAAAATAACTAACCTGAAAAAGACATCCAGGAGAGATAATTTAAAAATTTTTGGACTATCTGAAAGCCATGACTCAAAAAAGAATCTAGATATCATTTTCAAGAAATTATCAAGGAAAACTGCCCTGATATTCTAGAAGCAAGGAGTAAAATAGAAATTGAAAGTTTCTACAGATCATCTCCTAAAAGAGATCCCAAAATGAAAACTGCTTAGGAATATTATAACCAAATTTCAGAGTTCTCAAGTCAAGGAGAAAATATAGTAGCCAGAAAGAAGCAATTGAGTTATCATGGAACCTCACTCAGGATAACATAAGATTTAGCAGCTTCTACATTATGGGATTGTAGGACTTAGAATATGATATTTCAGAAGGCAAAAGTGCTTAGATTACAACCAAAGGTCAACTACCCAGCAAAACTGAACATACTCTTTTTTTAAAAATTTATTTTTATTAAAGATATTATTTGAGTTTTACATTTTTCCCCCAATCTTGCTTCCCTCCCCCACCCCACAGAAAGCACTCTGTCAATCTTTACTTTGTTTCCATGTTGTACCTTGTTCCAAATTGGGTGTGATGAGAGAGAAATCATATCCTTAAAGAGAAGAGAAGTCTAAGAGGTAACAAGATCAGACAATAAGCTATCTGGTTTTTTTTTTCTAAATTAAAGGGAATAGTCCTTGCACTTTGTTCAAACTCCACAGCTCCTTGTCTGGATACAGATGGTACTCTCCTTTGCAGACAGCCCAAAATTGTTCCCGATTGTTGCACTGATGGAATGAGCAAGTCCTTCAAGGTTGAACATCACTCCCATGTTGCTGTTAGGGTGTACAGTGTTTTTCTGGTTCTCATCTCACTCAGCATCATGAACATACTCTTTCATGGGAAAGGATGGACATACAATGAAATAGGGGACTTTCAGACTTTCCTAATGAAACAACCAGAGCTAAAAAGAAAATTTAATTTTCAAATACGAGACTCAAGTGAAGCATAATAAAGTAAACAAGAAAGACAAACCATAAGGGACTTAATATTCCTGCATGGGAAGATGGTACTGACAACTCATATGAACTTTTTCATTTATTGGGTCAGTTAGAAGGAGCATATATAGACAAGGCACAGGTTGGAGTTGAATTTGAAGGGATAATTTATTTAAAAGATGGAATTGAAAAAATGGAATTGAATTTGAAGGGACCATTTATTAAAAAGATGGAGTTAATAAATGAGAAAAGAAGAGAAAAGCAAGGTAGAATGGGGTAAGTTATTTCACATAAAAGAGGCAAGAAAAAACTTTTGTAGTGTAATGGAAGCAGTGGGAGGTGAAGGGGAGTGAGTGAGCCTTATTCTCGTTGGATTTGACTCAGAGAGGGAATAAATAACATGCACACTCAATTGAATATAGAAATCTATCTAACTCTAAAGGAACGTAGAAGAGAAAAGGGATGGGAGAAAGTAGGGAGGGTAGGTAATAGAAGGGAAGGAAAATTGTGGGAGGGGATAGTCAGATGCTAAACACTTTTGAGGAGGGAAGGGGTCAAAGGAAAGAATATAATAAATGAAGGTAGAAAGAATAGAATGGAGGGAAATACAGTTAGCAACATCACCTGTGGGTGAAAATATTGGAACAAGTTTATATGATTAAAAACCTCATTTCTCAAACATAGAGATCTGAGTCAAATTTATGAAAAATAAGTCATTCCCCAATTGATAAATGATCAATAGATATGAACAGTTTTCAGATGAGGTTATCATTACTATCTATGTAAAACTTTTTTATAAAAAAAAATGCTCTAATATCATTGACAGGAAGAATGTGGGTTGGAACAATTCTGAGTTACTACCTTATACCTATTGGATTGGCTATTAGGACAGAAAGAGAAAATGATAAATGTTGGAGGATATGTAGGAAAAATGAGACATTAATGCACTGTTAAAGGACTTGTGAAAGGATTTAACAATTTTGTAAAGTAATTTGAAACTATGCCCATAGGGCTATAAAACCATGCCTACCCTTTGACCTAGCAATGCCACTATGAGGTTTATATTCCATAAGAGATGAAAAACAGGAAGAAAAAGGACCTATATGTATAAGGATATTTATAACAGCTCTTTTCTTGTGGCAGGGAACTGAAAATGGGGGGGAATGCCCATCAATTAGGGAATGAATGAACAAATTGTGATTAAGATGAACTTCTGTTCTGGTATAAGAAATGATGACCAAGATGCTCTATTTAAAAAACTTGTATGAGTAGATGCAATGGAAATGTACTATATGAAAATAACAGCAATGTTGTAGGATGATCAACTATGAATGATTTAACTTTTCTCAGCAATATTATGACCCAAGAGGACTCTCAAAAACTTAATGATAAAGAATACTATCCATCCTAAAGACAGAGTTGATGGTACCTGAATGCAGATTGAAACATACTTTTTTTAACTTTATTTTTCTTAAGATTTCTTTTTATTGGCAGGGTATGTTTACTTTTACAACATGACTTGTGACAGTAATGTTTTTCACGACTGTACAATTTTAACTATATCAAATAACTTGCTTTCTCAATTAATGGGACTGGAGTGGAAGGAAGGGAGAGAATTCAGAATTCAAGATTTTAAAAGTGAATGTTGAAACTAGTTTTTTTTTTTGCATGTAACCAGGTTTAAAATGAAATATAATAAAATAAAGGTTACAGGCTTATCTGGCATGACATTATTCCAACAAGTATCATTTCATAATAATACTGCTACTATATTTGTCTAATTCAGCTCAATGTTGGAAAGTTTTATAACTAGTTAATGATTCATTTATAATAGCATTCCTATTAAATCACTTTTCATAGAATTATGGAAGGAAGGAAAGGAAAGGAAGGGAGCAAAGAAGAAAGCAAAGAAAGTAGGAAGGGAGGGAGGAAGGAAGGAAGAAAAATGAAAAAACATTTATTAAATTGTGCCACTATGTTAAGTGCTAAGGATACAAATGCAAAGAAGCAAGATTGTTTTTCCCCTCAAGGAGCTGTCTTTGAACGGGAGAAAACAGTTTACCCGGGAGAGGATGTGAAAGCATGAGGTGGGAAGAGATTATCTAGTGGAGCACGGGGACTAGAATTGAGTCCTGCTGTGAAGAGGAGTGTAGATGTTTGTCTGGAATCTCTGGCAGATAAGTATGGTGGCCTGATTCTGTTTAAAATAAGGTAAAAATTCTCCTATCAGGGAACATGGTCTCCAGTTGCAGAATCAGCATTCTGGTGGAAAAACTTAGAGGAACCTGGATAAATTCCCTTATTTTACAACTAGGGATACTGAGACTCAGAGAATTTCCATGCTTGAAAGATCACATAGAAAGGAAATAGTAGAGCCAGACATTGAATTCAGGACTTTGAATTTCAACTACAGTGACATTTTCTTTATAGTGTCTTTTTCCCATGTCATCAGATTTCTCATCAAATATTAATACTAGAATGTCAATGTTGGAAGAGACCTCTTTATTCATAGTCCAACTTATACTTGAAAACTAATTCACCCTACAGTACACCCATGTTATCATATAGCCTTTCTTTGAATGACTTTAGTAAATATCATCTCTGTACTCCACAGGAATAATTTTTCCCAAACTGTAAGTTGTGTGGAGAAATCTCATTTTGTCAAATCCAACAACTCTAGAATAAATTTCTATAAGTAGCCAAGTCAAAGATAGATTAGCCCATATCTACTATTAGTCTACAATGCTCTAAACAGCATATAAAGTGTGTTTACTTCAGTGTCAATTTTATGATAGCTAAAAGATTTCTAAGTCCTATCGATGTCCCTAATTTAATAAAACTGCTTATTTAAGTAAATTCATCTCAGTTCCTTCCTCATACTCAGCAACAAATGATTATGAATGGAAGTTAGATTGCTGGCTGGTAGTATTCACAATATTCTAGAGAAAACGATGGTGTTAGAACATTTCCAGCACCAGAAAATGGAGATGTTTGACTGGAGGGAAAAAATGTGGTGATAAATAATCACATGAAATCAAAGACACAGCCAAGAAGCTGGCTGGGACACGAACAGAAGGTGCCCAGTTAGTGTTAATTTCAACACAGCAGGAAGCCATCAGAGGAGCGAACAAAGTACAGTATCGTTTCATACATTGACTGCCCAGTCTACCTAGGAAACATGGAAACAAAGACTGCTAGAGCCAAGAGCTTGGACTATGGAGTATCAGAATATAGAATCTCAGAGACAGATCATCAGCCAAAGAATGTGGGAACATAAGAGAACAAAAGGGCATCTAGGATTGAAAACTTGAAGGCACCTGACAAGCCCTTTCTGGTTCTACTCTCCTTGTACAGATGTTTAAATTGAGACCACCAGAGGTTAAGAACTTGATTAAGATCCCAGAGTTGTGATCTGAATCTATAATCTGACTCCAAACCCTATGATCTTCTCATACCACACTGCCTTCCTAGTTCAGTCCTTTTCCAAAAGAGTCTGTTGATTGCCTCCCAAATGGTCACACAACTTTTTCTTGGATTCCTCTACTCTGATTAGTAAGTTCACTGCCTTCCTTGGTGGGATAGCTCTATGTTGAACTAAAATTTACCTCTCTTTACTTTCTGCCCATTAAAATTTGAACTCACCTAGAACACACTGAAGCATATCAGTTGTTTAAGGCCAGGACAGCAGCTCCATTTTATATATGGTCTTCCTTTATTAGAATGTGAACTCCTTAAGGGGAGGAACTGAGACTTTTTGTTTTGGGAGGGTTTTTTGCTTTAATTTGACCAGACATAGAATAAACATTTAATAAATGCTAGTTACTTATTGACCGAAAGTGAAGAATTAAGAATAATGATGATGATGATAACATTTTAGTCTTTTATTATCTTATTTAATCCTTACAACAACTCCAGAAAGTAATGCTGTTATCATCATCACTTTACAGATGAGGAAATTGAGGCAGATGGAAGTTAAATGATATACAACTAGAATCTGAGGATGGATTTAAATTGAAGTCTTCCTGACCTCAGATCTAGAGTGCTATTCATTACATCACGTTGCTGCCAACAAGTTTGCAAATGTAGATTACTAGAAGGATAGTAAAGTCTACAGATTTCAAAAGATGGTTAGTTTAGGGAGCTGAGGAAAGATAAGTTATTTGAACAGATTGAGTTTGAGGTGCCTGTGGCCATCTCAATAGACAGTTGGCATTGTGGGATTAATGTTCCAGAGATAGTGGCTGGGCCCAGGCATACATACATACATATATGTATATATGTGTGTGTGTATACACACACACACACACACACACACACATATATATATATATAGAGAGAGAGACAAACATAAGTATATATATATACATATTTTCATATAACAATACATTATGTTATGACTAGTATATAGACATATATAATATTTATGTATGTATGTATATACATACATACACACACACACACACACACACACACACATACACAAATATCCTACCAAAAGGGAGACTGAACAAAAAGAATAATTAGACAGGTAAGAGAAGAGCCAAAAGACAGTAGTGTGATAAAAACTCAGAGTGGAGAGAGTATTCAAGTTGTTCAACAATGTCAGATACTGCAGAGAGGTCAAGAAAGATGAAGTCTAAGAAAAGATCAAAGTCATTTTCTTTTTTACTGCACCATGCCATCTCTATGAATGTCATTCTGATATATGAAATTTCTTGCCATTTTTGGAAGATTCTTTAGAGAGAAGAATTCTTTTCTAATCTTTACTTTAGGACTGCTTTGTGAACCTTGCAGTGAACAAGGAGAGCCTGTACATGTTTCTCCACAAAACTGAACAAAGCCCACTCTACTTTGTAATTTCCAGTATCCCCTGCAGGGAAGCCTGCTGGTTGAGGCAATAAGGTGATGTTTATGCTATGGTAAATGTTGACTAGGGGCAGTGGGGCTGATCTCATTTCACTTATGACTGCATCCCGGCTGGGTCCCAGCCCCAGCTAGTTGAAGTATAATGTTGGCATGAAGTGACTTAGCTGCTCAACCTTATAGAAGGTATTTTTATTGCTGTATATGGCAGATGGTGCTTTAAATGAGTGCCTATGTCTGAGGGGTTGCTTAGGAACTCGGACATCAGTTTGTTTCATCTTATCACCCTTCACTCTTGACTCTTCCCATCTGGAGACAAAAAAGCACTATCTAATGTATTCCATAGGAGTATAGTTGTCTCAGGATTTCTTTCTCTCTTTTTATGCCTGCTTATGATCTAAATCTTTGTACTAAGGAATATTTTAGAAAGCTATTTTATGGTACAGGATCTGTTTATCATCACATAATTATTTCCAAAGAGAGAATTTTGGGACAGAGATTGAAAACTCCTTCTCAAGACCTTAGTTATTTTGAAATTTATGAATTTTCTGGTTTTCTCAGGGAGTATGAAATTTTCAGTAAGTACCAGATGGGTCAGGAAGGCATAAAGCAATGAGCCTTCATTATAGTATATTTAAACTACACAAGGAACATCTAGGGACATGGGAGAACAGGAGCAATGAAGAAAGAGGGATTTAGCACAGGGATATTATTAGGTCTTTTTGATCACTGGTGGAGTCAGTAGATAAAATTGAATGAATAGTGGTCTTCAAGTCGTAATATGAAGAGTGAGCTATGGTCATTTGAAGGGACCACTCAGATTTGGCACACCCAATTTTTCTAAGATTGACATGATTTCCTTCTAGTTTTTGTGTGAAACATCTGTGTGTTCCTATTGCTTTCACCACAGATATCTCATCTATCCACAATTTTCTTGATTTTTTTTTATAGCATGAAAGAACCAATTTTCTCCCTGGCCTCCATCCACCATCATAGATAGGGAACTAGGCAGGAGTCAAAAATATTCAGTCTGTCTTCATAAGTTAGGAACAGTTTTAAGTAGGTCAAAATATTGTGTGAGGATTTGGGGTCACAATTTAAGATTAAGAGGTGAAGATTGAGAGTTTCTTTGAAGAGTGAATGAATTCACATACATCCCTGGGATTTAAAACTGCTCAGGATTTATTACAGAAGGCTTAAAGGGCTGGCTTAGTCTGGCCAAAAGGCATAGAGGCTAGTGGGCCTAGGCCAGAAGCACATGGCCTGAGAGGGAGAGGGAGGGAGGGAGGGAGAGAGAGTATGTCATCCTTGCAAAGCAAAGGTAGAGTCCAGAAGAGAGAAGGGGTAGGGCCTCTTCTTAAATGCACTTCTGTAGTGGATAGGACAAAGGGTGGCACTTAACATTAAGTCCTCTAAGTTTACTGTCATGTCAGTGTAAGCTTGACCCAAGGTCAGGTAGCTGGAAACCAGAAAGGGAATGGAAGCTGAGGTTTGGGAATGAGGAGATGGTACAAATTTTACATTTAACAGTTGAACAATAGGCACAGAAACAGATAACATTTTATAAAATTTAACAGTATAAAGGATTACAAAATCTGCTTCCAATCACAAATCTCCCATCCTTGCATCAAACACACATTGCTGTTGGAGATAGGGGGGAAGATTTATACAAAGATTTGAACAGCATATAAGAATGGAAAAGTATTCAGAGAACCTAACTCTTTTGCAACATGATGTCACCAGAGATTTTCCCCAAGGCATTCATTTTTCCTTAGTGCTCTCCCAAAGGAATTCTTGCCATTGGTTTCATGGCTTTTACCTTTTGTTCTTTTCTGCATTTTTCCTGATCCTTGAAAAACCCAATTTGATGTCCCAAATTCTTGACCTTTTTGTTCTCTCTGGATTTCTAAACACCTATTCCAGTTATTCTGCCACTGCCATCTCAACTAGGGACTCAATTCACAGACAGTCAAGAACTAGAAGGGACCCGAGAGGCCATATAGTCCACTTCAAATGAAAATATATTTGTGCTTAACATAGTGCCTGGTCTATATAAATATTCATTCACTGACTGGTCTAAAAGACATACTATATAAGTGCTTATTCTCTCCTTCTTTCCTTTCCTTAATTCCTTTTCCCCTTCCTCAATCCATATCTGAATTAGAATCTCTACTACATACAATTTAAATGGTTGTCCAACCTGCATTTGAAGTCTTCACCTGGGAGCCCACTACCTTCTAAGTACTTCCTGGACCTTTGTAGGAAACTTCTTTTTCAAGCTAGAATCTACTTCCTTTCAGCTCCCATCACTGTTATTACTCCTAGTTCTTCCCCTTAGGGTCCTGTTGAACAAGTCTAACCTATTTTTCTGGAAGACAACCTTTCAGATTCTTGGAAATAGTCATGATATTTCTCCTAACTCTTTTCTTCTTCAGGTTAAATGCCTACTTTTTTTTAAAAGTCTTCATAAGACTTAAGTCACCTAATCATACTGCCCACTGTCCTCTGGATATGTTCCAATCTGTCAACATTTTTCAAAAATAACATTACAAGTGAACAAAATACTCCAGATGGAATTTGATGAGACCATCTTCCTTTCCTTTCTCCCAATCTTGACAATCCAAAGTTCAAGTGTATCTTATCAGGCTTAAGGGGAAGTGGAAAAGAGAATATATGTTTTTAGAGCTGCTACATCTGGAAAGATCATTAGACAAACAAGTTAAAGGAAACTACCAAATGCACCATAACAAAATAATACTTAAAATTCCTAAACTTATCTGTCTTACTAAGGTTTCATAGGCCAAACCTGTCATACTCTGATTCTCTTCTATAACTCCTAAGACATGAATAGTGTTACTAATTCCAGAACTCTCTATTCCCAGAATGCTTTCTTCTTTTTACCCTCCCCTGTTCCTCAGTTTCTTGGTAGGAGCTCCACTCTCTGACCCATTTCTCAGTCTAGCATGATCTTCTTGACTCCGGTGGGCTGTGAGTATTACATTTACATTTCTAGATCACTAAGGAATTAACTCATTCCACCTAACCTCTCTCCTATGAATACAGTGAAAAAGAAACAGAATTTCCATTACTTATTAAATGAGAAAAAAATCAGTTAGGAAAATTTATTTTCTAAAAGACAGTCCCTTTCTTCCAGATAATCCTTTTCTCTTACTATTCCCCATGATTATCCTCTACTTCAACAAACTAATTTATTTATATGCCTAATCATGTCTTTTGTCTCTGAACCTTTCTTGTGTTATTCCTTTGGCCTTAGGCATGCTTCCTGCCTCTCTCTAATCCTTCATCTCTATAATCAAAATCCTAGCCATTTATCAGGGCTCAGGCCAAATGCTACCTCCTCTATGTAGTTTTCCCTGATCACTACATCCAGAATTCTGTTTTGTCACTGAGTTGTATGAAGATTCAATGAAATAATGACAATGGAAATCTTGTTAAATTGCAGCACAGATTTTAAGAGTTATGATGACAATGCTTATATTTCCACCTTCTTTTACAACTTTATTATTCCCTGCCATATAATCCTACACTCCAGCTAAAGTTTTAACATTTATGCCTCTGCTTATACCACTCTAACAGTAAGCATTTATTCAGCACCCACTGTATACCAGGCTCTGTGTTTAGTTCTGGGGGTAGAAGACAAAAATGACAGCCCTGACCACAAGAGACTTGCAATTTGTCAAGAAAGACAACACATACACTAGAGGTAAGATAAAAAGTTGTCTAGGGGAAATCAAAAACTCTTTTGTTTAAGGTCAATCTAGAAGAAGACTAGGCTCTCTGAGAGAGAGAGAGAGAGAGAGAGAGAGAGAGAGAGAGAAGAAGGGATTTTACCCCAGGCAAGACATGGAAACCAGGAATGTAGTTCTTTGTATTCAGGACAGTAAGAAGACCAGTTTGACAGGACTCTAGAGTGTATGAAGAGAAATAAAGTATAATGAGGCTATAAAGTAGGCTGGGACAAGGTTATGAAGGGCTTTAAATGCCAGTGAAGTTTATATTTGGTTTATCTCTAATACTCTGGACTTGGAATCTCCTTTCTCCTCTTCCCTATTTGATTTTTATACTTTTTTCAAAGATCCTCTTTAAATACCACTTCCTCCTTCAGTAAAGCCTTCCCAAATTCCTTTCTGCTAAAAGCATTCCTACTTCAACCTCATAGGCATATTGTTTTATATTTCTCTAATACCATTATCCTACATTATTTGCATAAGTTTGTGTGTGTGTGTGTGTGTGTGTGTGTGTGTGTGTGTGTGTGTGTGTGAGAGACAGAGAGAGACAGAGAGAGAAGAGAGAATTTCCCTACTAGATTGTGAGCACTATAAGGTCGCTATGTTGTGTAAACTCTTTCCCTTCATGGTCCCAAGTATGGTGGTCCTGCATAGGGTAAGCACTCAATAACTATGAATTTGCACTGTGTCATCTCTATAAGGGACCTTTCCTTCCTCAAGCAGCCAGTATACAATGCCACCAGAAAGAAATATGAATCCATTCCCAGATCACTGGGAAATATGCCTGTCTAATAGAAGTAGAGGTTTGTTTCACTGATTATCTCCTCCCCATTACAGAATGTTAGACACCATCTAGATGGGTTCTTCATTTCATAAAACAAGAAACTTTGACTTAGAGAGAAACTAATCCAAGGTCACAGAGTTAATGTGTAGCTCACCCAGAATTAAAGCCCAAGTAGTTGTGTTCTTTCCAGTATACCCCCTCTACCTCTCTCCCATTTTTTTTCCTCTTCCCTTTGGAAGTCTCCATTTCCCTGTTTGGTTTATAAGTTACTAAAGAGTAAGGACTGTATCTGGTACATATTTGTTTGCTTTTTGCAGATATAAATACTGAAGACTTTAAAATTCCAATTGAACTAGGGAGCTCTACATATTATAAGCACATGATACTATTTTTTTTGTACCAAGGTTTAAGTTTGAACAGTTGAATAATGTCATGTGAGCCTCAGATGGGAATCCAGAGGATCTGGTTTCATATTTTGTCTTGCTTCTTATTATGTGTTTGATCTTGAGTGAGTTACTTGGTCTCTCTCTGATTCTGTATCTATAAAATAAGTGGGTTCCTCTGATCTTCCCTTCTCTGATCTCATCATTTTTGTGGGTCCCTGTGATGTCCAAGCTGGATTTGGAGTCAGAGGACCTGAGTCTAAATCTTGACTCTGCTACTTACTAAACTTATCTCAGGCTCATTTTTTTTTTTATCTGCAAAATGTTACCAGAAAAAGTTTAGTGTTTTCCATTGGTGTCTAACTCAATGAGAAACAGGATCACCAGGCTGCTAGGTGGCGTAATGGATAAAGCACCTACCCTGGAGTCAGGAGTACCTGGGTTCAAATCTGGTCTCAGACACTTAATAATTACCTAGCTGTGTGGCCTTGGGCAAGCCACTTAACCCCATCTGCCTTGCAAAAAAAAAGAACAAACCTAAAAAAAAAAACAAGAAAAAAAGAAACAGGATCACCAAACCACACATAAGGATTAACATTATGTTTTATTGCATTTTTATTTATTTTGTTAAATATTTCCCAACCACATTTTAGCCTGTTTAGCTGTTTCTAGAACACAAGTGTATTTGATACCTCTGATGGCAAAATAATTCCTAAGTGCCCCCCTACTTCCCCCCCTTCTAAATTTGATTCTTTGATACTCTTGTCTGAGTGAGTTGAGGTAGATGACTGTAAAGTTAATATCACCTTATATTTAATTCTCTGATGTTTTACACTCTAAAAAGTATTTTCATGTCCACCATTTCATTTGATCTTATTAGCAGTCAGATGAAGTAGGTGGTCATTATGTTTTCTCCTCTTTGCAAATGAGCATACTGAAGTTAAGGGAGGGAAGTTACTACCATCAAATGATAGATTAGTGGTTGAACAAATTATTTTACACCTCTAAGTTTTCAGCTCTAAAATCTTATAGTTCTTGATTTTGTTGTATTTGTATGGCTTTATCATTAATATCTTTAGAATTATTTTTAAAATGCCACTGGGTCAATATGGATCCTTCTTGGAGAATTCTAAGTGCTGCTTCCCTACACTTAACTTCCTTCAAAGATGATCAGGCCTCAGACACTTAATAATTCCCTAGCTGTGTGGCCTTGGGCAAGCCTTGCAAAAAAAAAAAACCTAAAAAAAGTGATTTACATGACACTTCCTTTGATGAGCTTTTCTTAATCCCCTTGTAGACATTAGTGTTATCTTCCTCCTCAAAACTTATTTTATTTACTCTTGTTTACAAAACTTCTGAAAGAAACTGTTTTTGTCTGTTATTTTTTAAGTTGTGTAAAACTTTGTGTCCCCATTGCCTAATACAGCACTTTGCTCACAATAAATTCTTAATGAATGTTTGTTGGATCAAATGATCTAAGGACCCAATTGGCTGTAACTTTCTATATTCTCAAAGTTGTTCCATCTTTAATAGTCTGTTTCTCCTCTTTTCACTGGGATGATTGTTTCTAAATAAATACTCCCAGGGCAGCTAGGTGGCATAGTGGAGCACCCACCCTGGAGTCAGGAGTACCTGAGTTCAAATCCAACTTCAGACACTTAATAATTACCTAGCTGTGTGGCCTTGGGCAAGCCACTTAACCCCATTGCCTAGCAAAAAAACCTAAAAAATAAATAAATAAATGAATAAATACTCCCCTTTCCAGCCTCCATATCCTTCATTGGTCAGAGTATTTACTTGTAAAATTGGCCCTGAGCTCAACATAATTTCAAAATGTTATTGATGATATAGATAAACATAGATATAATGTTGGCTGAATTAAGAGCATCTTTTAAATTAAATTAAAATAAAAGTAATCTCTAATATCTGCTTGGATAATTAACTTTACCTATTCATTGAGTGTAATTTAACCTAGAAGTTTATAAGTGAATAAGTATGTAGCCTTGGGGAGGAAAATATTCTTTGGTTCTTTTTTGTTATATGTCTAAATTACTTAATCCTGCATACTACTTAAGTCTCCCTGCATTTTCTGGTGAAGACTTTTTTGGAGAAATAAAAGGAAACTGATTTTACTGATGGATATCTTGTGTTTTAGAAGGGAATATTATGGAGAGAGTACTGAATTGAGTCAGAAAAATCAGAACTCAGATTAATAGTACCAGAGTAATATCTGTTTTGTCAGTCTCTTCACCTGGAAAATGATAGAAGTCAGATGATAATATCATGAGTGTCTTCCAGTTTTAGCATTTTGGGCTATATCCTAAGTCCTTTCCACACCTAACATTCAGTTTGCTTAAACTTCTACCAGTTCTGAGTCTATGTTCTAATAATCTGTATCTCTCTAATTCTAGCATTCCCTCATTCTAGAAATTAATAATCTTGCAGCACTGACTTTTCAAAGACAAGCACTGTATAAACTACTATAGAAATGGGATTTATTATCATGATTTCCACAAAAAGAGAACACTATATATTCAGAAGAGGAAGTAGTGAATATAGAGCTTTTGGAACTCCCAGGTGGCCTTTGGTTTAATCATTTTTGCAGAAACAGCAACAACAAAAAATTAAGAAGTTTTTCTTTTTAAAAGGACATGTGCTTTACTTGACAAAATGAAATAGGTTCCATTGAAAGCCACCTCCTGAAACAGCTTTTTACAATAAATGATGAATAAATGGGGTTTTCTCGGAACCCTGGCCCATGCTCAGGGGAATTCAGCAAAATGCTCTGAATAGTTGCCAGGAATATAGTCTTATTTCTAGATTCAATTCCTTTCTGGAAGATGAATGCACTTTCCTCCCTGCCCCTTCCCCCTCCCCTATTGATCTTAGCATTTTCTTCTTTTTCATATAATATTTTGTTATAGTTATCAGCCAAACTCAGTTTTAATTCTACAAATCAATTAAATAAACATTTATATTTTCTACATACAGAGCATTGTACTAGATTCTGGATGAAACTGTGAAATTTTAAAAAGATGTGGTCTCTACTCTCATGAACTTTATAATAAAGGCATATGAAAAATACAAAAGTGAATATTTTTCATATTCAAGAGTCTAGGATTTAAATAATCTGATTACTCCATGAGTCCATTAAAGGTGTTCTTTTTTTACCTTAGCAGATATTCTTCTTGATAATACTGTTGATGATTATGATAATAATTAGCATTTATATAGTGCTTCTAGTTTTATAGAGCAAGCTTATCTATGTTATCCCATTTGGCTCTCACAACTCTGTGAGTTAGGTACTTGTCATTTCCCATTATACAGATTGGAATGCTAATAATTACTTTTCTCTTGAGTTTTAGGATGGACCTAGATGAATTTTAGTTTTCTAGTATTGTTACTCAGAAGTCCCCATCTAATGTGATCTCCAATGTCAATCAACCAGTACAACTATAAACTTTTGGAAAAGTGTATATATGGAGGAAAAACAGCAACAGTAGCAATTCATGCTATATACAAAATATTCCCCCCCAACCTAGGGATATACTGTTCCTTTCCACACATATGGTCCTTGGAAAGAGTGGGCTAAAAGTTAAGTAAAATGGTATTAAGGAAGATAAGTAAAGAAGAGTAGTCAAAATCTCCCAATTCCTGACCCTGGAATTACTTTTCTTCTTTCATGGAGTCCTCATAAAGTTTCCCTTAAGCATAGCTCTCTGCTGGTCTTATGCATAGCACAGTGGCTGCCACATAAAGAGTACTTAAGAAATGTTGATTGATTAATTGGTACCTTTTTGAAGTCTACAGTTGGTGTTTCTATTAGGAAGGATCAGTCTCTGAAATTGCCACTATAACTTGAGGAATGAACTTTCCGTTTCTTTCTATGGGAATATTATCTGTTGGCACTCACTCTAGGAGACTTCCTTTGGCTGCTGATGAGATCTTTGATGGACCTCAAGACCTCCTAAATACATTGGCCACTTGTATAGTCCCATATCAAGATATACATTCACTTAAGATAAGGAAAGAATAAACACACAAAGACAAAAAAACGAGGCTCCTTGTCCTTAGAGATACTTGGTGGCCAGAAGGGAGAAAAATTAGCCAACTTTGCTTGCCTCCTCAGCAGTAGCAGTCTTTTTTCAAAAAACCACTAGGAGAGATCGAGATCCTAACCTTTTGTATGTACATTCACTTCCTCCTCAACTTCCCCTGAATCTTTAGTTCTTATAAATCATTTCATGGTCCTAGCTCCTCCAGTCACTCATGACCAGATATGGTTCACCAAAATTCAATGTGTTGGATTAGAAACAAAGAAGGATATTTGCATATGTGTTATATAGGGTATAACTTCCCTTCTAAAGGTTAAATCCTAGCATGTTCTAGGGATTGGACCCTCACTGGCCAATAGCCCCCATGACCAAAACCATTATATAGTCAAAATATAAATCTAAATTTAAAATAATACATAATAAGTGTATTAGAACAATACAAGCAAAATTTCTCTTTGGTCTTAGAGGAAATTCAGTTGAGGAAAGAGCATATCAGGAGAGATTCATCCAAAAAGTGGTGTTTAAGTTAGACTTAACAGAGAGATAGGGAGAAAGCAGACTGAACAAGGAAAAGGAAGTTATTCTGAATTTAAGAAAATGAAGAAAGAAAGGCCTGCAAGAGGGAGAACATAGTCCACTTTCTGAATGACAGATGCTCTTTGTAATGCCTCTGTTCCCATTGATAAAAATTATGTCAAAGTGAGAGAGTGACAACAATTGTGAAAATTTTCTCCCCCTCTGGTGATTTTGGAACAAGAATTAAATAAGCTCTTTAACATCTCGTCTCTGTTTATTTCCTTTTAAGATTTCTGTAGGCTTTCTAATAAAGAAACCTATAATTTTCCAAACCAGTTCTAGAAACCAAATGAGTCTTGAAGTCACCTCATTTCATTTTGACAGCTTTTATCAATATCAAGTTTAATGGAAAAAACCTGTTTTTTGTAAGCCTGTCAGTTATCTCCGATGTCATTTTAAGACTTATTGAATTTCCAACAACTAAAATAATTGGACTCACTTTTCTACCAAACATCCTGGAATTATTATTTATTACATTATAAAATTTTGGAAACAAAAGGGACTTACTTGGAAGTCATTTTGTCAAATTCCCCCATCTTGAACCCTAGCCCAATGGGAAGAGCAATGGATTTGCAGTCAGAGTTTCTAGATTCAAAGCCTAGCTTGCTTACTGCTTACTGCTTCTGTGTTTTTGATAAGGTATCCTGGAGCCTCAGAGATAATCTAGTCTAATTGCCACCTAAAAAATATGGATCTTTTCTTAAAGATTTGTTTTATATTAAGCTGGAAGTCCTTTATTGATAGATTAAAACAAAAGACTTCTTTCATATGTCCTTAAATACACATATTTGTAGCTAATATCTCTAGGGTAGAGAAAGGGGAGGGGAGAAGAAATTTACATGACAGCTTTATTATGTATATATGTAAAAGGAACTACAAGTTAATACATAATAGATTTTGCAGTTTCGTGTGCAAAAAAGATAAATGAAACACAAAGGAAGCCCTTCCCCTTCCAAAAAAAAAATACCCACAAACAGTAGGCTAATGCAAATAGGCAGGTAGAATAAGTCCTCCTAGGAAATGAGGCAGAAGACCCTTTACTCATGGAACATGGGAGTGTGAGGCTGAGCTGTGACACTGAATATTTTATTTAACCACCTTCCTCTGATAAACTTCACCTATTCCCTGATACTATACTGGGACTCATTCTCTAATGATTAGCAAACTCCTCCCTCTTACTTTCTCAGTTCCTTTGGTACTACATTCCCAACTTCCCAAGAGCAAACTCACTTTTCTTTGCTGCTTGCTTCATAAGCCCCATCCATATCAATCCTGCAACCTCTTCCATGACCCAATCCAATTCTGCCTTTCCTTTCCACTGTGATTTCTAGAACTTCTCTGTAATCAACAAACTTCACTTAATTTTAGACTTCTCTTTTTTCCCTTTCCATCTTCTTGCTCTCTAGATGACCCTGCATTTCTATGACTATCTTTTCCAGCACAAGCCATACTTCCTTTTGAACCACTGACTCATTGATCCTATAGGACTAGTTTGAATTCTCCTTGCCCTCTACCTCTCTCTATTACCATTAGTCCTCCTCCACTGGAATTCATTCTGTCCAATCTTTTCATCAACCTCCCCTCCTTTGAGATTCAGATTCATTCTATACAGATTTATCACTCAGTCTAGATCTTTATATATATATATATATATATATATATATATATATATATATATATATATATATTATCTGTACAACCAAAAGACATGTTTCTTCCTTTTTTGAAATTGAATGCCTCATTCAAAGTTTTTCTCTACACTCTACACTCCAAATCCTCATTCTAGGGGACTGCAATGTGCATACTAATATTTCTTTTAACATTCCAGTTTCTCGGTCCAGTCAACTCCTATGACCTATTCCTTAAACTCAGCTACATACAGAGAGATGATCATTCCCTTGATCTTGCCATCACCTACTTCCTTAAAACTCTGAACTTCCATGATCTGGTCATAATTTCCCATCATTCCATCTTTCCCTGATTTACTCCCCTTAAATGTATTCTTCATCCTCACTAAGACTTTAATTTCTCCATCTTTCAGTTCTTTCCAAGGCCATCATCCCTACTCTTAGCTACTCTTCTTGCCTCTTCCTAATCTCAACTCAACTGATAGCCATTTCATTGCGCTGACTTTACTCCCAAACCATACTTGAAGATCTGGTACTGATAAAGCCTTGCCACAACCCAGTCTTGGATTACTCCCATTATCTGTGCTCTCCATTCTTACTCCTGTATTCCTAAAACAGAATTGGAGGGAGTCTCAGAGCTATACTTAATATAAATAAGATTAAAAATTTTTTGTTATCCTATACCACCTCAGGTGTACCCTCACTTCCCTAAGGCCATTCTTATAAACCTTCACAGTTAATTCTCTAACCTACTGACCACTAGGATTGTTCCAGAGCTCTTCTTTCCTCAAGCTTTTTTGATCTGCTCTTCTGTGGACCTAGACTCATGATGAATAGCATTCCCTCTTCTGCCCTTCTGACTTCACAGTTCCTTGACTTTATCCCTCAATAATATCCTCCTTTACTTTAGTATCTGATGAGGTGTTTCTTTTTCTCACCAAGGCCAAGCTATGTACATGTTCTCTTGATCCTATCTGCTACCATCATCTTTAGCAGATTGCTCTCTTGGTTACCCATCCCATATCCACATCCAATCTTTAATTTCTTTTTTTCTGGCACTTTATTGCCTACAGACATTTCTATATTTCCCCATCCCTTAAACACACACACACACACACACAAAGTTCTACCATCCTGACTTATTTCTATCGAATTTTTTCTCCTTTTCTCAGTGAAGCTGCTTTACAAAGTCATCTTGACTTAATGGTTTCCACTTCCTTTCTTCTCACTCTTTTCTTAACCCTCTATAATCTACCTCACAACTGTATCACCCAATTGAAACTCCCCTTTCACATCTTGTTACTTATGATGTAGGGGCAGTGGTACAGTGGATAGAGCATTGGCCTTGAAGTCAGGAGGTTGGGAGTTCAAATCTAGTCTGACACTTGATACTTACCAGCTCTCTTGGGCAAGTCACTTAACCCTGATTGCCTCACCTCCAGGGCCATCTCTGGTTGTTCTGATCCATATCTGGCCATTGTACTCAGATGGCTGCAGAAGAGAAAGTGAGACTGGTGATTTAGCACAGAACCCCCTCACTTGTATCCAATTCATGTCATGGCATCAACTCCCTGATGTCATGGTCTTCAAGAATGAAAGACACAAGGGCAGCTAGGTGGTGCAGTGGAGAGAGCACCGGCCCTGGAGTCAGGAGTACCTAAGTTCAAATCTGGCCTCATACACTTAATAATTACCTAGCTGTGTGGCCTTGGGCAAGCCACTTAACCCCATTGCCTAGCAAAAACATAATGGAGGACACACATAATTATTATTATTATTATTATTATTATTATTATTATTATTATTATTATTATTATTTGTGACATAGATACTTTGAATACTTGAGTTCACTTTGAATCTTTAGATAGCTGCCTGATTGTTGTATTGAATCACAGGAGGACTGAGATTAGGGTAAAGTGTGTCAAATGGCAATGAGATAACAATGTATTAAATATTAAAATGGCTAGACTAATGTTATTAACAAATGGCTAGTCAGTAACATAAGTCTTAAGTAAATAATGATGATGATGATGATGTTTTTCATATAGCCCTTTTCATATAGTTTTTCATACGTCAGGGAACTCAAAAACCCATTGCCTGTCCAAAAGGAGTTTAGTACTATCAGGAAGATAACACTTTATATTCATATGGGACTACTAGAAAGCAGTACAGGCAGTATTTAATCTGTGGCTTATATGCAGTAAGATTTTTATGTTTTTTTGAATTAAATTGAGAGCTACATTGTCTACTACAGCTTCCAAGTGCTCTGGAAGTTTTAAAAAAAGAATCAGTAAAGATAAGAATAGTCAGCATGTGCTTCTTGGAGGAAGCAGGTCCAGCTAGGTCTTGAAAATGTTTAATGTCTCAGAGAGAAAGACAGATATGCCAAATATTAGAAACAGTAAGCCAAAAAAGGGAGTTTAGTGTGATTGAAGAGTACCAACTGAACGAATTACTGACCTATCAAATGAATAAAAAAGTATTTAACTGTTCCTTCATACCAAATTCTGGGGATAGCAAATACCCTCCCCCAAAAAGAAAAAATTCCCTTCCCACAAGGGGCTCATATGTTTGATCCTTATGAGCCCCTTGTGGGAAGGGAATTTTTTCTTTCTATATATGTTTGATCCTATACTGTCCCCAGCAACCACAATAAAATCAAACATATATATATATATATATATATATATATATATATATATATATATATATATAAATGTTATTCTTCTGTTTGTGCACCTTGCCTGAACTTTCTCCCCATTGCAACTCTTCAGTAGCTGTCAAGATGGTTTTTCTAAATTCTAGGTTTGCCTATGTAAACTGACCTCCCACTAATAAATTCCTGTGACTTTCTATTCCCTCTCCATCAAAATTAAAGTCCCTCATTTGACATTTAAATATTTTCAGCACCTTGCCCTCCCTTCTTGCTTTTCCAGTCTTCTTACATTCTATTTTCCTTCTCACACTCTGTGACCCAACAATTTGTTGCTCACTGATCCTTGTCTACAATGCTCCATCTCCTGCCTTCATACCTTTGCACAGTTCCCTTGACCTAGAATTCTCTCCCTCCATTTGACTTGTAGAATCATTGGCTTCTAAAAAATTCATCTCAAGGATCATTTGCTCCAGGAGACCTTTTCTGGTCCCTTTATTGACCAGAGTTATCCCTTCTAAAGTTATCCTCCAATCTTCTATGTTATCTCATTTATATATGCTGTCA
Source organism: Macrotis lagotis (assembly GCF_037893015.1). NCBI lineage: Eukaryota > Metazoa > Chordata > Mammalia > Peramelemorphia > Peramelidae > Macrotis > Macrotis lagotis. Next base: position 610,630,293 of record NC_133666.1, on the reverse strand, counting down.
TGGCAAAACTCCCAGACCCTCATTAAAATCTAAGCTCTTTATAACAGTGGATAGACCACTGGCCTTGAAGTCAGGATGATGGGAGTTCTTTGTTCTTTTTCTTTGTTCTTGCATTCTTAGCCTAGTGCATGGCCAAAGGGTAGTATACATTTACCAAGTGCTTACCATGATTTTTAGGTTGTAGTAGCAAAGCACATTGTAATGCATCTTCTTCAGCATCATTTCCACTGATGAAATCATATATGTTTCATGTATTAAACCCATATGTGGTGCTTTTAATATGAATGAATAAAACACGTTTATTTAGTGCTTACCATGATCACTGGAGTTCAGCAGCAAAGCAGATGGTAATGCATCTTTTCTAATGTCGTTTCCACTGATGAAGTCATATATGCTTCTTATGTTAAACCATTTAACAGTGCCAAAGACACGAGTTTTAAGGATTTTGTTTTCTGAACTTCAGTGGTATGGTTATTGAGAAGATGGTGCCTTCAACGCCTGCAGAGAAGTAGTTGGCCAGTTTCCATCTGTCTTGACAGTTCTTGGTTCCCAGGATAATGGCTATGAAGCTGGCTTTGGAGAGCTGAAAGAAGGATTAGTGATTTTTGTGGAGAGGCACTGCCATTCCCATGACTTATCTGAATTATCTGCCCAAAGGTAGGATTTGGAGAGTAATTACTGTTGATGGTGAGGAAATATGGCACCTTCTGTACAGAGATTGCTCCCTTTATTGTGGTTACTGGGGACAGTCTAGGAGCAGGGTGGGTAGTTTGGGGTCACTGTTATTTCAGTATGCTGTTTCCATCAGGGTCTTGAGGTGGGAGGTGGTTAAAGTGGTGCTGGTCATGTTACCTCCTCTGTCTCTTAAAAAGGAGACTTTGCTGCTTTGAGGCTGGCATGCTTGTTGATTGAGAAAGAGTGTGAGTGAGAGGTGGCCAGAGAGAGAGAGGCACTTTTGTCTAGAAAATTAGGAGCCAGGACTAGTATGATAAACCTCAACCAGGGACAATGAAAGGCAAGATAAAGATTGTCAAGGCTACAGAGGTAGCCAGAGGACTGAAGTAAGCTAAGGTTCAGACTTTTCTTAAAAAGTTTTCAGAGAGGCAGTTACCAGCAAGGAGAGTGAACCCCTACAATGGAAGTATCTCTGGAGTATGGACTCTGGAATAGATAAAAGAAATGGCTGGGAAAGAGACTATAGAAAGTGACCAGATAGGAAGGAATAACTGGATAAAGAGTTGAATTTAGTTAAAAAGAATGACAAGAAGGAAAACTGCATCACATCAAAGAGCTTTTGATCAGGATCCAGTTCTCTGTCTTAGTCTTCTGTCTACCACTAACTGACTATGTCTCTGGAGGAGTAATTTCCTCTCTCTAAGCTATATTGTCTTATTGTTTAAACTAGTTAAATTCTAAGGTCTCTCTTAACTCTAATATTCTTTTTTCCTCTTTTTTGGGCATTGTTTATTCTAGGATTCAATCTAATTCTAACATTCTGTATTCTAGGTTTCTATGTTTTAAGGTTCTTTTCATACTCTGACCTTAAATGACTTGAAGTATTATCATTCTTGCAATTTAGGCTAAAATCTAGGTCTGAACTAGGCCTACAACACCAAGGAATTGCCTGTAGTCAGTTTACTATCTAAGAAGAACATTTATTTCAGATTTAATCAGAATCATAAACCAGGGATTTTAGCAGTGCCATAGGTCATAGAGGGAAATCTAGCTTGGCCAGTTTAATCACTTGACCTATAGGAGCCCAAGGTAACTATGGAAACACAGTGCTATCCCTATTTATTGTATACCCAAGTACAAAATGTGCTTTCCCCTCCCCCAACCTCCACATTCAAGTTTCTGAATGTGAAGAGAGACTGGGGCTAAAAAAAAAAAAACAATTAAGGCAGCCCGCCTTTCAGTTCTAATTAAAAAGTAAATAGCACTCACACTTCAGCCTGGGAAGATGTGCTGAGACCTCCTTCAAGCTTCTCTTTCTATTAAAAGAGCTTTCTATTTTCATCTGAGCTCTCTCTGAAAATGCACCACCTACCCAATTTATTCTACAGGGAGTGACAGATCCCAGGGAAGGCAGAGGGCTTCCAAATTAGCCAGCCTGTGTTCAAAGGGATGTGGTTTCATTTTCCAAGAGGACTTTTAGCTTCTTCTGGAAAATCTCTAGTCCACAGGACTAGAACAGGGAAGGATGAAGAACTAATTGAAAATCATAAACTCTTAGAGTTGGGACCTAAGGGGTTGGACATATCCAAACCTAGTACTGGAAAAAATCTTAGAGATCCCCTAATTTAGGGGTTCTTTTGTGTATCATGACATGATATATAAAGACATATCATATTCCTATGATAGTCTGGTGAAGCCTATGGATATCTTCTCAGAATAATTTTTTTAAAATAGTAGAAACAAATGTTATTTTTTCCCATCCAAATTCTCTAACTCCCTGAAACATATTCATGAACCTCTTGAGGATCTGTGTACCCCAGATGAAGAATCCCTTCTCCAAACTAACCCTCATATCTGAAGCTTAGGACATAGAAGCCTAGAGATCTGTCCAAGGTAAATCCAGCTAAAAAAAGTGTAGAAATTCAGGCTCAAAACCAGGTCTCTGGCCCCTGATCCAGTGTTCTTTCTGCTACACCATGCTGCCTTTCTATTCTTAACCTCTAAATGAGGATAATACTATCTCCTTCACAGGGTTGTATAGATCAAAGTAAAAAATGGGTGGAACAGCAAAGAGCTATACAAAACTTAAATTTTTTAATAACAATTACTATTAAATAACTAATCATTTCATTTCAATCAGTAAGCATTTTTTAAGTGCTACCATGTGCTAAATCCTAGGGATACAAAGAAAGAGAGGCAGAAGAGAATTCTTGCCCTCATTGAGTTTGTAGTCTTGTGGGGGAAATTCTGGAGGACAGTTATGTCCAAAGAAGATTCAGAGAGATTAAACTGGAGATGATCTCAGAGGAAAGACACTAGTATTGAGGGGGATCTGGAAAGGTCTCTTCTGGAAGGTAAGATTTTTGGCTGGGACTTGAAGGAACAGGAAACTAGACAGCAGAAGGGACCCCTTCTGACCTATTTGCTAGTAATCCTGGCTTCAGCTGCCTATTAGAATCCTACCTCTTTGTCTATTTTCTCATCTGCATTTATCTCACTCTTTTGAATTACATTTTATCTATTTATATGTCTTTTCATTCCATGACACAGCACAATTCCTAAGAGGAGACTTTTATTTATCTTTATATCTCTGGAATAGACATCATGTGTTACACATAGCAAATGCATGTTAGTTGAATTAAAGTTAGAGCTAAAAGGAATTACCTAGGCAGATCCACCCGCCCATTTAACAGTTTGGGAAACTGTGGCCCAGAGAGCAGAAGTGAGAGCAGAAGCAATTGACCCACAATTCAATGGAAGAACTATTAAGAACCACCTTCTCCCAGCTCTAAGCACACTGTTCTTCTCATTCTACCAAACATCACTGAAAGGCAGTGTGGATTGGTGGAAAAGGAAGTGAAAATGGAGTTGGGGGAAACCTGTACTTGAATCCCAGCTGTGATACTGGAGCATAGCCATAGTCATTATGGGCAAGTCATTTAAGCACTCTGAGGTTCTGTTTGCTCATTTGTAAAATGAAGAGAATTATACTACCTAATTATCAGTAAGTTGTGAAGATCAAGTGACCATTCATTCAATAAGCTCTTATTTCATACTTGTACAGGTATGCACTTTGAAAATTTAATCTTACCTTTCACTATAATTATCATCATCATCATTTGTTTCTTTTTTTAATCAAAGATTTTATGTGAATTTTACAATTTTTTCCCCAATCTTACTTCCCTCTTCCCCCACGGAAAGCAATCTGTCAGTCTTTACTTTGTTTCCATGTTGTACATTGATCCAGATTGAGTGTGATGAGAGAGAAATCATCTACTTAAGGAAGGGGAAAAAAAAGTTAGAGATAACAAGATCAGACAATAAGATATCTGGTTTTCTTTTCTAAATTAAAGGGAATAGTCCTTGAACTTTGTTCAAACTCCATGGCTCTTTATCTGGATACAGATGGTATTCTCCATTGCAGACAGCCACAAATTGTCCCTGATTGTTGCACTGATGGAATGAACAAGTCCATCAAGGTTGAACATCACCCCCCATGTTGCTGTTAGGGTGTGCAGTGTTTTTCTGGTTCTACTTATCTCACTCAGCATCAGTTCATGCAAATCCCCCTAGGCTTCCCTGAATTCCTGTCCCTCCTGTTTTCTAATAAAACAATAGTGTTCCATGACATACATATACCACAGTTTGCTAAGTCATTCCCCAACTGAAGGACATTTACTTGATTTCCAATTCTTTGCCACCACAAACAGGGCTGCTATGAATATTTTTGTACAAGTGATGTTTTTATCCTTTTTCATCATCTCTTCAGGGTATAGACTGAGGAGTGGTATGCTGGATTAAAGGGTTTGTACTTTTTTTTTACAAATAATGTTTTTTATACATTAATAAAATATTCTTGTTTAAGAGTTAACAAAATACCCCCTCCCCCAAAAAATATAGACTTGCTTGATAGATAAAGTAAAGGGGAGAGAAAAAAATTAAAATTAAAAAAATAATAGTAATAATTGTAGGTATGGCCAGGTGGCACATATGGACAGAGCACCAGCCCTGGAGCAAGGAGCACCTGAGCCCATATCCGGCCCCATACATCATTTGTTTCTTGAAGAAATATTTACTAATTCATCAATGTTAACCAAATAAAACAGACATAGAGTCTGTTTTGTGGGAAAAGAATCAATTTTCAAATAGATGAGAGCTCAACCCCCACCCCTCCATCCCAAAGAAATCACGATTCCATGAGCTAATCTTGCCAGGATATTCTGAGCATTCTGTCTCTGTGTTGTATGTGCCTTGTCAGATTTTAAGTATTAAAAACATTCTCAGGGCCGAATGGTAGGTAATCAGATATTATCATTGCAAGTGTGTCTATTTTTGCAAGAAGGCCAAGAAATAAGAGTTCATTTTGCACGTTGATAAGAAAATGTGCCCAGGATATATCAAATTTTGTGAGACAACTTTGGTGTGTCTCCTGGAGAATTAGACCTGCTGCATAGAGATTTAGGAGCTTGTTTATGTCCCAGCTCTGCCATTCACTAGTTCTGTGAACCTAATGTTGCCTCCATGATGAAACACTTTGTCCCAGCATTTAAGGCCCTTCAAGACTTGCTTCAGCTCACCTTCCTAGTCTTCCTCTTACACTGTTCCCCATTAGGACTATTGTGATCTAGTCTATGGTCTTTGTACTATATTCTCTGATATCCTGCTTTGTCTTTCCTTTCTTCATCAAGTGAGCCCCCCCCCCCAATATGTTCCTTTCTTGTCTTTATTTAGTAAAATAGTTCCCTTTTTCATAGCTCAGAGTTCAGGTACCACCTCATAAGGGAAGTCTTTCCTATTCTTACCCCTTAAATTTCCTTAGAAAACTTTAGCTGGCTCTCTTGCTTCCATTTCACTCTACCTCAGCATTCTCTTACCCTTCTCATAGTAGACTATGAATTCCTTGTGGGATTAAACTTTGCCACTTTTTCAGCTTTTTATTATTTTAGTACCTTCATATATTACTTTGTTCATAATAGTTGCTTAAATATTGGATAAATAGAATTGAGATCACAAAATCTTTCTGAGTTTCAGTTTCTTAATCTGGAAGAAAGGGTTAATATTTAAATTGTCCTCCTTATGTGGTTGTGAGGATCAAATGAGATGTCTATAAAGCACTTGGGAACAATTCTCTTATTATGTAAATAAAGCAAATGATTATTTTTTGTCAGGTATCACTGATATTACCTTGAGCACCTCAGATTGAGGCAAGGGGCACTGTTTTATAATAAACTTGTCCTTGCCTTGCATTGACATCCACACAGTCTCTCCTTCATCCTAGCACCTCTCAGCTTCAGAAGCTGACATCTGCCACCTTTCAGAGGTTACCTATTCTGCCTTAGATTATTTCTGCCTTCAATATTTTGATCCAAACTTCATATGATTATTCTGGCCTGGAACTCAGGAAAGAGATTAGGGCTAGATATAAAGATCTGAGAGTTGTCAACTAAATGATAGTTAAACCCTTAAAAACTGATGAGTTCACCAAGTGAGTCAGTAGAGAGAAGTAAAGAGGATCTGGAACAGAAGCTTGTATGAACAATTAGTGAGCAGGGAGGGCAGGAGACATAGCAAAGGAAACCTAGGTATCTGTCAGTTCATAACAGCAATGTTTGGAAAATCTGGAATGAATTCCAGAAATTATCCAGCCATTCCAATTGCTGCAAAAGGGTCTTGAAGGCTGAAGACTGGGAAAAGAAAGACCCATGTCTTCTTGGGGTAATTTTTTTCTTCAGGATTTTGCTTTTTCTGTAATGCCTCTTTCAGGATGGGGACCCAAAGAATTAGTTCCTAGATGTTGTTCTCAGTAGGAAGTTTAAAGAGCATAACATATATGCAATACCTTTTCACTGCAGGTTTATTTTCTCCTCCCCCCCCAAAAAACCTCATTCTGTTATAAATGAGAAAGTTTTTTTCTTATATTAAGTATAAATTTGTTTCCCCTGCAACTTCCCTTGTTCCTAGTTCCACCCTGCCAGATAAAACTGAACAAATTTAACTTCTTTCTTTTTTATACCCGTTTTCTTATAATTATGAATTTAATAAACATCAACAAATATGAACTTTTTAACATACACAGGAGAGAAAAGTTAATTTAATATGAAATGGTAAATTATTGAAAAGTGTTGTTCTAGTATTTATTAAATTTAACATAAGTCACAAAACTACCTAATTGTTTCCTTTTGAATTTCTTTCTGCTCTTATCTGTATATTTTTAATGTTTCATGGACACTCCTTCCTTTTTTTTTTTACTTCAACATCCCCTCTCAACAACTCTCCCTAACAGAAACGCCCTCCCCCCAATAGAAGCCCTCTCTTGTAACACACAAGCATGCTGAAACAAAACATTTTCATACATTGACTGCCAGCCATGTAACTTTAGTCCATCACCTCTCTTCTAGAGACGAGGCATTTATAGCATCCTGTCTTATGAATTGGTCATTGTAATGATCAGAGTTCCTAAGCCTTTCAAGGTTGTTCTGCTTCATTTTATGTTTCCCACTCAACAACCATTCTAACATTTGAAGACAGCTCTCCTCTACCCTTCTGTTTTCCTTCCATGCCTGCCCACAACCCTAGGCAACAAAGACATAGACACATTTTAGACAAAACTCAGTCCCTGCCTTCCTAGAATCCACCAGGGGACCAAGCACAGGCTCAGAGTACTACAATGCAGTTTACAGAATAAGTGAATTAGAAAAGTGTAACTTAAGTGCTCTGTAAGATCTCAGTTAAAAGGTCATTGTGGACTAGGGGGAGCTGGGAAGACTCCAAGGTCTCTATAGCTTGTCATTCATTTCCTTCTCTCCCACCCAGGTCATCTTTCTTCCAGGTTCATTTCACTCTTTTCTGGTAACCATTAACTTTGAATTTCTTTGCTGCGCTGAAGCAATTCTCCATTACAAACATTCTGGAGTTAGTTTTCTTTCACTGAGAAATGAGGTACCATTATGTTTCTGAAATACTTAAAAGTCTTCCACATACTTCATTGAATGATAGATAGGGGACTAGAAGGGACCTTTGAAACCTTCTAGGCCAAGCCCTTCATCTTTTTGACTAAGAAACTAAGGTCTTTAACTTACCCAGAGAGACACAAGTGATGCATGGCAGAGCCAGGATTCAAAGCTTGACTTTATTTTCCCTTTTTCTTTCACCCTGATAATAATATCATAGTGAAGTGAAGGATAATTGGATTTGATGTCCGGGGACCTCAGTTCAGATTGAGGCTTTGCTGTTTTTATACTTTGTGAACTTGATTACAGTCTTAAACCTCTTTGGGCTCATTTTCCTCATGTGAATATAATGGAAGGTGAATTGAATCAACATGAAGGTGTTGTACACTTCTAAATCTTTGTTCAGTGTCTTACATTCTTAATGGCCACACATTTGTGCAGGACTTTCTGCTTTTCAAGATATTTTTTATCATTTGTTCCTCATATCCGTGATGTTAGTTGGTCAGAAACTCTCCTAATATCTCTTCCTACTTAACTTTGCATCAAATACTCTTAGAATTTCCTCCAACCCTATGATAAATTTGTTACTAACATCTAAGTTATCTATTCCATCCCTCACCCTCCTGCATACAGTATCTAGTAGTAGAAACCTTTTTACACTATCCTTCACAAAATGTTTTTTCCTTACATACTTCCAGTGACAGGGAGCTCAACATAAGAATGACAAAATTATCAGCAGGGTACATCAAGAATTTATCAGATACTCTGCATATCTTAGGTAAAGGTAGAATGTGATGTGGTGGAATGAATATTGGACTGAGAGTCTGTGTTCTTTGATTTTATGTTGTTCTTTTTTTTTTTTTTTTTTTGCTAGGCAATGGGGTTAAGTGGCTTGTCCAAGGCCACACAGCTAGGTAATTATTGAGTGTTTGAGGCCAGATTTGAACTCAGGTACTCCTGACTCCAACACCAGTGCTCTATCCACTGTGCCACCTAGTTGCCCCAATTTTATGTTTTCTTACAAAGTCTGCTGCTGTTACTACTACATGGATGATGTGCTTATTAGCAGTTACTTCCTTCTCTTCAGTTCCCTTTAATTGCCTCTAAACTAGACTGCAGAATTTTTTTTAAAAAATTATATAATTGCATTTCAATATAATTGGTTTCCTTTATAATCTTATATATATTTTTGATGCCTTGAGGCAGATAGGTGGTGCAGTTGTTAAAGTTCAGGCCCTATAGTCATGAAGGCTCATCTTCCTGTGGTTCTAATTTAACCACAAATACTTATTAGATGTGCAATTCTGAGCAAGTCTCTTATCCCTGTTTGCCTCAGTTTCCTCATCTGTAAAATGAACTGGGAATGGTCAGGTACCCCAGGGTCTTTGCCAAGGAAAATCCAAGTGATGTTTTGAAAAGTCATACATGACTGAAATGACTAAACAACAAAAACAACATTATTCTTAGAAAAGGTCCACAGGCTTCATTAGACTGCCAAAGGAGGCAAAAACTGTTAATACCTAAGGAGCCTCTATGTTGTTGAGTTTTTTGGTAAAATCATTTCTAATATTTTTGTTTAAGTTTCCTTCTAGTTCTGATTATATGATCCTAGTAAAGTTAAAAGACCTTATATCCTATTTTTTCTAATGAATAATTACATGAACCTTAATTGTTCACATCAAGAGTTAGTTCTCCATATCTCTCCTATAAGCCAATTCCTACATTCTCTTTTTATCTTTTTGTCTTTCACATCTTTTATATGTGTCATTATTAAAAAGTTTGAACAGAGACTTATACCCATGGTAGTGTTAGCTTATCTAAAGACTTCATATTAGCATTAAAATGAACTGGAAAGGGCAGAAGGTAAATAACAGCAAATCAAACCATTCAGGATGACAGCTTCATTCATAGTAGAGTTTACTCTTGCATTAAAGAAATACCATGTAGTTTAAAAATCTACCTAACCATCTGTTTTTTTAAAACTCAAATTTAGTACAATTTTGGCAGTCAATTCTAAGCATTCAGCAACCTAACACCACTACTCCTACCATCTCTAATTTCAAATATATGAGGTATGTTTTTATAGTCTTTGTGTATATGCACACATGCATATGTATATACATACACATATACTTTATTTTCTTAACTGAATTGTGAATTTATGACATGTGATGGTCATATTCACTAAACTCAGGAATCTTTCAGAGGCAACAGCATAAAACAGGAAAATCAATTCAGAAAATTTAGGTTCAATAACTGTGAGACCACATATTAGTCATTAAATTTTTCTGAGTCTTGGTTTCCTTATCAGTGAAATGAGAGTCATAACATAACCACTGCCCTTCCTTTTTCATGTGACTGCTATGAAGGTGGAAAAATAAAATTCTAAGAATTGATGTTATTGAATGTCAAGTTTAATATGATTCAAAAATATTTCAATAGCTAATAATAGTGTGCTTTCTAAAATATTTTCAATGAAATTTTGTTCATATTTAATAAATTGATGAGAGTATATAACACATTGTATGTGGTAAATTTTCAATATACAAATAGGCTTAATTTGTTTAATTTGCTCAACAAGGATTCCCCAATATAGGGGCAGCTAGGTGGTACAAGGGATAGAGCACGGGCTCTGGAGTCAGGAGGGCCTGAGTTCAAATCTGGCCTCAGACATGTAATAATTACCTAGATGTGTGACCTTGGGCAAGTCACTTAACCCCATTGCCTTAAGTAAATAATTTTTTTTTAAAAAAGGATCCTCAATATCTCTCCCCTTCTAAACTTTGAACCAACAAGGGTGAATTCCTTCATAGAATTGGAATTCCTTAAATGTAATATGGTCAAAACGTTTAAGAGATACTAAGATAAAAGTTCTAAAGACTGAAAAATGATGACACTTTACAAATGTGGATTATTTACTATTACTGTAATTATTTAACAACTTTTCTTCAAACCAATTTATAATCTTATTAGATTTGTTCTCACTGGGTTTTCACAGTGATTAAATGAAATGTGATAAAATGCTTCTTTACTGGTAGATCTTGAACATTATATTATGGTGCTGTCTTTTGTACTCATAACAGACTCTCATTAAATAAATATTAACTGATTTGGCCACTTGCATACTGAAAAATGACAGATTGTTACCTCAGTGAAACATTTCCAGATTTCCTTGAATTTTTTATCAATAAGACCCTGCCTTTGCCCTACTTAGAAAATGTTAACCATTATCTTTAGAAGTCAACCTTCAGCTTAATTCTGCATGAATTTTCATGTTTATGAAGTCAGAACATATAATCATGGCCTTATTTATAGCATGTGCCTGTGTATGACATTATATTCAGGGGAAAATGAACCAACAGAAAACAATATCTTCCATAAAAAATCAGTATACTCAAGTATTAATGTTCAAAGGTAACATTTTTGGGAGAATTAAGAGATATTAAATTTCATAAAACAACAAAATGTAGAACTCTTTGCTAGGAAGTATCATAAAAAGAAGTTAGTTGATAGTTGTTCAGGTGAAAGATTCCAAGTGCTCATGAGCTCACCAGAATTGTGTACCAAGAAGTACTAGATCAGTCATAATGAGATCCAGTTTAAAATTCTGATACTAAAATAATCCTGTTACCTTTCAAGTATTAAAAGGGGAAAAGGGGAGGGGGGATGGGATGGGGGAGAAGAAGGGAAACTAACAGAAGGAAGGAAAAGGGAAAGGGAAAAGAAAGGGAAAGGGGATTGATATAGGAGGGCAAACACACTGAAGGTGGCAGTATTCAGAAACAAAACACTGGGGAATATGGATAAAGGGGGGCGGAATACAAACAGGGAAGATAGCATGGAGGGCAATAAAGAGTAATTATAACTTTAGATGTGAATGGGATGAATTATCCCTGAAAACATAAGCAAATAGAAGAGTGAATTAAAAACCAAAATCCTTCAATGTAATGCTTATAAGAAACCCATTTGAAGCAGAGAGATACATATAGAGTAAAAGTAAAAGGTTGGAGCAAAATATATTTTTCTTCAGCTGAAGTGAAAAAAGCAGGAGTTGCAATCCTTATCTCAGACAAAGCAGCTGTAAAAATAGATAGTGTTAAAAGAGATAAGAAAGGAAACTACATCCTTCTAAAAGGTACCATAGACAATAAAGTAATTGCAATACTAAATATGTTTGTACCCAATGCTATAGCATCCAGATTTTTAGAGGAGATGTTGAAAGACCTACAGAAAGACATAGACAGCAAAACTCTACTAGTGGGAGACCTCAACCTTCCACTCTCAGATTTAGAGAAATATAATCATAAAATAAACAAGAAGGAAGTTAAGGAAGTAAATAGATTGTTAGAAAACCTAAAAAAAAAAAAACCAAACCTCTTTATGGAGGAAATTGAATGGGGATAGAAAGGAATATACTTTTTTTTTCTGCAGTACATGGCACTTACACAAAGATTGACTATGTACTAGGGCATAAGAACCTAATGATCAACTGCAGAAAGGCAGAAATAATGAATACATCTGTCTCAGATCATAATGCAATAAAAATCATATGCAATATTAAACCAGGGAGCTATAGATCCAAAACTAATTGGAAACTAGCCTCATTTTAAAGAATGAGTATATCAAACAACAAAATATAGAAAGAATTAATTATTTCATCCTAGATAATGACAATAATGAAACAACATACCAAAACCTATGGGATATACTCAAGGTGGCTGTCAGGTGATGTATTATGTCTTTAAAATGCTTACATGAATAAATTAGAGGAAGAGGAAATCAGTCGACTAAATATGCAACTAAAAAAAATAAAGAACAAATTAAAACCCCCAATTAAATACCAAATTAGAACTTCTAAAAATTAAAGGAGAAATTAATAAAATCAAAATCAAGAAAACTATTGAACTAGTAAATAAAACCAAGAGTTAGTTTTATGAAAAAGCAATAAAATTGATAAACCTCTCGTCATTTTGATTTAAAAAAAAAGAACAACAACCCTGGAAAAGTGAGTTTGATTGCTTTTGACCTTAGACAAAGTATTCTTTTTCTGTGGTCCTGAGTTTTCTCTTTTGAAGGGATTTAGGATTATCTCTAACATTTTCTGTTCTTTGGTCTATGATTTTATAAGTCTAGGTCCTCTTTACCTCTAATATCCTGTAACAAAGGTCTCTTCCAGATTTTATCCTCTGAATCCAATCTACCAACCCATGTTTTACTTATGACAATCATTTCTATTGAAAGATACTGTTCCCCTTCATACATAGTAACAGCAACATTGTGCAGTGATCAATTTATGAATAACTAAGCCCTTATTAATGTAATGGTCCAAGACAGTTCCAAAGGACTCATGATGGGAAATGCTATCCATATCCAGAGAAAGAACTGAATACAAGTCAAAGCATATTTTTTTCTTTTTTTTCTTTTGGTTTCCTTCTTTTACAACATGACTAGTATGAAAATAAGTTTTAGATGATTTCATATTCATAACCTATATCAAATTGCTTACCATGGGAGGAGGGGAGGAGGGGAGATATAAAAAAATTTTTAAGTTATCATTTTTCTAGGAATGCTAAAAATTGACTTTATATGTAATTGGAAAAAATAAAATACTATTTACAATAAAATAAAATTCTTTTTGAACCCTTCCAGGAAAAAGGAAAAGGCTGTTTCCAAAAGTAATTATGGTAAAAATAGAAAATTATTGAATTTATCTCTCAATCCCCCTATAAAGACTTAAAAGGTTCTTAGGTGCACTAAGAATCATTAATTACTTCAGATCACTAATTTTTTCCCCCAGAGAGCCAGAATTTAAATATCCAGTGGAATGTTGTCCCTCTCAGAACTAGGATTAGTATTTGAAATTTCTGACCTTTGCATTTAGATTTCTCAACTATAATTGCACTATTCATAAGAGAAATCACTGAGATAATTAAACCATGACCTGATCTTCCCTTATCCTTGAAATTTATTGGCATATCCTGAATGAGTACCTTCAATATCTGAGGGGTTTGGAGGGATTTAAAAAAAATAATTGATATGTGAATTGCTCTTTCCAAAAGTATTAATAATGCTTAATCGTGCTAAAGATGGTAAAAAAACACTTTTAGAACATAATTATAAAATATTCTAAGTATATTATTTCATGTGATTCTCATATCAGACCTTTCAAGCTATCCCCATTTTACAGCTGAGAAAGTAGTATCTTTATCAATGTGAAAATGGTAAAGAGTGGTTAGTGAATTATAGAGTTACAGTGTTAGTAGACAAAATCAGACTCCCTGACTCCAAATCCAGTGTTGTATAAAGAGAGTATTTTGAAGAATATGGTCAGCATTGTCAAAAACTGGATAAAATAGAATTGGAACTGAGAAAAGGTTTGAAGTGTTTTTCCAGGGGATTCATTCTGGTTAGAGCCAAGAACAGTGTGTACATGTGTATTTGGGGAAGTGGGGGGAGGACCATAATAGTTGTCAAAATTTTAGAAGGGCTGTTATAAGAAAGAAACAAAACTTAGATTTTTTTTTTGTCCCTAGAGTACAGAATTAGGACCAGTGAATTAAATTGAAGTTACAGGAGGAAAATTTAAACTATATATGATACTAGTGGTAAATCACTCATCTTTTAACCTTTTTAGGTTCACCTACACAAGCACATCTTGATGGTATTGTAGAAGGAATTCTTATGGAGACATGGTTTGGATTAAATACTTGGTGTCTCTTATAATGCCTGGTTATATTATTGCATGATTTGAGACTCAGTGTATGTTGAAAATAGAAATGATCATCTATATAAGCAATTACATTTAAAATATTTAGTTCCTTAGAAATCATCCTTCTTGGGTTGGTTTATATTATTCTTATGAAATTTTAGATTCTCTCCATCAATAAAATGGAAGAAGTGGCAGTAATCCAGGAACACTGAGGTTGGGTTCAAAAGATAGCCCCAGGATTTTCCAATAGTGCTCTATGGTCTTTGGCTTCAGTAGTCAACAAATCAATCCAATTGATCTCTCTGGAAAAAAACACAATGAAACAAAATGAAAATTTCTGATGAGTCTGTAAAAGAATATATATCTTCCATCTGCAGTTCAGGAATATTTATCTAGCCTTCACCATTCATTACATCTCTGAATTAATAATACAGGGCTAGGAAGTGATTCCCTTAGTCACCAGTCAGCCAGTACTTCCCAATTGGTGGCGATGATTCACTCCCCAAAAGTGGCAAAAGTGAAGAGTAATTACAGAAAAAAAAGATGCCAGCCCATGAGAGAATGGCAGAGATCGTGATTAATCAGTGTCATTCTGAAGTGGTGAAAGTCATGAGATTTATCAAAGAAGAGCATCATAACTCTTCATTCATTCATATATTCTTTTTTTTACATTTTAATTTTTTTATTCTCATTTTGTACAAATGTTTTTTTAACATTAATAAAATATACTTGTTTACAAGTAAACAAAATACCCCTCCCCCCATGAATATAGATAGACTTGCTTGGGCGAAAAAGTAAAGGGGTGAGAAAAAAATTAAAATTAAAAAAATAATAGTAATAATTATAGGTATGGCCAGGTGGCGCAATGGACGAAGCACCAGCCCTGGAGCCAGCCTCATAAACCCAATAATCACCCAGTCATGTGACATGCAAGCCACCCGATCCCCACTGCCCTGCAAAAACCAAAAAGAAGGGGAAAAAAGACCCAAAATAAAATAAAATAGTAATAATAGTAGGGGTGGCTGGGTGGCAGACAGAGCATTGGCCCTTGAGCCAGGAGCACCTGGGTCCAAATCCGGCCCCAGACACCCAAAGATCATCCTGCTCTGTGGCCCCAGGCAGGCCACCCAGCCCCACTTGCCCTACACCCTCCCCCAAATAATAATAACAAAAAATGTGCTTCAGTCTTTGTTTCAACACCATCAACTCTGTTGTGGGTGGATCACATTCTTTATGATAAGTCCATCACAAAAGTTACTTCCATATTTTTCCACTACCATGTACTATATTTTCTCTCTCCTTTCACTCTGACTCTGCTGTAGGGTCGCTGAGTGGCGCAGCAGACAGATCCCTGGTCCTGGGGCCAAGAAGCCCTGAGCCCCCATACCACCCCTTAGGCCCAGAATCTACCTGGCCCTATGGTCCTGGGCAGGCCATCCAATCCCAGCCCCTTGCAAGAAGTAAAAAAAAGAAAATGTGTTATTTCTGACCACTGTCCCCCCATGGTCCATCCTCTCCTCCTTTATTTACATCCCCACCCCTTCCCCCTGCTCCCCCCTCCTTCTTACTCCAGTTGTCTATACCCCATTGAGTATATTTGCTGTTTCCTCTCCTAGCCATCTCTGATGAGAGCAAAGGTTCCCTCATTCCCCCTTGCCTCCCCCCCTTCCATATCATTGCAATAGCTCATTGTAATAAAAAAATTCTTATTATGTGAAATATCTTGGACTATTACCCCTCTCCTTTTTCTTTCTCCCATTCCATTTCCCTTTTTTTCCTATTGACTCCATTTTTACACCATATTTTATCTTCAAATTCAGCTTTCTCCTGTGCTTCAACTATAAAAGCTCCCTCTACCTGCTCGATGGTTCATATGAATATTATCAGTATCATTTTTCTATACATGCAGTTCATCCTCATTAAGTCCCTCCTATTTCCCCCCTCTCCTCCAATCTCCATGCTTCACCTGAGTCCTGTATCTGAAGATCAAACCTTCTGTTCAGCTCTGGCCATTCCAAAAGGAACCTTTGAAATTCCCCTGGTTCATTGAAAGTCCATCTTTTTCCCCCTGGAAGAGGACATTCAGCCTTGCTGGGTAGTTCATTCTTGGCTGCATTCTAAGCTCTTTTGCTTTCTGGTATATTGTATTCCAAGCCCTTCGAGCTTCCAATGTAGTTGCTGCTAAGTCCTGTGTGATCCTGACTGCAGCTCCACAATATTTGAACTGTGTCCTTTTGGCTGCTTGTAATATTTTCTCTTTGACTTGGGAGTTCTGGAACTTGGCTATAATATTCCTGGGGGTTGCTTTTTTGGAATCTCTTTCTTGGGGGGATCGGTGGATTCTCTCCATTTCTATTTTGCCCTCTGCTTCTAGAATATCAGGGCAATTTTCCTGTAGTAATTCTTTGAAAATGATGTCAAGGCTCTTTTCCTGATCATGACTTTCAGGTATTCCAATAATTTTCAAATTATCTTTCCTAAGTCTATTTTCCATATCAGTTGTTTTTTCAATGAGATATTTCACATTTTCTTCTAATTTTTCATTTTTTTTTTGGTTTTGAAGTATTGATTCCTGATTTCTGGTAAATTCATCAATCTCCCTGAATTCTATTCTTTGTCTGAAAGATTTATTCTCCTCAGAGAGTTTTCTTATCTCTTTTTCCATCTGGCCAATTTTGCTTTTTAAAGCATTCTTCTCCTCAATAACTTTTTGAACTGTTTTATCCATTTGACCTAAGCTGTTTTTTAGCATGCTATTTTCTTCAGCATTTTTTTGGATTTCCTTGACTAAGCTGCTGACTTCATTTTCATGTTTTTTCCTGCATCTCTCTCCTTTCTTTTCCCAGTTTTTCTTCCAACTCCCTCATTTGATTTTCAAAGTCTTTTTTGAGCTCTGTCATAGCCTGAGCCCAATTTCTGTTTTTCTTGGAGTCTTTAGATGCAGGAACTTGTGCTTCCTCATCTTCCGACTGAGTATTTTGATCCTTCTTGGGCTCATTTGCAAAATATTTCTCAATGGTCTTCCTCTTGTTTCTTTGCTTGTTCATTTTCCCAGCCTAAGCCTGTTTTTTGGGGTGCTTCCTGAACTTTTGGGACACTCCCACTAGGGTCTCAGTGTGTGAGGTTCTGTCCTCCCTCCTGGTCCGTGAATGACCATAAGCACCCCCCTCTGCCACAGGGCCGAGGTGGGGGGGCCCTGTTGTTCTATGGGGGGGCCTAGACTGAGATCAGTATCTGAATGTAGTCAGAGCCCCAGAGTCCTGTTCCAGGGGCAGAGGACAGAGCTTGGCAGTCTCTCTCTCTTCACTCCCCTCTGTCAGCTCAATGGGCTCACGCTCTGGGGGCTCCTGCTTACTGGCTCCGCCTGCTTCTGTTTCTGGGTCTAGGCTGCTGAAAGACCAAGCTGCTTGCTGTGTGCCCTGGGGGTTGGGCTCCACGTGCTGGCAGAGGTCCCTCACTGTTCCCCCACTTTGTGCCCGGTGCTCCCCGGGGTGCAGCTGAGGAGACTCCCAGGCTGCTGTGAGCTGCGGCTCCCAGCGCCCTGGGGCTGCCTCCGGGAGGCTGAAGTTCTTTTGCTCTGGCGCCCCGCCCCTCTGGTGGGCCGCCCCTCTGACCCCGGGGAGCAGAGCCTTTCTGCTCTTTTCCAGGTTACCTTGAGTAGCAGAACTGCCTCACTGGGTCCCTTTGTGGGTTCTGTCTCTCGAAAATTTAGAGTCCTTAGTTTATGAGTTTTTATCAGAGAGCTCCTAAGACTCGATTCCTTCATGTAGCCATCTTGGCTCCGCCCCCCCCCCCCCCCATTCATATATTCTTTTAACAAGTGCTTATTGAAATCAGTTCAGTGAAATGACAAGACTTTTCCAAGGTCACGTAATGAATTTATGTCAAAGCTAGCACTAGGTAATAATTACTAGCACCTTTTCCACTTCATTAAACCAACCATCTCTCCTCTCAAGTGCAGCCTAGTTTGGAAATAAGACAAATGTACATACCAAAACTATTTCTACCTCTGTTCTCTTTCTCCTTTATTCATTCCTATTGCCTCCACCCCCCACAGGACATTGAGCTTTTGAGGACAGGGACTATGCCTTATTTATTTTTTATCTATTTCAGGCCCAAAGAAAGAAAGGGTTTCTCTTGCACATTAAGTCCTTGTTAAATGTCTATTGAATTGAATTATTAAATAAAATTACTCCTTAGAAATCATGCTTCTTAGGTTGATTTTTTTCCCTTATGATATTTTAGATTCTTCCCATCTATAAAATAGATTGAAAATATAAAAAACTCATAACCAGTCAACTAACATATTATTATTTTTTAGTGGGCCTCTTTCCCCATATAGAACCTAACTTTATACTAAATTATGTGGGGGAGATTCTTAACTTTACAGCTTAGTAAAGAATCCAATCTAGTCCAGTAAATATTTGTGTCAAACATAGGGATACAATTATAAAAAAATAAAATTTAAAAAACTCAAAAAGCCAATTCTTTCCCTCAGTGAGTTTATGCTCTAAAGGGGGGGAAACAGCCTTAAAAAGGAGATAGGAAAGAAGGGTGGAGTTTTTTTACAGAGGGAACCTGACTCTGAGCCATCTTGTTCCAGGATGTGAAAGCAGCTAGAGTAGCAGAGGCAAAGTCGAAAGCTGAGAGTCTAGTTTCTGCCCTCTCTAAAGGAAGGCATAGGAAAAGGTGTAGTACTCTGCCCTCCAGCCCTTTAATCTGAGGAAAGGGAGACTGAGGGAGGTTGAGTCAGTGAAGGCCTGAGTTGGTATTAAGTTTATGTGTGATTAGCTTATCCTGGAAGAGACCTCTTGTCATAGAATTGAAACTAAAGGGTAATGTGTGTGTGTGTGTGTGTGTGTGTGTGTGTGTGTGTGTGTGTGTGTGTGTACACACAGACAAATAGAAATACCTGGGAACCCAAGAGGGGATGTTGACTGTTGATCAAGGACAGTAAGGGAAGGCTTCTTAAATTTCTTATTCCTGTCCCCAGCATTTAGCCCAGTGCTTGGCTTGTTGTGATTGTTTAATAAATGTTTGTTGATTGAACAACTTAATTTACCAACAAATACCTGTTTCTCTCTCTAATTAAAAAATAGAATTAAAAAATTAAATCCAGAACTACACTCAGAAATAATTTCATCCAAATAATTGCATTTGACAGATGAGAAACAGAATTCAAAGTCACAGTGAGTGACAGGACAATATTGGAATTCCAGATCCACTAATATCCATTAAGCCTTTTATACCATCTAGCTACATTCATCCATCTCTAGCTTCCTTCTCAATGCTTAGTTTTATTTAAAGTTTTTCTCTACACAGTGCCTCCACTATTCACCACCCACTACTGTCGCCTCAATTCTTCACCATCTGGCTTCCAAACCAACTACTCAATGAGCTGCCTGTTCTCTCAAAGGACCACAATGTCTCCCTTATCATCAAATCTAATGGTTCTTTTTTAGTTCCAAGTCTCCTAGACATTGCTGCTATTTTTGACCCAATTGATCATTCTCACTGAATAACCAACTTTTCCTTATCTTCTGAGATAGGGCACTTTCAGTGTTCTTTTCCTATATATCTACCTATTCTTGTTCTGCTTCCTGTTCCTCTTTCTGATTATTTAACTTGGATTTTCCCTAAAGTTCTTCTTTGGATCTCTTCTCATCTCATGCTACACACACTCCCTTGGAAATCTCAGTCATTCTCAGGAATTCAGCTGTTACATCTATTGGGATCAATCCTTAACTTTTTATAGTGACACCTCTTCTGAACTCGACTCTTATCTCCAGCTATCTTTCTATTGAAGTCAGTACTTCTCTCTGTGCTCCTCATGCTTAGCAGAGTACTAAGCACATAGTAAATATTAAAGAAATCTTTTCATTTGCCAAGTGTCTCTTGTTACAACTTTGTGATTATCTTTGAGTCTTCCCACTCTCGTTCTTATTTCTCTTAGACCATCAATTAAAAGTCCTATCAGTTGTTCTTAATTCACAAAACCTGCCATTCTCACACAAGCTTTCCATTTTTTAATGATGCAGATGCCTGAACTATTGCAATAGACCTGACTCCTGACTTTTGTCTCTTTTAATGTATTCTTTGATTGTTATCAGAATGATCTGTTATTCAGAGAGCTGGTTCTACTACTCAGAAATCATCAATGGAGTCTTCATTGTTTCCCAAGTAAAATTCAGATTTTTTACTTGGCATTCAAAGTTCATCCTGACCAGCTGCCATTTTGCTTACCAGATTTATTTCATGTTATTATTATCCTCCTTACAATCCATGTTCCAGCCAAAGTATTCTACTCTATGACCTTCCATGAATTTGGTAATATTTTAAAGCAACATCATATATGTATAGAATGCTTTCCTTTTTCATGTATTGAATTCTTGCCCATCTGATAAAGGCAACTTTATTCTTGAATCTTTCCATAACAATTTTCTCCTTTTAGGTAGTCAACAAGTACTATGTGTCAGTTACTATATTAGATCCTAAACATGCAAAGTCATAAAAGGAATAATGTCTGCCATGAGCTTGCATTCTGTTTTTTATTTTTTAATTATTTATTTTTCCAGTTATATGTAAAGATAATTTTCAACATTCATTTTTCTGTAAAGTTTTCTCCCTTGGATCTTCCCTTCCCCCACCATAGGATAGCAAATAATCTAATATAGGTTAAACACATACAATTGTGTTGCAAATATTTCCATGTTAGTCACACTGTGAAAGAAAAATCGGAAAAGGGAAAAACCATGAAAAGAAAAAAGCAAAAAAAAAGGTAAAAAGAGAATGCTCCGATTAGTATTCAAAGATCAGATTGCAAAATTCTTTCTCAAGAAGTAGATGACATTTTCTATCATAAGTCTTAGAATTTTCTTTGATTGTTTTTTGCTAAGAAGAACTAAGTTTATCATAGTTGATCATCACACAATATTGCTGTTAAGGTGTACAGGGTTCTTTTCTGGGTCATTTCACTCATGATCAGTTCATGTAAGTCTTTCCAGATTTCTCTGAAACCTGCCTGCCTATCATTTCTCATAGATCAATAATATTCCATTACATTCAGCCATTCCCCAATTAATGAGCATCCCATCATTTTCTAGTTCTTTGCCATCACCAAAAGAGCTACTATAAATATTCTTCAACATGTGGTACTTTTCTCATTTTTTTAATGATGTCTTTGGTATACAGACCCATTACTGGCATTGCTGGAGCAAAAGGTATGGTCAGCTTTATTGTCTCTTGGACAGAGATCCAAATTGAGGAACTTACAGAGTGTGTTATAGAGAAGACAAAATATACAGGTGTGTGTGTGTGTACACATGTACAAAAACATGTACAAAACACATGCAAAATAACCTTGAAAGGGCAATCGTCATCAGCTAGGCATCATAAGATGACACTCTAGTCGAGTCTAGAAGAAAACCAGAGATTGCAAGAGATGGAGGTTGGGAAGGGAATCGATGGTAGGTATCGACCAATATTCAGGCAAAGATAGAAGAAGGAGCATTGTGTGCAAAGAATAGGAAGAAGGCCAATTTGGCAGGCCCATAAAGTGTGTGGAGGGGAGTAATGGGTAATTAATATGAGAAAGTAAGATGTGGTCAGGTTTTGCCAAATGCCAAAAGGGAAACATTTATATTTGATTCTACAGGTTACAAGGGCCATTGGAGTTTAATGAGTAGGTGTATGAAATGGTCAGACTCAAGCTTTAGGAAAGACATTTTGGCAACTCTAGGGAATACAGATTATAGTAGGAGAGACTCAATCATATTAGTAATAATTATATGGCATTCATATGGCACTTTAAGGTTTGCAAATGCTTTACTGACTTTTTTCTTTTGACTACAGTTACTTTAAATGAAATTTCCCTTTCTATCTCTTGCTGTTGACTTTTGTGGATCATATGTAGAAATGTTGATGATTTATGTGGGTTGTTGATTGTTTCAAATAGTTTTTATATTGATTTTTCTAGGGTTCTCTCATTATACCATCAGGTCATCTGTAAAGAGAGTTTTGTTTCCTCATTGCTCATTCTAATTTCTTCAATTTCTTTTTTCTTCTCTTATTGCTTTTTTAATTTGTACCTCACAATAAACCTATGAAGATCCTAGTATTATGCTCATATTACTGATGAAGAAACTGAGTCTGAAAGAATTTAAGTGACTTACTCAGGATCACATTGTAAGCATCTGAGGCAGGATTAGAATTTAGACTTTCCTAATCTCAGTTTCAGGGCTTTCTCCATTATGCTACCTGATTACTATCTGGGACAGAAAAACTAATTCTAGGTGAGAGATAATGAGTGTCCAAACTAGCATGATAGCTATGGAGTTCCAGAAGAATGAAGATTAAAAAAAAAATTACATAGGCAATTAGGAGATAATTAATAGCCTTGAAAAGAGAAGTGAAAGTTGAACAATGGCATCAGAAGCCAGATTTCAGAGGATTGAAAAGGGAGTAAAAGCTGAGAAGTGGAAGAAATGAGAACAGACAGTATTTTAAAGGAAATTGATTGAGAAAGAAAGGAAATAGAATGATAGCTAAAGGGGTCAATAGTCTTGGGATATTTTATTTGTTTTTAAAGACAGAAGAACTTGGCATGTTTTAGGCAGTAGAAACAACTAGAATAGGGCTCAACACTTTATTTTGCATCTCTGTTGTGCTTGTTTATATAATGTTATAGCTGCCTAAGTTTGGGTTTTAACTTAGACTGTAAACTGTTTGAGAGAAGACCTTTTTTCCTAAACTTTGCCCCCCCCCCCAGCACTAAAAAACCAGGAGAATAAAGAAACTCCTTTAATAAATACTACCTCTGGGGCAGCTAGGTAGCACAGTGGATAAAGCACCGGCCCTGGAGTCAGGAGTACCTGGATTCAAATCCGGTCTCAGACACTTAATAATTACCTAGCTGTGTGGCCTTGGGCAAGCCACTTAACCCCATTTGCCTTGCAAAGGGCACATTACTTTCTCTCTCTGAACCTTAGTTTCCATATCTGTTAAATGAGAAGTTAGACTAAATGACCTATAATATTATTTTCTTTTTTTTGTTGTTTTTTAAATAATTTATTTTTTAAAATACATTTAAAGATAATTTTTAACATTTATTTTTTAAAATTTGAGTTCCAATTTTTTCTTCCCCATCCCTACCTAAAACAGTAAGAAATATAGGTTATATTTGTGCAATCCATATTAGTCATAACATTCTTTTCAATCCCTAAATCCTATCATCTACAGTTTTCTGATTCCAAGACTGGTGTTCTTTCCATTGTATTAGGCTTAGCTATGATAAATGAGTTGTATTGGAGGTAAGGAAACTATGAACTTGTATATCCAAGATGGGACAAACTGATATATAACCTTATATGCTCAGCTTAAAAGTTAATTTGTTCCAATAAGCAATGGGAAGCTATTATGGAATCCTTATCAGAAATGCAACTTGATTAAAACCATGTCTGAGTTGAACAGTAGAAAATGGACTGAAGTGAGCAGACCAGAAAGGAAATTTCCAAATAAATGTGAGTCCATCAATTTTCTGTTAGAATGTGTTAGCAATATGGAGATATTTATTTAACCTCCAAGTAGAGGCATTTTAGGACATGAATATAAAGGGTTGTCATGGGAATATATCATTTATATATGTTCTGCATAGTCTGGGGACCAACCCAACCAACTCCAGTAGCCTTCTATCTGATTGGTCAGTCCGTCTTTATTCTCTGTCCCTTGGCTATATCCTATATATGCAGCAGATCAACCCTCCTTTTGTAAAGTCTTTGTCACGTCATTCATCTTCTTAAAAGTCACCAGTGATTCCCTTAAGCCTACTGAGCAAAGTTTAGACTACTTTGTCTAGAATTCAAAGCCTTGTATAATGTAATGCCATCTTACTTTATCAGCATTATTTCATATTGCTCTCAACCTAAGCTTAGAGAAAGTCAGATTGCTGTCTACCCCTCAAGTATATTGTTTTCTTTCTTACCTCCAGACATTTGATAATACCTTTAATTCTACTTGGTAATAGTGTCTCCTGTAATCTGAAATGCCACCTGTTTTGGTCACCTAATCTTTTGGATCATTTGTTCCCTCAATCTTAAAATAGGGACGATATCACAGGAGTACTGTGAAATTAAAACCTAGATTAAATATCATCTCTCCCAGGAAGCTGTCCTGATCGCAACATGCACCATCCCCTATCAGACTGCATGGCAATTTACACTTTTCACAACTACGTTTTATTTTACAATCATTGTTCACAGTTCTCCTTAGCTACCTCACAGAAAGGCAAGAGATGATGTAGTACATAGAGAATTGGACTCAAAATCCACGGGACCTGTGCTCAAGCCCTACCTCTCCCAGCTTCTGACAATCTTTTAAGACTCTAGTGCTATTTCTTACTGGTGGAAAGAGTTTCCTCCTGGAATTTCTTTTTACCATGTCTAAAAAAAATTGTACAATTACTAACCCCTTCTTAGATGAGAAGTTTCATGAGTGATAAGGACTCAAAGTGTTTTCATCATGACAATCCTTTGAGGAATAAAGATTATTATACCCACTTGACAAATGAGGAATTGAGGTTTTATATTTACCCATAATTACACAGCTAGAGAATATTGGAGTCCAGATTTAAATGCATGTCTCCTGATTCCAAGTGTAATATTCTTTCAAATGCAGCTTTCTTTCTATTTACCTTGTAGGGTTGTTGTGAGCAAAAGTGTTTTGTAAACCTTCTAGTATTGTAAAAATGTGAAGAATTATCTTTAATGTTTCACAGGACTACCTACAGTGATGCTGAGCCTCTATTCAATCTTTATATATCTTCCTGTATCTAGAGGAGTACTCTATATATTAGATGTTTAATAATAGTCTGAATTGAAGTTAGATTTTAGGCTAGCTCTAGGATGAAACAACTAGAGATTTTCCACAGGAGACTGGGCTGCCTTATGAATAATTGAGTTCTGTATCACTGATGTTTAGGTGGTGGCAAGATGACAAATTGCAAGAATATCTACATGAGTTTTGCACTTTAAATAGGATTTGAATTAAGTAAATTTTTGATTCCTTCCAAGGCTGAGATTCTTATCTCAAGAATCTAGTGGATAGAATACCAGCCCTGGAGTCAGGAGGATCTGATTACCAATTTGGTCCCAGACACTTAATAATTGCCTAACCTTGGGCAAGTCACTCTTAACCACATTGCTTTAAAAAAAAAAAAAAAGAATGTAATTAGCAGTACCTGCTGGGTAAAGTGACTGAAAATTTGCTTCCTACAAGTAATATGGAAAACTGACAAGATTTGGCCAGTGCCAGTAAATATAATATGTCTTTTGTGGCATTTTAAATAACTGATATGAATAGAGATGGGAGTCAGAAAAGGGTGCAGCAATTTCATAATATGCTGTTAATGGAATTTCTCACATTTGAGACTGAAATATACTTTTAAAGTATTCCTTAATTGTGTTATTAATGGCTGTTGCAGGAGCCAGTTCACTCCTATCCATTTGGCCCGTAATTAGGGCTTCTCATCTTATTCAAGTTTTGTGCTGTTGAGTGGGCTTATTGTGATCCTTTCTTTGAAAGGTTTTATAACAATGTCAAAATTTCCTAATTAAACATAGAAACATAGATACCTCATCCATAGTGAGATTTGATTGGCCAGGGTTTAGTCCTTGAGCCATCCTAGCTTTTAACCTCTAACTATTCCTCTGAGTCATTATACAACCTCAGACAAATCACTTAATCTTTCTGGATATTAGTTTTCAGAGTCTTCAAATGTCAATGATTATATATATATTTAGTCATACTGTGGAAAACGGTTGTTTTTCCAAACTTGTTTTTTTTAAGATGTGAATTATCAGATTATCCCTAAATTATTTAGAATAATTTCAGATTAATATAAAGAAGAATTTCCTCACATCCTCTGAAGATGGTATTCTCCTATTTGAGTTTGGAAACAATACTAGAATATAGAAGAAAGACCAGTGAATCCCGGGAAGGAAACAAAGAAACAATTCATGAATTTGACATTTTCTTTCCACCCCTTTTAAAATATTTTAGCATCATTTTCTACCCTTTATCACTCTGGGTACAAAATAAATGATATAAATATATACAAAATAAATAATATGTCATTCACTGAGGCCAATCCCTTTAAATTTCACCTTGATCTTATCCCTTTGCACTTTCTCCCTGATCTTGTTCCTGTAAGTCATCCCTTTTTTTCATGCATCTTCATTTTCTCCCTTAACACCAACTTCTCTTCTACTTATATACATATTCTTGTTTAGTTATTTTTCACTTATATCTGACTCTTCAGGAGTTTTCTTGGCAAAGATATTGGATTCTTCTCCAATTCATTTTACAAATAAGGAAACTGAGGCAAACAGGATTAGGTGATTTGCTCAGGTTCACACAATTAATATGTGTCTGAAGTTTGATTTGAACTCAGGAAGAGTAATCTTCCTAAATTAGGGTGTGTACTCTATCCTACTGTACATACATATTTAGCTTAGGCCTATGCTACAATACTTAAAAAAAGTTCCCTATTGCCAATACCTGGACATCTTCTCTTTCTGCTCTCCTCAACTCATTGAAATTGGGCTTATATTTCTGCAATTATATTGTACTCTCTAAGGTCACCAGTGATCATATCCAGTGATCTTTATTTTTTAATTCAACATCATCCACTTTTCTATAGTTTTTGAAACTCTTGGTAACCCACTTCTAAGACATGATATTCTTTTCATATAGTTTTAAAAGCTTCTTTCTTTCAGTACCTCCCCATTATCTCTGAATGTAAAAGTTCCCTAATAGTTGATCTGTTGCCTTCTGTTCTTCTCTTTCAATTTTCCAATCCCCCAAAATGGCAAGTGCCTTAATTACACATTATGATTTGAACTTCACTCAATTTGTCTCAGTTTTCCTGAATATTTTCTTGTTTTTAAGGTTCTTATAAATTAAAAAAAAATTTAAAGTTACTCTATTTAAAAGTCAAGAAATGGGAAATTGTTGAAATGGATATTTAGTTATTTGGATATTACTGAAGACAATAATAATAATAACAATGTCACATTATCACATTTTCACAGAGGAAGATCAGAAAGGTTAAATGACTTGCCAAGAATCATACAATTTCTAATAGAGTAAAAAAATCAAAACCATATCTTCTCACTCCAGTGTTCTTTTTAATTATCCCATATTGCCTTTAAATGTTAAGGGAGAATAGTTGATGAGTGAATTATTAGAGAATCCAGGGTATAGACCCCACTTACATATATCTCAGCAGAGAAAGTAGGTAGTCTCCAATGTTTTGCAAAAGAGATTTTTTTCTTGAAATTAATTTTTTTCCCTTTAGAGATGAATAGGGCCCCAAAATATCTAACTATAAGATTAGTCTTCATTTACATCTCTTTGAAAAACCTATCTAAAACAAAGTAAACTAGGAAAATGAATTTCCCTTGGGAGATAAAACTGACCTTTTCCCTAGAACTTATTATGGAAATTAAATTTCCATTTTTATTGTGAAGATTAATTGATCCCATAGGGATTGCACATAGAGACACTTTGAAGTAAAGGTTGAGAGTTTTGAAGACATGTTTGTAATAAATCAGATTTCAACACTTAAAAAATACAGTGCCAAAAATATTTGTGCAAGGTTTTGCCAATTGCTTCCCCAACTCTTCTTTTCCCTTCTATTTTTGTGGTTTTAATTTAACCACTGCATCTAAATAATAATCCTTCCTTTCTGAGAAATAGATAGTATACCCAGTGCCTTAAAAAATGAATAAGAATTCATTTATAGCCTTGGCTCTTTTAGAAATGAAGGACAAAAAAAAAGCATCCTGGAAGAATGATAGGAAGTTGATTGCAGAGGAGAGTTAACTTTCTCTAAAGTTTGTACCAGTCACTTCTAGTAGTCATATAGCCAAAGCGTTTGTCTCATTGAAGTGGGTTGAATCAGCTCTGCATGTTCTTCACAGCCTCCTCCTTATCTCAACTAACCTGGACCCTGCAGTTTATGGTTGACAACATGAGGTGGCAGTGTTGGTTTTTCAGGTAATAAAGACCCTTTGCGACAAGGTCTCTCTACACTAGATAATGAAATAGTAATAGCAGTAGTAAAAATGATATTTAAAAAATAAAAATAAAAAGTAACCCTTCACAAAATATCCACATGTCAAAGATCACAGATTATCTTTATAATGTTCACATACATTCTCTCAATAATAATAATCCTTTACTAAAGGCCTACTCTGATCATGATAGTAGTAGTAACAGTAACCCTGACTTCTTAAAGGCTGTTCCATCTGCTTGCAAGCTCTGGCTAAGACCTATGTGGGTTTTTGTTGCACTTTATGTCTCTTGTCCAAAAACATAGACTCCAGGTCAAGGAAGGTGTCAGCCCTCAAACAAGCTATATTATTGACTCCTGAAAAAAAGACAAATAAGTAAATAAAATAGACATATTTCTTGTAAAGAGACAGAGAATAATTCTTAGCATTTAGCAGCATCTCTCTCAGAGAGAGTAGAAGACTAGTCAGTTGGACAGAAGTTTGACTCCCACTTGACACTTACTAGCTGTGTGACCTTGAGCAAGTCACTTCACCCTGATTGGCTCACAACCAGGACCATCTTCAGTTATCCTGATTCATATGTGGCCTCTGTACCCAGAGGACTCTAGAAGAGAAAGTGATACTGGTGATTTAGCCCAGCACTCCCTCACTCAAATCCAATTCATGTATTTGTCATGGCACACACAAACACAGACACAGACACACACTTTCCAACTCTTCTTTATTTGTTATCTTTCCCTTATTAGAAAGGAAATCTTAATTGCTTCTGTTTATATCCATGGTATATAGCACCTGTTCTTTGGAATATAGTTAAATTAATAAAAAGCCCTATCTAGCTATTTAGCTAGCTTGTTGTTGTTTGTCCTTTGTTCTTGAAGAGAATTATTACATCACATCACATGCCATGACATGCAAATGAATTGGATTTAAGTGAGGGAGGGCTTTGCAAAGTCACCAGCTTCACTTTTTCCTCTTCAGCCATCTGGGCCCAGTGGCCAGATATGGATCAGGAAAACTGGAAATGGCTTTCAATGTAGTGAGAGACTTTGGCCTTTTTTTTTAGACTTTTCAAGGTAATGGGGTTAAGTGGCTTGCCCAAGGCCACACGGCTAGGTAATTATTAAGTGTCTTAGTCCAGATTTGAACTCAGGTACTCCTGACTCCAAGGCTGGTGCTCTATCCACTGTGCCACCTAGTTACCCTGACCTTGACCTTTTTTAAGCTAAGGTCTTTAACACGTCTTAGTTGGACTGAGGCAATGCTCATTCTTTATCTATCTATCTATCTGTCTATCTATCTGTCTGTCTGTCTGTCTGTCTATCTATTTATCTATCTTTCTATCTATCCATCTATCTATATCTATCTAATCTAATCTAATTTAAACTATCATCACCTGGAGAAAAAAGATTTACTAGTGACAGGATAGATGTTTTCAAAAGTTTGAAGAGCTGTCATAGGATAAAGAGAATAGTTTTCTAGCAAGCAGAACTACAATCAATCAGTGGAAGTGAAAGAAGCAGATTTAGGCCATATAGGAAGGGGGAAAAAAATTCAAACAACTGGAGAAATTCAAAAGTGGATGATCCTGCTTCAGGAGGACATGAGTCCATTTAGAGAGATATTTAAACAAAAGTGAGAGACTACTTGTGAGGAATATTGTAAAAGTAATTCCTCTTGAATTGGACTAGATGAGATCCCTTTCAACTCTGAGTGTAATTAAGATAATCTATTCAGCATACAAGATTTAAGCTTATTCAGCTTTTTGGTTGATATTTCTTCATTTACTGAACAACACTTAATAGTGTTTCCTATCACTGGATAACCAGTTGCTGTGAATGATGTAAAAGAAATTTCTGCTTATTCTTTGTGTTCTAAATCAATTCATGTACTACTTGGTATATCCTCCTCTTATACATAGAGATCCTAGCATATACCTCATGTTCAAGATATTCTGTAAATCTGCAACTATTCACAAACAAAGCTCATAAGCCCCCATTGATGTGTTTACTTTTATTTCTTTAGTGAGTCAAAGAACACAATTCAAAACAAAGGTATTTAATGAATTATCTTAATAAGAAAATGAAAATAGAACATTCTCCTCATAAACTTAGAGCATCTTCTACCACAGATTTACCAGCCATCACTGGGGAGAATAAATTCCCATAATAATTATATTCAAGGGGCACACAGGAGGATTCTGTTCAGGTGAATTAACATATTTAAAGTGCTTTGTAAACCTAAAGCACTATATAAATGCTGATAGCACACTTGTAATGAACAATTAATACTTTCAAATTTCCAGTACCATTGATACCCCAATTCTTAGCATTGGCCTAGGCAAAGGGTAAGCACATAATAAATTCTTTTTAATTAATTCTTGTTTTCTTATGAGGTCATTGCTCCATTTTTCATTGAGCATGCTCCCATTTAGGTATAATTAGACTGTTGAGCAAATTGCTTTCTTTGTCCATAATGGTTTTGTGGTAATTGCTAGGTATGTTGTTCTCCTCAGTCTCATGGTTTCTGTTGACTGCCAGGCATGTAAACTCTCTTTGGCACTGCTACCAGCTTCTTAGCTCATCTCTTCAAGGCCACCTGCTAGCAATTTTTCTTACTATTTTTTTTTTGTCTAGAGTGGCTAGAACCACTTTTGAAAAGGACCAGCCAACAACTCTGTTGTAATAACCAATCAACCCAGCTAACAAATACCTTTGTCTCTATGGAGATCCCTTAAGTTATAGATAGCTAATTTAGATTTATACATTTCTAAAATCCTTTCATGTTTAGCAAACAAATTATTTGAGTCTGAACAAAAGGAAGCAGGATAAGGACACAAGTTCATAGTTCTCTTACCACCTAATAAAGAATTATGCCTTTATTATGCATATCTTTCAAGTACAAAATTCCTTTGCTTTGATGTGGTATCTTGGTCACCAAAAAATCTTTCATTCTTCTTATATTAAAAATGATTTCCAGCTTTATCTTCCACTACTTTATGTCACTTGCTCTATAGTTGGCCAAATTGAATTATAGTATCCACCAACTGGAAAGAACTATAGAAATCATTTAGGCCAATTCCCAAGTAGAAGCAGAAATCTTTTCTACATCATTTGTAGCAACTGGTTATCCAGTGAAAATTTGCACTACAGTGACAAGGAAGTCACTATTTCCTGAAGCAGCCCATTCCATTTGTTGATCTACTCTGCCTGTCCTAATTTTAGGAATTTTTTCTTTGTATTGAGCCAAAGTCTCTTTCCCTATAATTTCTACCCATTAGTCCCAGTTCTGTTTTGTGATGCTAAGTAGAAAAAGTTTAATCCCTGTGGAATGTTTTCTATCTCTGATTTCTCTGCCTTTTCCCATATTGTTTTCTGCATCTTGAATTCCTCCATGCCTCAAGTCCCTGCTCTACAAGAATCCTACCCCTCCTTCAAGGCCCAGTTCAAATGCTATCTCATTGATGAAACTTGGCCTGGTTCTCCCCATTTTAAGTGTTTTCTTCCCATTTTGGATCTCATATGTTGCATCCATAATTTATTCCTCACCCCATGTCCTAACTAGATTATAAGTCCTTTGAGTACAAGTCCATGTTTTCTCATTCTTTGAATTTCTAGAAGCTCCCATACAGAATCTTTGAGTATTGACTGAACAACAGTGCCGTTACAAAGTTCTGAGACATTTTCTCATTGGTGACTTTATTTAACCATTTCTCTTCTTACATCCATATTCCTTTGTGTCTTTTAGATATAAAAAGCTCTCTTTATACTACTCCATAGGGAGTCTCAAGGTGAGCAGAGAATGGAGAACTGTAGTCATGGATTTCCAGTACAGAAAAAAATTTCTATTTTTTTAACTACCATCTAGTCCCCAAATCAAAAACACATGCCATTTTGGAATTTACTAACTCATATTTCTGAAATGTTTAGTTCCTATAGTGGAAGGGTACTGAAGAGGAGGTAGAGAAATTGGTAGTGGTGATGGGTAATTAACAAACCAAAGAATCTTAGGAAGTCCTAGAGAACCAAGCACAGGCCCAAGCACAGTGCTTGGTGCCAGGTTCAAGTGTCAAGTCATATGATAGTCCAAATATCAAAAGAAAAAATCCTACAGGTGACCAAAATAAAGGACTAAGAAGGAAAATATGCTCAGAATTTACAATCAACGCTCAAAAGGGATGATTTGGACAAAAGTTTACATAAAGATGGGGTTAGGAAGGTAAGACCAAGAGAAGGATGGGACTTTTAACAGTAACAATTTCTATTCCACAAAGAATTTTCACTAGGAAGTGCCTACCTTTCTTCTCTTCCCCAACCAAAACTAAATTCAGGTAAAAGCAATGCAATTGTAGACTAGCATACACACAGAGAATTATGCTCCAAAAATATGATATAAGAATAGAACCTTATAGGAACCAATCCCAAGGATATTATGTGTGTTCATCAAAAATCCTGAAATACAACCCATAAGGGCAAATTTTATTATCCATCCCCCATCTGTATTAATTTTGTAGATGAATTTTGACAAGTTCCTTCATTTCTCTGACCACAGCTTTCCTGTCTAAAATGAGAATGATAGACTAGATGGCTGCTAAGGGCACTAGAAATCTCTAAAGTGTCTTTAAGTGCTTTTGTCCTAGACACTGGAAGATTCTTTTCAATGTAATTATCCTCATATTTGAGATTCAGGCACATATTGAGATTTTCCTTGGTCAAAAATTGGAAAATGACTACTTTGACATGATTTCTACATGATCATATGGATAGTAGAGACATTCATAGCTTGTGGTCATGACAAATCTTTGTGAATAAATTTGAAGATGCATACAAAAGTCCAAAGATTTCATTGATACAGAACATAGTATTACTCCAACTTTACTTAATGGATTGATTCTCTGCTGCTTGTGCTAATATTGGTCTAATAATTAACACCAAGAAAACACAGGTGCCGCATCAGCCAGCACCACACCATCCACATGTGGAACCATTCATTACAGCAAATGGAAAAAGTTTTCAGTATTGTGTACAAGATCACTTACCTTGGCAGTGTCCTTTCCAGGGAAGTATACATCAACAATGATTTTGACACTCTCATTGCTAGAGCTTGCTCAGTATTTGGGAGGCTCCGAAACAAAGCATGGGAGAGAAGAGATATTAGACTGACTACCAAACTGAAAATCTACAGAGCCGTTGTGCTGACCTCATTGTTATATGCCTATGAAACCTGAACAGTCTACCAATGCTATGTCAGGAAACTGAATTGCTTCCATTTAAATTTTCTTAGATTCTAAAGATCACCTGGCAGGAGAAGATACCAGACACTGAGGTCCTTTCTCAAGCTAAATTGGCTAGCATTCCAACTTTATCATAGAGAGGGCAACTACGATGGGATGGACACATTGTTAGAATGCCAGATGTACACATGCCAAAAAAACCTGTTTTATGGAGAACTCACATAGGGCAAGCATTTACAAGGGGGTCAGAAGAAGCAATACCAGGACACCCTGAAGATCTTTCTGAAGAACTTTGAAATTGATTGTGCAGCCTGGGAGACACTGACATTGGACTGCCCAGCATGGTGTGCCTTCATCAGTGAGGATCCTGAGCTCTGTGATCAAGACAGAATTTAAACAACTCAAGGGAAATATGACATACATAAGTTTAGAGTAAACACCCCAGGTGTTCACATAGACTGTTTGTGCCTGATCTGTGGTAGAGCATTCCAAGCTCAGATTGGTTAGCCACAATTGGACACACTAATTTCTCTCTAACAAAGTGTTATCATTTTGGTCTTCAATAATGAAGGACAAGAACCAAAGAGAAGGATCAAAATGCTTGGAATTGAGTTAATTTGGGCATGTTACAGCCTCTCTGGATCTCAATTTCCTTATTTGTAAAGCAAGGCGGTTGGATCATATGACCTCCAAGGTCTCTTCTAGCTCAAAATCTAAAAATCTTAGCTTCTAAGAATCTCACTAATACTGACATTATAAATCAATGAAGTCTGAGGAGACAAGTACATTGATTTTTTAAAATTTATTTTATATTATCACAATAATTTTGTTGTGAGAGTAAACATAAACCCCCCTTCCCTGTAGAAAGATGAGAAACCTCAAGAATAGTGAGAGAAAAAAAGTGTATTTCAGTTTGTTCAGATTCCAATGGCTCTGTCTCTCTGGGATGAGTTGCCTTCCTTATCATAAGTTGCTTTCTTTATCATAAGTCTACCAGAGAAGTTAATTCAATATTTTTCCCACAGTTACTAATACTAGCTATATTTCCCTCCATTCTATTCCTCCCCACTTTCATTTATTCCATTCTAGGGTAAGATATATTTCTATACTTATTAAGTATGTATATTATTTCCCTCTCTGAGCCTTTTCTGATGAAAATGAAATCTCACTCATTCCCCCTCGCCTCCACCCATTCCACTTCATTGTAAAAGCTTTTTCTTCACTCTTATATGAAATATCTTAGCCCCTTCTTTCACTCCTTTCTCTTCCTCCCAGTACTTCCCTTTATCACCCATTGACTTCCATCTTTTTACTGTATTATACCATTATATTCAGCTCCTTCCTGTGCCTTGTCTATATATATGCTCCTTCTAACTGCTCTTATAAATGAGAAAGATCATATGAGTTATCAGTATCTTCTTTCCATTCAGGAAGACAAACAGTTCAACATCATTAAGTTCCTCATAATGATCCTTCTCATCCACCCCACCCCATTCTATGGTTCACCTGAGTTCTGTACTTAGAGATCAAACTTTCTGTTCAGTCCTGCTTGTTTCAATAGGAAAGTCTGAAAGTCCCCTGTTTCATTGAAAGTCCATCTTTTCCCCTGAAAGAGTATATCCAGTTTTGTTGGGTAGTTGATTCCTGGTTATAAACCAAGATCTTTTGCCTTTTGGAACATCATATTCCAAGCCCTATGAGCCCTTAATGTAGATACTGCCAGATCCTGTATAATTCTGACTATAGAACCACAATAGTTGAATTGTTTGTTTCTGGAAGCTTTTAATATTTTTCTCTTGGAATTGGGAGTTTGGGAATTTGGCTATAATATTCTTGGGAGTTTTTCTTTTGGGGTCTCTTTCAGGAGGTCACTTTCAGGTATCCCAATAATTTTTAAATTATCTCTTCTGGATCTATTTTCAAGATCAGTTGTTGTCTCTTCTGGATCTATTTTTTCAAGATCAGTTGTTTTTCCAATGAGATATTTCACATTTTCTTCTAATTTTTGTTTGGTTTTTTTTGGTATAGTTTTATTTACTCCTGATTTCTTTTTTTATTCTCATCTTGTACAAATGTTGTTGTTTTTTTAGGTTTTTGCAAGGCAAACAGGGTTAAGTGACTTGCCCAAGGCCACGCAGCTAGGTAATTATTAAGTGTCCAAGACCAGATTTGAACCCAGGTACTCCTGACTCCAAGGCTGGTGCTTTATCCACTACACCACCTAGCCGCCCCAAATGGTTTTTTTTACATTAATAAAATATTCTTGTTTAAGAGTAAATGAAATATCCCCTCCCCCCAATAAATATAGACTTGCTTGAGGGGTAAAGGGGAGAGAAAAAAATTAAAATTAAAAAAATAATAGTAATAATTGTAGGTTTGGCCAGGTGGGGCAATGGACAAAGCACCAGCCCTGGAGCCACAAGTACCCGAGCCCACATCCAGCCCCGTCGACCCAACAATCACCCAGCCGAGTGACATGCAAGCCACCCAATCCCCACTGCCCTGCAAAAACCAAAAAGAAGAAAAAAAAAGACCCAAAATAAAATAAAATAGTAATAATAGTATGGGTGGCTGGGTGGCAGACAGAGCATTGGCCCTTGATTCAGGAGCACCTGGGTCCAAATCCGGCCTCAGACAACCAATGATCACCCTGCCATGCGTCTCCAGGCAGGCCACCCAGCCCCATTTGCCCTGCACCCTCCCCTAAATAATAATAATTAAAAAATGTGCTTCAGTCTTTGTTCCAACACCAACAACTCTGTCATGAGTGGATCACATTCTTTATGGTAAGTCCATC
This sequence comes from Macrotis lagotis, assembly GCF_037893015.1. Lineage (NCBI taxonomy): Eukaryota > Metazoa > Chordata > Mammalia > Peramelemorphia > Peramelidae > Macrotis > Macrotis lagotis. The sequence continues at coordinate 610,593,863 of NC_133666.1, read as the reverse complement.
GCAAAAGTTACTTCCATATTTTTCCAACGTTGCCATTGCTGATCACACTTTCCTCCTTTCTTATTTCTCCACTACCATGTACTATATTTTATCTCTCCTTTCACTCTGACTCTGTTGTAGGGTAGCTGAGTGACGCAGCAGACAGATCCCTGGTCCTGGGGCCAAGAGGCCCTGAGCCCACATACCACCCCTTAGGCCTAGCATCCACCTGGCCCTATGGTACTGGACAGGCCTTCCAATCCCAGCCCCTTGCAAGAAGTAAAAAAGAAAATGTGTTATATCTGACCACTGTCCCCCCATGGTCCATCCTCTCCTCCTTTATTCACATCCCCACCCCTTCCCCCTGCTGTCCCCTCCTTCTTACTCCAGATGTCTATACCCCATTGAGTATATATGCTGTTTTCTCTCCTAGCCACCTCTGATGAGAGCAAAGGTTCCTTCATTCCCCCTTGCCTCCCCCCTTCCATATCATTGCACATTATAATAAAGAAAAATCTTATTATATGAAATATCTTGTCCTATTCCCCCTCTCCTTTTTCTTTTTCCCATTACATTTTCCTTTTTTTCTATTGACTCCATTTTTACACCATATTTTATCTTTGAATTCAGCTTTCTCCTGTGCTTCAACTATAAAAGCTCCCTCTACCTGCTCTATTAACTGAGAAGTTTCATATGAGTATTATCAGTGTAATTTTTCTATGCAGGAATACATGCAGTTCATCATCATCAAGTCCCTCATATTTTCCCTTTCTCCTCCACTCTCTATGTTTCACCTGAGTCCTGTATCTGAAGATCAAACCTTCTGTTCAGCTCTGGCCATTCCAACAGGAACATTTGATATTCCTCTGGTTCATTGAAAGTCCATCTTTTTCCCTGGAAGGGGACATTCAGCCTTGCTGGGTAGTTCATTCTTGGCTGCATTCTAAGCTCTTTTGCCTTCCAGTATATTATATTCCAAGCCCTATGAGCTTCCAGTGTAGTTGCTGCTAAGTCCTGTGTGATCCTGACTGCAGCTCCACGATATTTGAACTGTGTCCTCCTGGCTGCTTGTAATATTTTCTCTTTGACTTGGGAATTCTGGAACTTGGCTATAATATTCCTAGGGGTTGGTTTTTGGGGATCTCTTTCTCGGGGGGATCGGTGGGTTCTCTCCATTTCTATTTTGCCCTCTGCTTCTAGAATATCAGGGCAATTTTCCTGTAGTAATTCTTTGAAAACGATGTCAAGGCTCGTTTCCTGATCATTGCTTTCAGGTATTCCAATAATTTTTAAATTATCTTTCCTAAGTCTGTTTTCCATATCAGTTGTTTTTTTCAATGAGATATTTCACATTTTCTTCTAATTTTTTATTTTTTTGGTTTTGAAGTATTGATTCCTGATTTCTGGTAAATTCATCAATCTCCCTGAGTTCTATTCTTTGAAGGATTTGTTTTCCTCTGAGTGCTTTCTTATCTCTTTTTCCATCTGGCCAATTTTGCTTTTTAAAGCATTTTTCTCCTCAATAACTTTTTGAACTGTTTTATCCATTTGACCTAAGCTGGTTTTTAGCATGCTATTTTCTTAGGCAATTTTTTGGATTTCCTCGACTAAGCTGCTGACTTCATTTTCATGTTTTTCCTGCATCTCTCTCCTTTCTTTTCCCAGTTTTTCTTCCAACTCCCTCATTTGATTTTCAAAGTCTTTTTTGAGCTCTGTCTGATCCCAATTTCTGTTTTTCTTGGAGTCTTTAGATGCAGGAGCTTGTGCTTCCTCATCTTCAGACTGAGTATTTTGATCCTTCTTGGGCTCATTTGCAAAATATTTCTCAATTGTGTTCCTCTTATTTTTCTGCTTGCTCATTTTCTCAGCCTGGGCCTGGTTTTGGGGGTGCTTCCTGAGCTTTTCGGACACTCCCAGACGGGTCTCAGTGTGTGAGGTTCTGCCCTCCCTCCTGGTCTGTGAATGACCATATGCGCCCCCCTCTGCCATGGGGCTGAGGTGGGGGGGGGCCCTGCTGTTCTATGGTGGGCCTAGACTGCAATTAGGTTCTGAATGTTGTTATAGCCCCAGAGTCCTGTTTCAGGGGCAGAGGACTGAGCTCTGCAGTCTCTCTCTTCACTCCCCTCCCTCAGCTCAATGGGTTCATGCCCTGGGGTCTCCTGCTTACTGGCTCCACCTGCTTCTGTTTCCTGGACCTGGGCTGGGGAAAGACCATGCTGCTTGCTGTGTGCCCTGAGAGCTGGGCTCCATGTGCTCGCTCTGGTAGAGGTCCCCCGTTGTTCCCCCACTTTGTGCCCAGTGCTCCCCAGGATGTAGCTACGGAGACTCCCCAGCTGCTGTGAGCTGGGGCTCCTAGCACCCTGGGGCTGCTCCCAGAAGCTGAAGTTCTTTCACTCTGGCAGGCCACCCCTCTGGCAGGCCCCCCTCCAACCCTGGGAAGCAGATCCTTTCTGCTTTTTTCCAGGTTACCTTGAGTAAGAGAACTGCCTCACTGGGTCCCTCTGTGGGTTCTGTCTCTCAAAAGTTTAGTTAGAGTCCTTAGTTTATAAGTTTTATCAGAGAGCTCCTAAGACTGGATTCTTTCTTATCGCCATCTTGGCTCCGCCCCCCCCCTCCTGATTTCTCACAAAGTCATCAGCTTCCTTTAGTTTCATTCTGCATTTGAAGTAGTTATTTTCTTCAGAGAGCTTTTTTCTCTCCTTTTCCAGCTGGGTAATTCTGCTTTTTAAGGCATTCTTCTCATTTGCCTTTTGTTTTGCTTTTTCCAACTGATTTTTAACATATTATTTTCTTCAATATTTTTTGTATTTCTTTCACCAAGCTGTTGACTTGGATTTCATGATTTATCTGGATCACTCTCATTTCTCCTCCCAGTTCTCCTCTACCTCCCTTAATTGCTTTTCGAAGTCTTTTTTTTTTTTTGAGCTTATCCATAGCCTAAGCCCATTTTCTATTTCTCTTAGAGGTTTTGGATACAGAAGCTTCAACTTGTCATCTTCTGAGCATGTATTTTGGTCCTCCATAGGACCAAAGTAATTTTCTATGGTCAGATTCTTCTTTTTCTGTTGCTTGCTCATTTCCTCAGCCTATGACTGATTTACCGCACTTCCAAGGCTTTGGGAGGTTTGGGGTACAATGCACAGGGACCTTAATTCCTCCAAGGTCTTATGAGAGGCTCTGACTGCTCTCTTGCCTGTGCTCTGGTCTGTGGATTACCACAGGCCCTCCCATCTGCCATAGAGCTATGAGGAGAGTCCCTGCTTGGCTATGGTGGTTGTGGGAGCTTAAACTGCATCTGAGTGTGGGCATACAGCCAGAGTCCTGCCCCTGGGAGAGCAGAGAGACCTCTGTGGTCTCCTCCGACCCCCTTACCATTTGTGGACTGGGACTCTGGAAGTACTGGGTGGCTCCTCTGATTGCTGCTGCAGGTTCTCACCGCAGAGCTGCTCTGAGGCTGGCACACCACCCTGGTGTGGCAGAGTTCTCTCACCACCCCTTCCTGGTGATCCCTGACTGAGAGGTCTGGAAACCACACCCTCTGCCACAGACCCAGGCACCCAGCCTGGCTGTGCTGCACTGTGGCTGTGCCATGGTTGCAGCTCTTTCCAGCCCCTGGTCCTGGTGAAACAGACCTTTCTTGTGGAACTTCTAAGTTGTCTTGGACTCAGAAATTGTATCATTCTGTCTTTTTTTGTGGATTATGCCCCTCTAAATTTTGGCTAGAGTCTTAATTTGACAATTTTTGGAGGTTTTGGGGGAACAAGTTTCTGGGAACTCCTGCCTTCATGCTGACATCTTGACTCTGCCCCTCAAATCCATAAATTTATCTTAATATTGAAAACCAATGTATTTATCTTACCCTCACTCCCTCCTTTCTTTTCTTCCTTTCACATTTTATTTTGTACCATGTTATCCTTACTTAAGAATGTTCATACAGTAGGAAAACTTGATCCCTATCCTCTTGAAGCCTGTATAGGAGAAGTAGAAATATTACACACACACACACACACACACACACACACACACACACACACATAAAATCATGTAACACTTTGTTGTATTGTTGAAAAACTAGTGCTTTCCCTTTTTAGCATCTTATACCAAAGCAGGTTGCATACTCATCTTCTATGGGCTTATATGATTTTTATACATGTTTTACCATAAACCTCCCATAGAAACACTACCCAAATTGTTTTTTCTTATTATGATTTTAGTGTCTTTTTAGGTAACTGTGTCTATGAGCAAATATATTAATTTCTCAAAGCATCTATTTCTTCTAAAAATGGGGGATATTATTTACACTCTCTAGCTTATAGGCTTCAAGAAAGTACTTAGTGACCCATAAAACCCTGTACAAATTTGACCTGCTCTAATTGCACCTGCTTTATGATTTGTAAAGTGATTTCCTTGTTCCAACCCAGGAGAAAAGGATGAAGTGCCAAGTGCCAAGTGTGAAAAAAAAAGAGAAATCAGTTCGCATTGGGAGAGGCTTCTGGTTGGACATAATAAGATCATAGACAGGTCCATCCACTAGAATTGACCTCAGAGGCCATACACTACAACCCTTTCCCTGAAGCCAGGGATTCTGAATGAATTGGCCAAGATCACATGAGTGTAATAAGCATTAGAGGGGTTTGAACCTGAGTTCTCTGACTCTAGAACTATTGTTCTTTCCACGTAACCAGTATTTGAACTGAGTGTTGAAAGATGTATCTATAGTACATATACAAACTGACTACAAAGTAATTAAAAGCTCACAACAGCAGAAAGTCTAATGCTAGCCACGGCCTTCTACATATACTGGGTGACTAACAAATGCTTGTTTCTTTTCCCAATTCTCATTTAGCTAGGAAATAGAAAAAGGGGGATCCAATTAGAGCACAGAGAACTTCTGGAAGGAAAAAGGTCCGTCAGAAAAATCCATTTTTTTTATTTTTTTCTGAACTACAACAATTTCTGTCTTTAAATATTAAAGAGCTTCCATGTAGAAGAAGCATTACTTAGCACCAGTGCATAATAGTAAATGGAATCATATTTCATTTCAATAAAAGGACAATCTTCTTAACCATAACTACTATCCAACATTGGAATATATATTTGATTAGCCTACAAAGGAGATTTTCAAGAAAAGACCACATGACCATCTGTCTGGTATATGAATGAATTTTGTTTCCTAATTAGAAGTCCTCTGAAGTTCCTTCTGATATCATGTGATTCTAAATACAATAGTTATAGTTCTGATTTAGATATTGCTTTATTTTTTTAAAAAAATTCTTAATCCTTTGAGATATATAATATAGATGTTATCACCCCAATTTTTCAGTTGAAGTAACTTAGAGACAGGGATTGAAATAACTTATCCAGGGTCTTGTAAATGATCCAGGACTCTTAGCCACATCTCTTCATTCAACCTGCCTTCTTATATTGTATGGCTACCATAACATCCTCAGATTTGTCACCATCATGGCCTGCCTCTTTCTAAAATTAAGAATACTGCCCTTTTTCAATACTTGTTAGCTATTGACCTTCCATTTCTCTATATTTCAAAGGCCTTGTCTTCTACAGGAAAGAAATAAGAAAGGAGATCAGTAGGACAGATTTAGGAGCCATCAGCCTCCTGGGGTTCATAATCAACATAGGAAATCTGAGGATCCCCTTAATTTGGAGCAGATGTCATTGTGAACATTTGCCTGCCTATTGATGGAGTGATAGCAGTCCCCTTTAGAAAAGTCCTTACAGCAACCAGAAGAAAATAGCCTTTTCTATAAAGTAAATGGCCTGAGGTTAATTAGCATGGCACCTCTGAAATTCATTTGCTTAGTTATAGGATTGAATAAAATGTACATAATGTAGACTTTAAATGCTTTGAATGATTTTAGAGGTAGATCATGGACATGGAAGCAATTCTGGGTTTTATTTTGTTTTACCTTTGTTATGAATGCAATAGCTTTTCATGGTATTAAAGACTTGGAGTCTTACTCTTCTTTCCTTCCCATTGCTTCCTAATGCAGTCAGACAACTAGAGTGAAGGCAATGTAAACTGGAAGCTGGAATACTTGTATTCAAGATCCATGCCTGCCACTAACAAGCTACATGACCTTGCACAATGCAGTTAACCTTTCTGAGGTTGGTTTCTTTCTCTGTCAAAAAGGGTAACTACCTCTGCACTATCTACCTCATTATGTTGGTGTAAGGAAAGCAGCACCCCTTGAGAAAATAGACCTTTCATTAACTATACTGACACAGAGAGTATCTTAGAAGGAAAGATCATGGCTCTTCTTTTAGGAAGAAAAGGATAGCAACTCCATTATATTGTTGCTTCTTAATAAACTAGCAAAATACCAAACTGAGTCAGGGTGTAGTCGAACATGAAGATAGCAAGTGAAAAGAAATTAAGGCTCCATGAATGTTCACCTTCATTTGGTATATACTTGCCCTGCCTGCAGAATATCTTTGGAGTCATTCTCTTTCTATGTTTGATGTTCCATGATGTTCCATAGCAGGAATCCTGAATCCTTTCTCTAAGCAGCATTAGAACAAGGGACTTCAAGTTAACAGTGTGTGGCACAGTGCATAAGCATGGAGCAGGTGTTGTCTACTTGATTTTTTGGTTTGATTTTTCTAATCTTTTCACTTTCCTTAGCACCTGGTATAAAATCAAATTCATGACTATTAAATACTTGTTGAATCTAAATGAATTATAGGATCATGGAAGAAGCAGATTTCAGTAGTGGCTGTTACGTTCTCCACAGCAGAGGAGAGATGAACAAGAACTTTTTTTTAGGTTTTTGCAAGGCAAATGGGGTTACGTGGCTTGCCCAAGGCCATACAGCTAGGTAATTATTAAATGTCTGAGGTCAGATTTGAACTCAGGTACTCCTGACTCCAGGGCTGGTACTCTATTCACTGCACCACCTAGCCACCCCAAGGAATTTTTTTAATGATTACCATTAAGGAAAGAAGAATTATACCAAATGAGAAGAATAAGAATGTTGTTTTCTGAGGATGGGTGGCACATTGGTATGAGTGGAGTGTAACTTCGGTGATTAAGCTAAGAAAGCACAGGGATGACAGATTGTGGAAGATCTTGAATGCCAAGCTAAGGAACTTGGGTTTCATTTGGTAGGCAGTATGAAGTTGGATGCTTTTGTTTTAATTTTCTGGTGAGTTTTTTTTTGAGGGAGAAGTAGTTTTAAACAAAAATTGATGTGAGTTGAGGAAGGAGACATGAGTCCTTAATTAATGCCCTTAGGGCAGTCTGCTCTTATATTCTTCACTTTTGCTAATACTACTCCAATAAATCAAACTGAAAGATGGATTTGCTTCCTGGTTTTGTTCCCAACTTCCTATGTAAACTCTAAGACAACTTCTAATGCCTAAACTTGTTTTCTTCCTCTACAAAACTAAGGAGTTAAACTGAATTAATTTTAGCTGTATTATTTTATGTTTTCTTCTCTAATAGTTCATGTTTTATAATTCCTATTTCTGACATTTTACATTCTGAAGTTCTTTCTATATCAAACATTCTTTGTTCTGCAATCTGTTTCTCCTATATCATGCTTTGTCCTAAACCCCATCAAATGCTGGCTAATGTTTTGTCTAGTATATATTCCTTTTGAGCTATTGTTATTCATTCTAAGATTCCTTAGAACCCTCACATTCTATGTTCTCTGCTGTAGGTTCTCCCTTCTACCTCTAGAATACTCATTCTATCTCTTTTTCGCATAGCTTAGTTGGGTATTCAGGCTGTCTATAAAGCATGGTTTCTTCATTCCTCAGCTTCCAGATAGGAAAGCCATTGGCATGGAAACAACATCGTGGCTAAGAAAGTTCATCCATACCTGCTACTTCTCTGAACCCTAGTTAAGTGGGATTGACACCCTAATTGCTTATCTGATCCCCAGAAGCAAATTATGAGGTCAGGAAGAGAATTAAGACTTCAGGTGGGCCAGGCATAGTGGAGAAGACAGATCCTGTACCCTCCCCCCCCACCTGATACACATATACACACATAAAACCTTTCATACTTTTCCAAAAAAAAAAAAAAAGCAATTCACAATAGCCGCTAAGGTTAAGATTGATTGTTTCAGAAACAGCATCTATTTAAAAGTTTTCCCTAGGGCTTGAACAGCAGACATTTCACAGGGAGATATAAATATTCACTCATTTGGGGGCCTGAAAGATTTCGTTTCTTCCCCTGTCTAATGACAGGCTTTCTGCTACATGCAGAGGTCTAACCTAGCTCTGGGCAACGGGGCATATTTGAATACCAACCTATCTCCCCAAAACCTGCACTCACTAAAATGCTATTAATGTTTCCCCCAGGGACAGAGCTAGTTCTCTGAGCATGCAGAACTCATCCAATAAGAAACAACTAGGTGGCATATTAGATAGAACACTGGAATTAGAGGAACTTGAGTTCAAATCCAGCCTCAGTTACTTCTTAACTGTGTGATAATAAATAATTTAATCTTTTTCTGCCTTAGTTTCCTCAGTTGTAAAAATTGCAAGGATCAAATCAGATATTTGGAAAGTATAGTTTATTTGTAGGTGCTATATAAATGTTTTTTCCCATTCCCCCCTTATAGATTATATTCAGATATTCAGTAGATAATGTACAATTATTATTTGAGGCAGATAGATGGTAAAATTATACAGAGCTCTAGTTCTGGAGACAGGAAATCTTGAGTTCAAATTTGGTTTCAGATATTTCTTAGTTGTGCAACCCCTAGGCAAGTCAGACCCAATTCTCTATAAAATGCATGACCATCTTAGAGCTAAAAACCAATGAAAGCTTTCAAAATAGGGACTTTAAGAAGTTTATAAGGGTTGCCATGGTGACATGAGTTGTCTTTTAAAAATAGTAACACTTCTCTCCAGTTGAATCTTTCTGTGCTCCACTGGTCACCTAATGCTGGAATATTTAACCTCAAGAAATCTGTTGCTTAATTTAAATTCAATCTTTGCAAGATTTCTTTTGTTCTTAAGGGAAAAAAAAACTTTTTGAATTCAAAAATGTCTTTTTTATGTTTAAAATGATTTTTACTAGAACAATTTTATTTCTGATGTAGATACTATGGGTTTACTTCATAAATGAACATGTATGCACATTGGTTTGACACTTAACCCTTCTCTCTTATCCTTACTCTAAGTCCTTTTCATCTTTCACCTGTACTATTCCTGTATCTCTTTCCGCACCAATTCATCCTACACTCAAAGAACCAAAGTTCTTTTCTTGAATACAGATCTAGTTATATTATTCCTCTACACAATAAACTCCAATGCCCCCTTACTACCTCTATAATGAAATACAACTTCTCTGTTTGGACTTTAAAGTGCTTCTCACTTGATCCCAACCTACCTTATTAACCTTCTTATATCATGCATTACTCTCCTTCCTGTACTGTGTGGTCTAACCAAACTTAGTCTTTTCTCTATTCTTCAGAGATGGCAGTTCTCTTTTCTCCATGCCTTTGCACCAGCTATCTGCTATGCCTGAAATGTACTCCTTCAGTTCCTTCTTATAGAATCCCCAGTTTCCTTCAAGACTCAACTCAAGCATAACCCTCTTTATGAAATCTTTCCTTATCCCAACTCACAGTGCCCTTATAATTCCCTTTTTTCCACATTTTTATTTTGTACTTATATATGTAAAAAGTGTGTATATATGCATGTACATATGTATCTATCCATTTTTCACAATTTTTTCTCTGCTGATAGATCTGAATCCCCTTGAGAATAGGGATTATTTTATTTTATTTTGTTCCCCTTTGTATCACCAGTATCTGGAATATCACCTGGTTTAAGTTGATCATACCACCTTATAGTTAACTACTTTGTATTTATTTTATTCTTTTTATATTTGTTCTGTTTCTACTTATATATGCCCATGTTATGACTTATCAACTAATTAATTGATAAGCAAATCCTAAGAAATAATATTGGGTGGGAAGGAATAAAGGACTGATGAGGTGGGAAATTTTACACTGGCATCTTATTTTTAGGAAGAACTATTTTATTTAACGACTTCTCATTACCAGCTTATTCTCTCATCCCATGTTTATTCTGAAGACCCCTATTTCTGTTGATGACATTACCATCTTCCAGTCTCCCCAGGTTATAATCTTCATTTTATCCTCATCTCGTCATACCATATATATCCAGTCAGTTGCCAAAATCCTCTTCTTTCTACCTCAACATCTCTTACATCTGACCTCTTTAACTCATACAGCTACCACATTACCTCATTCTCATCACCTCTTTCCTAGATTATTTTAACAGCCTCCTAATTGGTCTTGCTACCTCAAGTCTCTCCCCACATTAGTTCATCATCCTCAGTGCTGCCAAGTAATTTTCCTTAAGCACATATCTGGCCATGTAACTACTGCCCTACTCAATAAACTTTAATAGTTTCTATTGCCCCTACATTAGACTATAAACTGCCTGGACTAGCTCTTAAAACCTTTCACAGCCTGTCCCCAAATTATCTTTTCAGCCTCATTGTACACTTCTCTTCCTCCTATTCAGACAAAATGACCTTCTCCCTGGTTTCTCCCATAAGACATTCCATATTCCATCTCCATGCCCTTTGGCTCTCCCTTCTCTCTTCCAATTTTTAGACTGACAGCCTCTCTTCCTTTTTTAAAAAAATTATTTTCACATTACTACAATAATTTTGTTGTAAAATTAAACATAATGCCCCTCCCCACAGAGATAAATAAAGTAAGAGGAGAAAAAAGTGTACTTCACTCTGTATTCAGATACCATCAACTCTGTCTCTGGGATGGATCACATCCTTTGTCATAAGTCCATCAGAGAAGTTGCTTCAATATTTTTTTCCACAGTATTTCCCCTCTATTATATTCCTCTCCACTCCTATTAATTCTGTTTTCTCTCTCCTTTTACCCTATCTTTCCTCAAAAGTCTGTTGTATCTGACTACCTTCTCCCACAATCTTCCATCTCTTCTATCCCCTATACCTCCCCTCCCCATGTCTGACTGCCTTTTTTCAAACATGAAAGCTCCAATATCACCTTTTCATGAAGTCATTCCAGATCCCTTCATTTATTTAATTCAATTATCCCTTTCAATACACCTCAGATTTAACGTCTTTGCATTTAGATACATTTATTCTCTTTATGCTTATACTGCACTCTTGCACTCTTATATTGTGATCATCCCCATTATAAACTTCCTGTGAGTGAATGTTCTGGGGTTGACCTCTCTCAAACCATTCCCTTCCTAGTTTAGGTTCAATATTAGAACAAGCTGAGACATTCAGGGCATTCAAAAGTTAAAACAACATGATTTATTTTGCCAAAGCAGGCAAAGATAAGGCATTGAGGATTCCTCCAGCTGATTCAGCTGAGTGAATTTCCTTTAGTGTAATTGTCCATTATGATCCACCAGCCAAGCATCAGAGAATCCCTATCACTCCCCAATCAAGACGGAAGGAGTGTCAAAATGCTTTCTAAGGAGAAACTATACTGACTTGCATGGGAGAAGGGTTAGGGTAGGGTTCCTATCACAATGAAGAGGGTTTCATAACCATTGCTTAGGCCCACAGTAGGAACTTAAATAAATGATTATTGATTGATCCAGTCCAGACATTATGGCTACAGTCAACTCTTGGCCAAACAATGAAAAGGATGATTTTGCCTTCAGTACCTTAGCTACACCTGCCCTTTAGTATTTTCTTTTTCATGTCTTAGTTGTGTTTGTTGTGGGAAGGTAATTAAAAGCAGAAGATGCTAGGAAAAGAGGTCTATGTTGCTATGGAACACTCTTTGAGGTAATTTATTATCTTGTACTGGAAATAACATTGAACTTGGTTTGGGAAGACATGGGTTCATATTCCCAGCTCTGCTTTTTATTATCTTTTTGAACTAGGACTTCACTGCTCTAGTCCTAAATCTTCTTAAGTATAATATGAGAGTCTGATTAAATGAGCTCTAATTTTCCATCTCACATTATCCTCTGATCTGGATTCAAGTGCTGACCCTGCCATTTACTAAGTGAGACCTGGAGCAATCTTCTAATCTTTCTGAGCCTCTGTTTATTGCCCATAAAAATGGGAATAATAATTCTGAACCTTGTTCATCTCAAAGGGTTCTTATGAGAAAAGCTATATACATATATATGATGTTTTTGTTTTCCTTATAACTTTGTATTATCTTGCCTCTTTTGATTCCTAGATATTTATTTACATTACTTTTTTGACCACCACCCCAACATGATCCTTAAACTGACTCTTGGTTCTTGGTTACTGTCTTTAGAAATCTAGATTGATTTCATATTCTCTGAGACCAGAGTTTCGAATTTAAGAGCCCCTTCTTGTCTGGAATTGTTTCTTTACTGAACATTAATTACAATGTACAGCAGAAAAGGAGCAATTGTAGTATAATAGTTCTGGACTTGTAGTCAGGAAGACCAGAACTTGAATCCTGCCTCAGACTGGTTGTGATGCTGAACTTGCCAAGTATTCTATAAATGTTAGCTATTATGAGGAGAAAAAGAGGGAGAAGGTACTGATTGAATGCTAAAGGAACATAGGATGTTGACAAATCAGAATGTGTCCAGAGGACACATTCTAGGAAGGAATTCTAAATCATTTTATTTGACAAATGTCTAAGGGGAACAAAGTTTTTAGGCCAGAGAAGAGAAGATGTTTATCTACATGTCAGTGATATTGTACAAGGTATTCCTTTTCAATAATGGACTAAACTATTGATGACTTAATAACCTCAGTGGTTACTTCTATCTCTGAGGCCCTTTCCAGTGCTCACGATTCTAATTCCATCCTCACAGAGTTGTCATAGGGGAATCATTTCATAAACTGTGAATTACAATATAAATGTGAGCTGTTGCTACAATTTTATTATTCTTATTATTACAGTATTAGCAAAGAAGTAATTGATGCTTGTGCTACCTTACCTTAAGATGATATTAAAAGAATTATCTTATTTTTACCCTTTATGTTTAAGGATACAGATCTAGCTTAAGTGAATTTGTGAACATTTTACTAAATGAGATGCAGAGCCTCTTCCTTCCCTAAATCTCAGTTCTTCAAAAAAAGCAAGAGTCTCGATTTAGTGAGATTAAACCCTCCTTGCTGGAAGAGTTAGAAAATTCTGCCTGGTGCCTTCAAAGGGCCATGAACAAGAGAAGAAACTGCTGGGACCCAGTGAGGCTGTGAATGAATCATTCTCAGTACTGTTAGACCAATTAGACTCCTCAATGAATCAATCTACACTAACCCTGATTTATGGGAGTCATATCTGTAAGGTGAGAAATTCTCACACCAGTCCTTACTTAATAAGGGAAGGGCCCCATGTGGAAAACCATCTGCCATAAACACCTGCCGATGTTTCAAGCCACCCCTGCTGATTTCAGAAGAGGAAACATTTGGCACAGTGGAGAAAAGGTAGCTTTCCTGAACCCTTCTATCTACAGGTATTGCTGTGTTATTCCAAAGAAGAAGTAGGAGAATTGTCATTCTCCTCTTCCTATTCTCACTTTAATGTTACCCACATTTATATGGTGCTCTCCAGTTTTTAAAGTGCCTTTGTCACAAGAGCCCAATGAAGAAGGGAGTATAGATGTTCACATTTGTAATTCAATGTAGTGACTAAAACTTTTCCCAGGGCACCAACTTGAGAGAGTGTTAGGATATGTCCTCCTCCTTAGGGCAATTTCTTGCTTTCACCTTGCGACCTACAGTTCTCTAGTAACCTGAACTATTCAGGACAAGCCTCCCCAATCCCTGGTACCCATGCTTAGAGTTCTATCACTGCAGAACCCCATTCTCAGGACCTGAATTTCCTACCTCCTCCAGAGAGATTTCTGCAAGACAAATCATAGCTTTTCTTGGCATGACTGCACTCTTAATTGTACCACCTATCCTCTTCACCTCTGGCATCTTGGTCCCCATCCACACTTAACTGTCACCAATAGCTCTCCATTAAATATTTTTGCCCCAGATAAAATGATTTCTAGTAATGATTCTACAAGTATTTATTTTCACCTTACAGATAAAGAAGAAGGCCAGAGGAGATGGGATGGTCAGGACAAACAATTGGTGTATGTTAAAGCTAGAAATTGAATCCAAGTTTTCTCATTCTAAGTGTAGAGTTCTTTCCACTATGACTTCTTACTTTTACTTTCTAGTGTCTTATTTCCCATTGTAGCATACCAGGAGAAATCAAGGTTCATTTATACTCAGGCCTCCCATTTGTAAGTGCTTTCTCCTTTATAGATCTATATACATTCTATCCACACAATAAGCTCCTTTTGAATTCCTAGCACTTACCCCATGCCTTGAACATGGCGAATGTTAAATAAAGTTTTGTTGAATTGAAATTGTTTGAACTGAAAAGGAGAGATAAATATTTTCATCTGAGCTTCAAAAATTAACAGAAAGACAATGATTGCTGCTAATCAATACTTGTTAAAAATTATCTTTTCTCTAATATTGGTTGGAATAAGATGGCAATGACCAAATGTACAGTCTGAGTAGTATATTGGCCATCTATGAGTGATGGCATAGATTCGTTTGAGGACCAGCTATTCCACTTAGTCTTTGTTTTATCTTGGGCAAGTCTTGTAGCCATTCTGACATTTGTTTCCTTGTCCATAAAATCTGGGTAAAGATAAGACCATACAAGATTTGAGCTCTCAATGACACTGCACATGAACTGTGTTATATGTACATATGAAAACTCAAGTTCCCAGCCACCCTCTTGAACAATCAAATCTGACACAAAATAAAATCATAATTAGAAACTAAATTTGCTTTAGAATATAGCTCAGACTCTAACCAAAGAGGTTTTATACAGGCTGATTTTCATTGACTTGATAAGTCCTCCCACCTCACTTTATCCTTCCCTCCAACAAAGATTCCCACTCCTGAGGGCCAGGAGTCAGCAGAATTCCTTCTCCATCTTTCCTTGGCATGCCAGAAGGAAAAGGGTTGGAATATTGACCCCCTCCTTTGCAAAGTGGCCAACCCCAATGGTATTCTGTGTGCTTTGCCAGAGCTTTCCAGAGCTTCTGCTGTAGTTTCTCTTCCCAATACTAGCTTATTTAGTGGACTTAACCCCATTTATGAATAAATATAACAGAATCCTAGAATTAAAATATAATGTGTTAGAATATAGTATGTTAGGACTAGAAGGGTCCTAAAAGACATGGAATCTTAGAATTGGAAAGGGAAATTGTCCCTTGGAAAGGGACAATTATTCAATCTAACCCAAGTCTCTCATTTTACAGAAGAGGAAACTGAGAATCAGAAAGGCAAAGAAAGCTACTGAAAGTTATCCAAACAGTTTTTATGAGAATTAGAATAGGATAGGATCTCCTGTCTCCTGGACCAGTGTTTTCCCTCATGTCCAACTCTGCCTCCCACCTATTGTAAAGCAATATAATTAAAATTAATGATATAACTCATAGGTTAGCAGTCTACTAATCACCAAAGTATGTTTCAAACACAGGATCTTTGTTTTGCCTTCTTACCTGTGCTTGCTAGAGAAAATGGAAAAATCCAGAGAGAGAAATTGTGTATCATTATTTGTTTTCTAGGACTCATGTAATTCAGTCTCCTATTTAAGATAAAAAAAAAAAAACTAAAGCTTGAAGATGGGAGGTAATGTAGACAATGTCACTTGGCACGCAAATGATGATACTGGGTTTAGAATTCCTTATATGATAGATTATGACAAAAAACATTATATAGGTACATCTTCGTCCACATCTTTATGGCTAGTAAACCCTCCATTATATAGGTTTTGAGAAATTTTAAACTTGGGTCAAGCTTATATAAAATCAGCATTTTAAAAGATTATACTTAAATTTGTCCTGGAATATGTTATTACATATATTGTTTATGTCTCTCTGACCTCTCTCTGTATTTGTGTATATACACACATACACATACACACACATTTTTCAAAACTTTAAGAATCTGTTCTTTCACAGGGGAGTTGAGGGCTTTCCACTGAACCAGAATCCAACACCTCCTGGATGAACTTCATGAATTGCTGTGGTCTCTGAAATCATCACTTGTCTTGCACCTGGTACTTGAATAACATCCATACAATCCCTCGCATCCCCTGCCTATTCCACCCCACCCCTGAACTTCAAACATAAGGCATTTCAGCTATGTTAGGAGTTTATGCTTTCACTGGCATCAGCCACTAAGAAGCCAGGGCTACATCTGTGCTACAATAAAGCACTGAAGGTAGCACTTTATTTGATAGTTTTTAATAAACATGTACTATATTTCAGGCACCTATATACTATACTTAGGTTGTGCATGGTGACAAAATTTCTTCATAAGGCACAAATCTGATTGTAATTCCCCTATTTGTGTCTTGAAAGACTCTTTAAAAAAATTTTTTTTATTTATTTAAGGCCATGGGGTTAAGTGACTTGCCCGAGGTCACACAGCTAGGCAATTATTAAGTGCCTGAGGTCAGATTTGAACTCAGGTCCTCCTAACTCCAGGGCCAGTGCTCTATCCACTGTGCCACCTAGATGTCTCTTGAAAGAATCTTTTATGGATGCCTTTGTCTCTTTAAGAGACAATCTGAGTCAGTGGTTAGAGTACTGGCCTTGGAGTCAGGAGGATCTGATACCATATCCAGCTTCAGACACTTAAGACACTTGGACAAGTCACTTAACCCCATTGCCATACGAAAACCAAAAAATCCCAAAAGATCTTATCAATCTGCAAGTTTGATTATCATCATTTTGTTAAATTCAGGCTTTCTAATCTAAGCACCACTGCTTTCAGATTTCTGAGATGACACCTGTTTGATTTCCTCATTCTCTCTTTCCCCAAAGCCAGTTTGTCTTTCAAGATTCCATGGCAGCATTCCTTCTTAGCTCTATTTGCATCCTTCTGACCATTTTTTCATTGTATATTTGGGATATTCCTGGTCCATAGTGAATCTTACCCTCTTTTCCTGCAGTCCCCTGGCTGTTTTATGACAGCCCTGATGGGATTAGAAGTTGTCAGGTATTTCACAAGGTGGTGCTCCACAGGAAATTAGGACAACAGAGCATCTAGAATACCAACTGACAAAATTTTGACCTTTCTGAAAATTTTCCCCAAGAGGATCACCCAACATCTCTATACATTAGCCTTCCCTGTTCCACTTTTTACAGACTTTCTATACCACATAATGTAATGAAAGTTCATTGTCTATTCTTACTGTACTATAATGAGAGGGAGAGCAATTACATAAATTCTACCAGAGCATTAACTTTGGGAAAATGCCAAAGAGTAGGTTTTATATTTGATCCTGGTGGTGATTGAGAATCCTTGGAGTTTATTAAATGAGGAGGAGGGGTTGAGATTAATTTGACAGCCGGGTGATAGACTAGAGTGGGGAGAAACTTGGGGCAAGGAGAATAATCATCAAGCAATTGCATTAATAAAGACATGAGATAATGAGAACCTGTATCAGGATGGTGACTGTGTCAGAAGAAAGGAGTTGTTTAAAAGAGATGCTATGAAGGTAAAATCGTTAGGACTTGGTCACAGATTGAGTAATGCAAAGTGAGAGAGAGTGAGGAGTTGATGATGACATGTTAGTTGTGAGTCTGGGTGCCTGGTAAAATAGTAGTGTTTTCACAGTAATACTGGAAAGGCTTTTGGAAGAAAGATAAGTTGAGTGTTTGACCTTGATTTTAAAATGTTTGGTCTAATAGGCAGTGGGAGCAATATTAAGCCAATACTTTCTATTACTGCAATGTTATTATAGCATAAACCCTCTTGAGTGTCAGTACTTCAAAAGAGCCATGCTCTCATCATTTAAGGAATAGTCCTGCCACTGGTGAAGATTGCAACTCCTACTTTGACAGCCTCTATGAGTTGTGGTAATAAAAAAAATATAAACCAACTAACCCCCCCCCCCCACAAAAAGAAAGAAAAACCCAATCAAACCAAGAAATTAAAATAAATCATCCTCTGGTGGCTAATATATTTTTTTTATTAATGCTCAGCCATCTAGGCCAATCACAGAATGTCAGATATAGGTGTGGCAGGGCTAATTCTTCCCAGTTTAGTAGAACTTCCTTGATATCACCAGTCCCAGGTGGAAGAGACCAGGATGATTTCCTTAGTACACCAAAGCTTCAGAGGAGTATATTTTTGGAGGAATAGAACCTAATTCAAAGAAATAATTATTTTTCCTTTTTCTTTGAATATTTTGGTTCTATCTTTTGCCAAAACATAATTTACCCTTAATATTTCTTGTTGAGTTATTGGCCTGAAGATGGAGAAATGAAGATAAACTCAGACTATCAGAGGATAAGCTAGTTGAAGAAGATACAATTATCTTTTTTTTTAAGGTTTTTTAAGACAAATGGAGTTGAGTGACTTGTCCAAGGCCACACAGCTAGGTAATTATTAAGTGTCTGAGGCCACATTTGAACTCAGATACTCCGGACTCCAGGGCCTTTGCTCTAGCCACCCTCCAGTTATCATGTTGCATTTACAGTGGGTCAGTTTTGGGTATTTGGCTTCTCTTCAGGTTTTAGGTGACAAAGGTTCTTTCCTGGGCTTACTGAAAAGGAAAAGTAAATTCTCTCTAGCTTGCTAGTGAATTCTGAGTGTAAATAACCTGATTAGAAAGGTTACTTAAGCAGTGATTACTTAATAGCCTGAACAACTACTTTATGGTATTTGGTATTCACTATTGGTATGTGTGGCAAATCCTCTTTATTTGCTAATAGGCCCTCAGAAAGTTTAAGAAGAAAGGATTTTGAGAATGGAGCTAACTAGGCACAACCAATCTAATAGAGTTTAGCTTCAATCTGGCAAATTCATGCCAACCAAGGATTGTGGAGTCAGAGATAAGAAATTAACTCTAAATAGTGATCCTTTTTTTTTTTTTTTGGCTATTATATTGATGACCTTGTAAGTTCTCTACCCCTGCCTCCTGCTGGAATGGAAGGAACCCCAGGTTTTCTATAGCTGTGCTGTTGAGTCTAAGTTCTGGCAAGTCCTGGTAGTTTGAAAAAGATTTTTGATCTGGGATTTTTAATTTTACACTTAGAGGTCTAAAAGTATTTAATGACTTCCTTTCTCACTTGGGATCCAAAGTCTTAGCACACGTCTTCTCAGTATAGACCTGTTACCTTCCCTTCTCCTCCTTCTACCTAGTTGTACACCCTTTTTTTCTGTGAGAAAATAGGAACAGTATTTTAGAAACCAGAATACCTTATTGAACCCTAATTCCACTATTCATTCACTATATTGAGTATCATTCTATTGTATCACCCTGAACCTCAGTTTCATTGTCTGTAAAATGGCCTTAATAATCCTTGCCCTATCTTATTCATAAGTGTACCATGAAGATTAATGGAAAAAATCAATGTCAAGTATTCTATGTAGTCAAAATTATTGTTGTTATCACTTCAAAGTAAAAAAGTATGATTTCATTGGTGTGGGACCTTTCCCTTTACAGAATTAGATTGTAACTCTTTAGAGTTTTACAAAGCTGTCTTTGTGAATTGCTGAATCTAAAATAAACCATCCACTGTTGACTAACCCTCTGGTGACATGTCTCTCCATATTTAGTTGGAATGGACCTCAGCTAACAGACACAAGAGTCATTTGCTCTGACTCGATTTGACCTAATAGAATCTACCCATTTTGTTCTCTGTTGGTATAGACTTAAAAACTCTTGTCATCTCTATTCTATGTGGTTTTGGAGAGAGATGTTAAAGGAGAATAATAAGCTGGTGGTGGTTCCTACCATAGTAGATTATAATGAATGCCATGGATAACCTTATGAGATAGTGTAGTAAAATGGAATGATCACAGATATTTTAGTTAAAGACCTTGCTTTGAGTCTCTAAATCATTATATCTCTGAGCCACAGTTTCCTCATTTGTTTTTAAAAGAAGCTAATATTTGCCTACTCCTCAAGATTTTGTTTTAGAGAACATTTTATGAAGCTCTTAGAAATATGAGCTCCTTAAAGGGAAGAATTAATGAATGACCTGAGAGATTAGAAAACCAGAGGATAGGTGGGGTTAGTAGTGATACTCACTCCCCATGAAATAAGTGGGTCTTAGACTAATTATTTTGTTGGGGAGTGCATAAAGGAGTCCTAAGTCACCTGTGATACCAGCTGGTGAACCTTTCCTTCCTTTATCTCCCTCACCCTAGAAATTACTTATTACAAATGTAGGCCCATTTTCCATAGCTCAGGTCTTTGAACTCCAATCCAGTGTTTTTTCCATTATATTAATGTGCCCTGGATAGCAACATAGATACTAAATATCTTGGATACAAAATGTGGATGAACATGTAAGCTGAGTCATCCAAAGTTCCAAAGTTATAGCTCTTAATAGAAGGTTTTGCCCTGTTTCAAGATTAGATATTTGTGTAGTACTTGTCTTAGAAGACCTGAGTTTGAATCCCAGCCCTATTGCTTGCTATCTTAGCAAAGTCACTTGAGTCTCAGTTCCATCATCTTTAAAATTGGTTAGCTAGTCAATCAGCTAGTCAACTAGCACCCCATCCATATGTGGAACCATTGACTACAGCACATGGAGAAGTTGTTATTATTGTTGACAAGTTCACTTACCTTGGCAGTGTCCTTTCCAGGGAGGTACACACTGACAATGAGATTGACACATTTCCAGAGCTAGCTCAGTATTTGGGAGACTTTGAAAGAAAGTGTGGGAAAGAAGAGCTATTAGACTAACTACCCAACTGAAGGTCTACAGAGCCGTTGTGCTGCTCTCGTTACTATATGCCTATGAAACCTGGACAGTCTACCAGTGCCATATCAGGAAACTGAATCATTTCCATTTAAATTGTCTTAGGAAGATTCTGAAGATCACCTGACAGGAAAAGATATCAGACACTGAGGTCCTTTCTCAAGCTAAACTGTCTAGCATTCCAACATTACTACAGAGAGTACAACTATGATGAGCTGGACATTGTTAGAATGCCAGATATAGGTTTGACAAAATAAAACATTCTATGGAGAACTCACACAATGGCAAGTGCTCACAAGGAGGTCAGAAGAAGCCATATCAAGACACCCTAAAGGTCTCATTGAAGAACTTCAGAATGATTGTACAACATGGGAGACACTAGCACAGGACTACCAGCATGGCGTGCCCTCATCAGTGAGGATGCTGCACTGTATGAGGAAGGCAGAATTGAAGCTGCTCAAAGGAAATATGACATCACTGAGTTTAGAGTGCCCACCCCAGGTGTTCACATGGACTATTTGTCCATTTGTCCATTGTAGTAGAGACTTCCAAGCCCGTATTGGGCTGATCAGCCACAGTTGGACACACTTTAATTTATCTCAAACATAGGTTGATCTCATTTTGGTCGTCTTCAGTTATGAAGGACAAGAATCAATCAACAAGAACCAACCAACCAACTAGCATTTAAGAACCTCCTATATGGCAGCAGGCATTATGTTAAGCACCAGAATAAAAAATAAAGCTGAAACACAATCCCTGCCCTCAAGGAACTTGTATGCTAGTGGGGGATACAGCATCCAAACTATTGTGATAACATGAAAAATATATACATTGTAAAAAAAAAAAGACAACGTCAGAGGAAAGACAAAGTGGAGAGGATATGGAGAGGGAATGAAAATTCCTTTTGCAGAAGGGAAGAAAGTCATGGGTCAAAGGTAAGAAAGGAAAACCTTCCATGTATCAGGACAGTGAAAATACAGTGTCCATAGAAGGGGGAGTTACAGCAAAAAAAGTAAATGTCACTGAATTATAAAAATAGCTATGTGAATGGGATTAGCCTCAATTTGAGCATGTATAAAATAAGGATAAGAATACTTGTACTATTTACCCCACAATATTACTATGAAGAACATATTTTGCAAATCTTAGAGCCCAAGAGAAATGGGAATAATCATTGCAGCTCATCTTCTCTCTTGCAGGGCATTATACTTAACTGCTATGTTCGATTAGTTTCACATTTTACTCTTTGAGAGAAAATAAACATTATTATTGTTTGGTGTTTCTTCTCAAGCAATTGCAAATTTTTTTCTGCAATACATAAAAACCTCTTATTGGTATCATAAATCAAACTATTTTTAGGAATTTTCATATAGCATGGCTATCATTTCCTGATAGTAACATTTACACATGCTCTCAGATGCCTCTTTATCACTACATTCATTGTCCTTTTGGTTTCTGTTCTGTTCTTCCATGAATGGAAACTGTTATGGTTGAGTGGAAAGAAAACAAGACCTAGTATTCAAAAGCCCAGGATTCTAGTTCACTTGCTAAGAAACTGTGTGGCCCTGAACAAATCACTTTACTATTGTAGGCTTTGGTTTCTTCAGTTGTAAAAATGACTTGTCCTGTCAACTTGAAAAAGCTTGTGGTGGTGATCATATGCATTTTAGTTCAATAAATTTAATGACTATTTATTAAGGGCCCACTAAGAGAAAAGTACCCTAGAGATCTTAGGGGAGAAAAAGTTTGATGATATATGGTTCCTGTCCTCATGTAACTTAGTGAGAAAGTTGTATTTATAAAGGATTTGAAAAATATAAAGTGCCATCCAGATGCAAAGAATTATTGTTTGAAACACTTTGTAAGTCTATGTATATTGCTCGCATCAACAATACCCTCCTTATGTTCAGTACTAGCTTCTTCTGACCTGCCCTGTGAGCACTCCTGAATTCTCCATAAAATAGTCTTTTTTGGTGAGCATATGCTGGACATTCAAACATGGTCAGCACATTAGAGTTGTACTCTCTGTAGTGACATTTGAATGTCAGTCAGTTTAGCTCTAGAAAGGACCTCAGTGTACATTATCTTCTCCTGCCAGCTGATCTTCAGAATCTTCCTAATATAATTTAAACAGAAGTGATTCAGTTTCCTGACATGGCACTGGTAGATACATCCACTCCAAATTTTAATGTCTTCATTTGAAGAAACCCCTAACTGGGTTATGATAAAGATCAAATAGGATGCTATAAGAAAAATGATGTAATCCGGTCTCAGACACTTAATAATTACCTAGCTGTGTGGCCTTGGACAAGCCACTTAACCCCATTTGCCTTGCAAAAACCTCAAAAACAAAAAACAAAAAAAAAAGAAAAGAAAAATCATGTATAAGTCTTAATATATACATATGAGCTGTAAATGTACTCACTAACAAGGGGAGGGGAGGGAGGGAGGGTGGGAGAAAAATGTGGAACTTAAAACCTTACTAAAAAAGTTGAAAAAATATCTTTACATGTAATTGAGGAAAAAAGAAAAAGAAAGGAAAAAATAAAATGTCATTTATATGTGTGTGTGTGTGTGTGTGTGTGTGTGTGTATGTGTGTACACCCACACATGTGAGGGCATTATTATTTCTTAGACCTGGGTTGTACTTTTAGCAAATGTCACTTGCTTATGCCCTACTTCTATCTCCGAGTAGTAGAAAAATCTTGTTTCTATAGAATATACACACAAAAAATGAGTGAGTATGTGAACTCCTTTCAAAGAAAGTAGATCAGGAGGGATGGGAATTCAGGGAAGCCTGGAAGGATTTGCATGAACTGATGCTGAGTGATATGAGCAGAGCCAGAAGAACATTGTACAACCTAACAGCAACATGGGGGTGATGATCAACCTTAATGGACTTGCTCGTTTCATCAGTGCAGCAATCAGGCACAATTTTGGGGTATCTTCAATGGAGAATACCATCTGAATCCAGAGAAAGGATTATGGAGTTTGAACAAAGACAAAAGACTATTACCTTTATCAAATTACCTTAATTTAAAAAAAGCCCACTATCTTATTATATAATTTTGCTATCTCTTATACTTTATTTTTCTTCCTTAAGGATATGATTTCTTTCTCATCACATTCAACTCTTTGGTCAAACTGTGAGACATCACTGACATTCTGGAACTGTGATAGATTTTTAAGAGAAAGCTCTCCTAGGTAGATCCAGTGTTGAGCATATCATTATGGAACTCATTTAAGAAACTCTAGGTAATTAGATATTGTTCTCACAGGGGTTTTTAAAATTGGTTATTACTAGAGACTTATTAATATAAATATTTATATTTTCATTGGTAATACCTTAATTATAATAATCATGGTTGACTTTATATAGCATTTTAAGATTTACAAAGTGCTTTATCTTATCATATAATAAGGGTCCTTAACTTGGGATCCACAGACCCTTCTTTCCACCAAGAAATTCATGGATAGATAATAGGGAGTTCCATGAACTTTGATTGGAAAACTATCTTGATAATTGTTTTTCAACATAATTGATTTCTTTTTATAATCCTCTTATTTTATGCATTTAAAAACATTCTGAGAGGTTATTTTAGCTGCTAAAGGGTCCCAGATACAAAAAATAGTTAAGGATCCTTATGAAGTTGAACCTACAGATATTACACTTAGGCTGGAAGTAGTTGTGATTCAGTGAGTTGAGACTTTCCATGGTTATTCAGTGCTATGAAGTGCTGAAATCAAATTGATATAATGAATACTTTTTTATACTTTGAATTATTGTTATTCAGTCATTTTGGAAGTGTCTTACTCTTTGTGACTTCATTTGGCATTTTCTTATAAAAAATACTGGAGTGGTTTGTCATTTCCTTCTCTAGCTCATTTTATAGATGAGGAAATTGAGGGAAATAGGGTTAAGTAACTTGCCCAGGGTCACACAACTAGTAAGTGTCTGGGTGGAATTTAAACTCAAGACTCCAGGCCTGATGCTTTTTATCCACTGATCCACCTCGCTGCCAATATCATGTCGTTAAAAAAAATAGCTCAAATTTATTATAGCACTTTAAGATTTTGCAAAAAGTTTATGTTTTCTAGTTTGATTCTCATGATAATCAAATCAATGGCTTTGGTTATCCACATTTTATAAATGAAAAAAAAAACAAACTAAAGTTAAAAATGGTTAAGTGATTTGCTTGGAATCACACAGCTTTTAAGTTACCAGGTTCTTCTATTAACATCCTGTGTGACTTTACCAAGTCAGGTAACTTGTATCTATGAACCTCAGTTTCCCCCCATGTGAGATGAGGCAGTAAATCCTATATTCAAATTAACAAAATTCATAGGTGGTACCTATACATGGTGGAATATGGCAGTTGTATTTTATTTCTAGCTTATATGACCTTTGACAAATCATTTCCCTTCTTTGGAATCCTTATTTTCCCCCTTTTTTATAAAATGAAGGGGTTTGAATAGTCTTCAGAGGCAGAATGGTACAGTGGATAGAATTCTGGATTTGAAATGAGAGAATCCAAATTAGAATCCAGCCTCTAACCTTTACAACCTATGTGGCTTTAGGCAAGTCATGTCCCTTCTGAAGCCTTAGAGGGGCTTGGACTAGATGCCTTTAAAGTCCCTGAAGCTCCAAAGCTAGATTCTTTGGAATAGATGATCTTTATGGTTCTTCCAGCTCTTAAAAACCTAGAGCTCTGTGCTTCTACCATGTCTCTCACATGGAGAATAAATTATTCAAAATTGCGTCTTGGAAAACTTTAGAGAGTTTTCTCCAGTCTCTCACAATATATGAGATTAGTACCTGATCATATGCTCTGTTTGTATAACTTCATAGGGGTTGTGAGTAGGAGACTATCTCTGGAGAGTTGATATCTGAAAAGTGTCATATCAGATACCTATCTAAAGATGAAGTACAGACCTAATTTCTGACTTCTTATTTGATAAATTATGGGTGACTTGAAATGAAAATTGTGGTCATCACATTCCCAGCATGGAGATGCAATATCCCAGTTGGAGAGTGTCCTAGTGGGAGACTTTGGAGCCTTAGCATGGAAGAAAAGAAGTGTGTTCTGTCTCTTTTTTTGCCTAACCAGGGTTTGGCAGGAAAAATGAGTTTCTTTGAAAGGAGTTCACATACTCATTCATTCTTTTTGAATATTCTATGGAAGACAAAAGCAACTACTACAATCTAGTCTAGCTGATTTTTTATATGTCCATTCTTGATACATATGAAAATAGAAGAAAAGGTCAGAGAACTGTCCCAGCTAGAGTTAATGTTATATCAGGCAGCTCCAACTTCAAAGACACATTTTATTTTATTATTGTTCTAGGATATTAAAGTCCTTTCATCTGATACCTCATAGTGGGCCTGCATGTCTACTAGGTAGGGAAGACCCAGCAAGTGCCCATGGCCTGGGCATCAGTCATTAAGAGAACAGTCTAGTTAAATTTTAATAGAATTAGTATCTCATTGACTTCAGCATGATGACTTTTCTGAAGGCAGTCTGCTAAAGCATTGAGTTGTACCAGTCAGTGTGGGCAAGAGAAAACTATCAGATCTTTGGGACATTGAAGTCAGAATTTCACAAATACTCTCATAATTTTCAATTGTGCTCTTTTGCAGTTCAATTTGATGTGAGATAGAATGCATAGCATGAAGGACATACCAAATGAGGATCAGTCAAAGGAACTAGATGTTTAGCTAAGAGGATAAAAATGGGGAAGAACATAATCATTGGATTTGAGTGTTTGAAGGAGTATTTCAAGAGGGAAGTATGTGTTGGTGGTGGAGAGAATACAGAATCTGTATTCTGAAAACCCAGTTTTAAATCTCCCCATACTATCTATGTAACTTTGAGCTTCCCTGAACTGTAAGTTCTTTATTGCAAAATGGAAATAATCATTCCTTCCTTTTTATTTCACTAGGCTGTGGTGATAAAAACGATTAAAGGTTTGCCAATCTAAAAGAATTAAGAAAAAGTCGAGTCAATAAATATTGCAAGTCACCATTTTGTTCATTCTGCTGAACCCTAAAAAGACTTCTAGTTAGAAGTTGAAAGGAATCAAATGTTGACCCAATCTAAAGAAAAATTCTCTCACAACAGAGTCATCTAAAAGTGCATGGAGTTTACAAAGAACTATAAAGAGCAAACACTCTTCAGATAGTCAGAAGAACTCTGTTTTTCAGCTACAGGAAGGCATCTTATTTGATTAAAAGAGCAGGAGTTAAACAGTGCTACCTAAGTAGTGTTAATTCAGAGCTGTAACTAGGAGCTGTAACTTGCCCTGAGGCAAGGTGATAGGAGGACCTGAGGAGAAGCTCCAAACTAGCCATGAAAATAGAAAATAGTCACTAGATTAAGATGTTAAAAGGCTTCTGTATCCTACCTGCCTATCCCTCAGCCTATCCAGTCTCTTTCATTCTCCTTCTTCATACTGAATATTCCCTTCTTCATCTCCTTTAAATTTAAATAAGATGATGCAAGAACATGGGTCAAGTCTACCAATCATGGAAAGTGGTAATGGCCAAGTGAGGGAGCTGGGAAGGTTAAAAGTGGGGTGGCACAAGAGGAGCATGGGAGTATAGGCAACTGGGAAGATGGATCCCTGAGTTTATATACCAAGGCCTCAACCATCTAACTAGAAGTAGGCCTTTATATTTGTTCTAAATCTAGGTGGCTCTGAGTGAAATCTCTTGAGCATATTTCTAAAACTGATGCCTTTATATTTGAAATCTTCCCTTCTTCTAGCTTCAGATGCTAATAGGGAGCTTTTGCCTCACCTACAGTTTACAAAGACCTAAGGCAAAGAGGATTTTATGTTGACAATGTATTCTACACTATACCTAATTAATTTAAATTATATGAGATATATTGTGCTGCTAGAACAGAGATATAGAGAAAGTCATCTTAAGACTTGAAATAGAATAATTTGGGGTCACAGGATAGAACTTCACTCACATTTGACCTTTAGTGTGGGCATTTCCTTAACCATTGCATATTTCACCCCCTTCAAATCAAGGCTCATCACCCTGTAAGATTCTTTCCATGTTTTTCCATAAATTCTTCATAAAGGAATTGAATACTGTAATCAAGATCTTTCTCTGGTTTTGTTAATATGGGGGGGAAGGGGAAAGGGTTAAAAGAATAACCCTGTATAGTATTAATATATTATATTTTCAATTTTTAGCTATTGAAAAGTTTTTTAAATTAAATTAAATTTATATATTGTTACATTTTAAGTTCCAAACTATATCTCTCCCTCCCTGTCTTGCACTAAACAAGGCCACCATTTGACAGAGATTTTTTAAAATATTTTTAAAGCTATTCTGTGCATACATCTATTTATTAGTTCTTTCTCTGAAAATAAATAGCATTTGTCTTCATAGGTCCTTTGTAGTTGATTTGAATATTCAGAATAATTTGGTTGCTATATATAATGTTCTCTTGAATTTTCCCATTTCACTTTTCATTATATCATGCAAGTTTTTCCATGTTTTGTAAAGTCAACCAGCTTATCATTTCTTACAGCACAGTAGTATTCCAAACCAATCATTTATAACAACTTATTTAACTATTCTCCCATTGGCATCCCCTCAGATTGGGACATTAAGACACTATTGATGGAGTTGTGAATTGGTCCAATCATTGTAAAGAACAATTTGAACTGATGCTCAGAAAGCTATAAAGCAATGTGTATACTTTGACTCAGCAACACTACTACTAGGTCTGTACTCCAAAGATACTAAAAGAAAAAAGAAAAGAACATATATATATAAAATACTGATAACATCTTTTGTAGTGGCAAAGAATGGGAAATTGAAGGGATAGTCATAGAGAATGGCTAAACAAGTTGTGACATATGACATAGTATTGGAATAATTAATGACTACAGGAATGGTATCAGAAAAATATAGAAAGGCCAATATGAACTGATGCAAAATAAAATGATCAGAACCAGATTATCATACAGAATAACAGAAATATTATAATAATGATTGACTCTGAAAGACTTAGCTACTGTGTTCAATGGAGTGATTCAAGACAATTCCAAAGAACTAATTGATTGAAAAAAATGCTATCCATCAACAGAGAGAGAACTGATGAACTCAGAGTACAAACTGAAATACAGTTTTTACACATTTTTCTTTTTTTGCAATTGTTAATATGGAAATACATATTTTTTGATTTCACATGGATAATTGATAACATAGTATTTATCTTTTCCGTATTTAGGGGAAGAGTGGGGAAGAAAGAGAGAATTTGAAACTCAGTTTTAAAGAAGAATATTATAATTTCACACACACACACACACACACATCCCCAGTATCATTATTAAAAGACATAGGTCTTTTTGGAAGACCTGCAATAGCAACTTGGGATCATTGAAAATACTGTTCAATTTTCCAAATATAATTTAACTTTATCTACTCTTCCTTTTCTCCCCCTACTACTAAATTTTGGTCTCAGCCTACTATCTCTCTTTAGGGTTTGTCCAAGATAAATATATTGCTATGCTAACTGAATGGAAATCTAGCCATCAACTGGACAAGATGTGTTTTTCATCCATTTTGGTTTTGTGCTGTAGATATTTTAAAATATCTCTTTCTATTAATGTGGATTTCACTGAAGAAGCTTTCCTACATTCAGAGCTTGATTGAATTATTACCAGATTCTCTTTAAAAAGGAACATCTGAAGAACTTCCTCTTACTATTTTTTAACTGTACAAAAAAAAATCCTCCCTAACACTTTACATGATTTTGTCTCCTTGGTTAACACTTCATCTCACAAAAGTTATCATTATTTACACTGTGACCTGAACTCTTAGTGAAATGAGGGGGTCAGATCTTACCAAGATCCCCACATTTTTTCTCCTCTATACTTCATGAGCATCCTTTAGGAAATCACTCAATCTTAGCAAGTGATGAAGATGTGGTTTCTTCATAGGCTCCCAAGTAGGCTGGTGCTAATGTCAGCAAAGGGAACTTTGATGAATTTTGGCTCAGGGGACTTCCCCATCCCTAGAATTGGGAAAATTGCTTTAATGGAATGAGCCTTGCCAACTGCAAATTATAGTGTTTTTTAGATTTGCTTATTGAGCATTTCAAAGCCTCTTACAAACAAAAGATTAATTCGACATTCCATCTTAATACCATTTAAGTGCACCATGTGTGATATTGATGAGTTGCTAACCTTATTTTGTGAAAATGAATCAAACAAATGTGTTAGAAAAAAACAACTTTGTGTTTCACAATTTGTAAACATTAGGGTTTACTTCAAATTTAGGACAGGTTTGTATATACATCTAGTTCCTTTTTTCCCCACTGAACACTGAGATCTTTTAACTCTCTTGAGACAATTCATTGTGTTCAGTATTCTGGATGAAAGAATAGATCAGATGAGAGTCTTACAACTAGCATTGCCTGATGAAGGATACACACCCTTATAATAATGTTTGTCCTTCATTTTCGAAGAAGACCACAACATCAGGGGAGGTGATGCCATGACAAGTACATGAATTGGATTTGAGTGAGGGGGTTCTGTGCTAAGTCATCCCTTTCTCCTTCAAAGCCCTCAGGATCCAGTGGCCAGATATGGATCAGGACGACTAGAGATGGTCCTGGATGCCAGGTAATCAAGGTTAAATAGCTTGTCCAAGGTCACACAGTTAGAAAGAGTCAAGTTGTCTGAGACTGGATTCAAATTCCTGCCCTCTGGATTCCAAGGCCAGTGAACTATCCACTGTGCCACCTAGCTGCCCTTAGAAGATAAGGAATAAGTGGTTAGGAAACCCTTTTGGTGTACCATTTAACAAAGTCTTCCAGAAAAAAAAAAGATGAGAAGATTTCAAATCTTGGCTAGGTCAAAAGTTGACTACATTCTAATTGTTCTTTCTTTGTGAAAATTTGAACTCACCTCTTCTGTCTTTTCTGTATTAGAATCTGACCTGTTCTGTCAAGGATACAGAGACCAGTGATGGCTTAGAACACGCTAAGAATAGTTCATGACTACTCAACAGTGAAAGATACTGAAAAGAATGGGGAAAATGCCAGAAGTTGGGGGGTCTTCTAACATCATTTACATCCTCAAGTAGTAATTGAAGATAATTTATAAAGCAATGTCAATGTCCCACTGACCTTGAGACTTAGCAAAATTATCAGAATTAGCAGAGATGAAGCAATTTATTGGTTTTTTTTAGGTTTTTGAAAGGTAAATGGGGTTAAGTGGCTTACCCAAGGCCACACAGCTAGGTAATTATTAAGTGTCTGAGGCCGAATTTGAACCCAGGTACTCCTGATTCCAGGGCCGGTGCTTTATCCACTGTGCCACCTAGCCGCCCCAATGAAGCACTTCAGATCTGCATCAAAGTACATTTCAAAGATGAAAAATTGAAAATAGATAAGGGATTCAGAATCATTTCTTCAATTATGCTAGTTAGCAGTAAACATTAGTTCCATTCTTGCCTCCTTTGTGCTTTGCTGTGGTCCTTTATGGTATACAAATACCTTATACTCATACATATTCATTAGTATTTATTTATTTATTTATTTGGCGAAGATTGTGGTCTCTGGGGTTATTCCACCAGTCTTGCTTATCCATTATGAAAATAAGCTGGAACATAACTTAGGTTGGTTAAAATCCCTGCAGAAATTGGAAAAAGGAATTTTCCATAATGATATTTTGACTCTAGGTTCTATTGACTAGCATAGACTAAAGAATGTCATTCTGAAGCATTTCTTTTTCCTACATCTTGATCAGAGCAGCAGAAAGATGAAGTAAGCACTCACAGATCTGTTTCCTTACCTTGACCACTGAGAATCCCACTTCCTTTTTTTGCTGGTTCTTCTGATACTCAAAAAGTTTTAGTGTATACCAGATAATCATGTAGTTACTAATGTATATTTACTATCATATTTTTGGAAGAGTAAAATATTTTAATAATAGAAATTTGTTATAACAATTCACAATAGCTAAAATAAACATGGCAGATGATGTTCATTGGAATGAGTTCAGGAACACCTATTTAGCACAGTTAGAATAGTTTGGAATAAGAATAATAGAGCCTGTGTATGAATTACACATCTCCTGAAAGCCTCTCCAATATTAGAGACTACTATAGAAATTCAAAATCTTCTATTCATGTGAGAAATATTTTCTCTATAACATAAAAGAATAGAGATAGTTTTTAAATTATTATAGTTTGGCAACCATTTAATGGGCTAGCTTTTTATTACGAAGAATCAGACAAATGGACAGTTTGAGAGAGAACTTGGTAACCTTTCAAGTGGAGGTTGGATAATCTCTTCCCAGGGATGCTGAAGAGGATTTTTATTCAGGTAGAGTTGAAGTAGCTGAGGTTCCTTTCAGCATTGAATTTTCAATGATTCTATGCTCTGTGGTATCCTTGAGATGAGAAAAGAGCCAGAGAAAGGTTTTAAGCTTAGGTATGAGTCTTATAAAATATTTAAAGATAGGCATGTAAGATTCAAAGGTAAAGATTGGGTGGGGGGGGTAGTCTATCTATGGGAGGAATGATGTCACAGCCATCCAAGTACAAATTCTGTAACCAATTGTTCATCTCTTTCTGGGGTATCTTTAGATCATTTCTTCACTCTCTGGTTATCTCTGAGAGGCAGGGAAGTTAAATGACATGTCTCAGGTCTCAATTCTAAGGTCATAAGATAGTATATAGTTGAATTAGAATTTGAACTTAGGTCCCATGACCATAGTACAGTCCTCTTTCCAATGTGTCAGTTTTGTTTTCTTTTATGTTTGTTGTAGATATGTTCTAGTTCAGATGCAGATTGGACTAGATTGTTCAGGAAGGCCTGTGTTTAAATATTTCTTGGTATCTTATTACCTATGATTTTAGAGTAGTCATTCCCTCCTCTGGACATCAGCTTCCTCACCTATAAAATAAAGGAGTTTGACTCAGTGTCTCAAAGATCTTTTCCAATTTTAAACCTTGTGACAGCTTCGGACCTTATGACATTCAATAAGTAGAACACTGAATGATTCATGATAATTGTTTATATTTGACTGTGGAATAGGATTACAGAAGGCCTTAAAAATGGGAATAAATTTTTGAAATACCTTTCAACTCCATCAAATTTAGAATTCTGGAACTATATGGATAACCCAGAATTCTGCCAAACTTTTCCCATTTATCCTGATTTACAACACTAGAGGTAGAAAATCTGGAATCAATAATTGCTCCAATACTCCATTTACTGACCTAAGAGTTAGGCTGTATTCATCCAGAGTCAAGGATAAACTGGGAAAGCATAGTAGCTGGCTACCATAGATATAAAACTCACCAAATGGGAAGAGGGTTTATTACCCTAGGAAATTCCTTAGAATCTGCTGGTTGACACATTTCATTCTTTTTTTCATTTTGTTTGTTTTTTCTTAGTAAAATTAAAATACAAATACCTTCAGGGCAGAGACAGTTATTTCCTTGTGTCTTTGAAGCTACCTTGTCTAACACTGTGCCTTATACGTGATAGATAATTAATAAATGTTTGTTGAATTTAATTGAACAAAGTTTTTCCCTTAGTTTCTAAGCAGCCTTCTGTCTTGGGTACACTAAGGGCTAAGAAAGGAGTCTCTACATTAAACCACTCATGGCTGGGACAGCATTAGTGTGGTGCAGTGGAAAGAACTTCTGGATCTGGATAGAATTGGATTTAAATCCCAGTTCTGTCAATTATACTTAATAGTTATATAACTTCTATCAAATCACTTAACTGTTTTCCACCTCAATTTTCTTTTCCTTAAAATAATGGAAGTAAGAATGAATGTGTTCAATTATCATTTTGAGAGAGAGAGAGAAATACCATTGTCCTCCTGTATTCTGATAACTCGGGGGAAAAGAGGAAAGGAAGAAGACTGGTTGATGGGATAGACCATTTTAGTAGCCATATTTTTGCAAAAGGAACCCTGGCCTGGGAGTTGGGAGACCCTGACTTCAGACAAGCTGGGAAAGGCCTCAGTTTCCTCCTTTGTAACATGAAGACAGCAAACTAATTGGTCTCTAAGATCCATTCCATTTCTGGCATATTAGGGTTCATTTTGTTCTCAGGAAGAGCTAAGAGGAACAACATTGAGGAGTGGGGGGAGGAAACAGTAAGCAGTCTTTGCAATGATTTATTCTATTCTTACAGATGTATGTTTAAATGTTATTCCAATACCAATTTTCTATGAAGGAAGAAGATAAAAATGGAGAAGATGGGGAGCCAAAAACACTGATATATTTTTAAATGAAATAAAAGCTATTACTCTTGGGGTTGGGGTCATGGTGGTGAGATGGGTGGTAATGAGTGATGCAGAGGAATGGGGAATGAATTTATTCCACAAGCAAACATTGTGATTGCCACAAAGCATTTAGAAACTTTCACTGTTTTCCTTGAAAAAGGGATCCCATATAGATCCCTTTCTCAATTGTTTTTGGGCACATTTTGGAAAGTACTGGAAGCAGATCAGTCTAGTAAATGGTTTGTCTCCTTGATCATGTTTGGGATGAATGACCACATCTCTTCCTTTCTAGTAAACTAGAATCTCAGATTTTAAGATCAGAATCTTCTTACCTATAGTGTGATGTTTGAATTCCCTGAAATTTCACAACCGAAAATGAGAGGGCTATTTTATTCTTTCATGGTGTTTTTAAATAACAAAGGGTTAGATATTGATCCAGACTTCAGTTCCTTGAAAGACATGTTCAAGCCTCTATCCATGAACACTGCCCAAAAAAGTCTTTTTCTTAAAAAATGCATGCTTATATTTCACTGCAGTCAATAAGTAATTATGGAGTATCCATAGCACTAGACTAACTACTGTGGGAACACTCAGAAAGATTTATGGTGATGCTCCACAAAAAAACTAGCCTACTTTTAAGGAGGAAAAAATAAGCACCCTTGAAAACATTAGAAAGCAATAAGACATATCAGTGTCCACTATAAAGAATGCACATTCAATATAGCCTACTTCTAAAAAGTATAAATCCCAAAATTTTGGAGCTAAAGTAAAAGGGGCTTGACTGCCTAGGACTCAGATTTCTCTGGTGCTTTAAAATTTTAGTTTAGCTCCACTAACCCTGTGAGATTAGTGACTTCATTATTTTTGATATTCACAGTGCCTTATACATATTAGACACTTAATAAATGCTTCCTGGATTGAGTTTTGTAGACATTGTTAAGATCATTTTTCTAGTGAGAAAACTTAGGCTCAATGAAGTAAATAAGTGTGAGAGTCACACAGCTTCTAAGTGTCATGACTTTCTATTCCCTGAACAGCTCATTCTTTCCATGAATCTTGACTGTCTCTTCATTCTATCATAGAATGTCAAAGTTGGAAGAAAGCTAGAATACAGAAGAGAACATTGGACTTAAGGACTGAGAGTAATCAATCAATTATGATATGTCAGAGTGGGAAAGAATTTTAGAAATAACATAATCCAACCCCTTCATTTTACAGTGGAAGAAAATGTGCCAGAGAATAGATACATTTTTGTCTCAAGGGAGATAAAATAATGTGAACACACTGGGTGCCTGGAAGAAAAGTACTGAAAGGGAGGAGGGGTTTGCAGAGAGGAGTATGGAATAACAGTGAACTCTTGTATTGGACCTGGAACCCAACCTAACCAAGGTGCTATAGAAATAGTGTCTTCATATATTATGGGAATTTGATTATTATTTATAGTATTCTTTCTCCTTATACTCCTGTAACTGTAGTATCTGAAATCCTCCTTGCCAGAAATTTTCATCTGAAAGAAAACATTAGATTCCTAAGTCATCTAAAAATAAGATGCTTATCCTATGAAATTTGGCTCAGCAAGGCCAAGGTTTTACATGAATACATTCAATGCTATATTAATGAATTGATTTGGAAGTATCTAGACACAGTGATAGATGTTAGCCACATTGCTTCTCATTTATTAGATTTCTAGAATACTTTTCTTCCCTGGGACTGAAAGTAGTTTTCACTCTGTTGTATTGTTAACTACTAGAGTATTCAATTTACATCAACAAAAACTTAGGAAGTATTGTCTGTGTTCAGGACTCTCTACTAGGCTCTAGGAAGATAGCAGCAATAATGATAAAACACATTTCTAGAGCCCTTTAATGTTTTCAAAGTACCTTCCGTACTGCCACCAAGTGAGATGGGTGGTATAAATTTTATTGTACCTATTTTGTAGATGATATGCTTGAGTCCCAGAGAGGTTGAGCAACATGTCTGTTGTCACACAGCTAGTAAGGGTCCAAGCTATAGGGATTCCTTGATGTGAATGCAAACATGAATAAGACATTGCCTTTCCTCAAGAACCTTATAGTCTAAAAGTCTACTTGAACTTTAACATGATTCCTGTGTTTAAATTCAGCAACCTCCATTGTTTCAAACAAGTCACTAAAACATAGATTCAGAATCTGGGAGTTTGAAAGGCACCTCTACAGAGAGATCATCTAGTTGAATGCATAAATAAAAGAAAATTTCCCCTTTTGTTTCCCTAGCAAGTGATTATCTAGGTTTTATTTGAAAATCATCTGTGATTATAATGAATAAGAAAAATACTATGGAATAGTAGAAACAGCAGTGGTCGGAAATTCAGAGGAATTGGGTTTTTATCCCAATCCTATTTCTTGCTGCTCATGTGACCTTGAACAAATTTCTTGTCTCATATATATTTTAATTAATTTCATTTTTAAAAATATTTCATTGCTTTTACATCATAGCTAGTTCCCCTTAACCATTTACCATCATCACAATTGAACCATTCCTTATAATAAAGAAAAACACTTAGGTCAACTTCAATATCCTCCTCTAATGGTGTTTACTATATTCAGTATCTAGTCCGCATCTTTCTATTCAGAGGAGCAAGATATGACTCCTTATAAGTTTCCCAGGACCAGTATTATTCATGACAGTTTAATGGCTTTTTAGTATAATTATAATTTACATTATTGTAATCATCATAGCTGTTATCTTTTTGGCTCTATTCTCTTCACATTGCATCACTTTTTAAAAGTCTTCCCAAATTTCTCTGATTTCTTTACATTCCTTATTTTTAACATTTCTCATTTAATATGATTGTAAAAATGTAAAAATTTTCCTTTTAGTAGTATTTCATGTGTCACAATTTTTTATCTATTTTCCAATGATCGACATTTAGCTATCCACTTCCCAGGGAAGATCATAGAAGACTAGGGTATTTTAGATAGGTTTTGAAGAAAGGTTGGAGCAGTATAGCATCTCTAGATGTCTTTTTGTCTGTTTTGAAACTCAGAAAACCCCTGAGGTCATAAGTATACGTATTGTTATAAGGCAATTTGTAAATGTTAAAAGACTTTAGAAATATGAGTTGTTAGCATTTCCATTTTTCAGATAAGAAAGATGAGGTTTTGAGATATGATTTGTTCAAGGTTAAGAGTTAAATGGAGGGGCAGCTAGGTGGTATAGTAGATCGAACACTGGCCCTGGAATCAGGAGGACCTGAGTTCAAAATCCAACCTCAGACACCTAATAATTACCTAGCTGTGTGACCCATTGCCTTCCAAAAACAAAAACAAATTTTTTTTAAAATAAGTTAAATGGAGATAAAAAAGTTAAATGGAGATAATCCTCTCTACCTGACGGGGCTAAGATAGAAAAAGAACTTTGTAAATGTCAAAGGACTTGAGAAAAATTAATTGTAATTGTTCATATGAAATGATTGGACCATGTGCACTGTCCATTTCAGCATGCTCATGAGGAAAGAGCCCTGTAAACTAGAAAATGCTGTGGAAATGCAACTGTTACTACAACTCTCATTATTATATTTCTTGGTCTTGTGGCTATCCACCAGTCAGAATATAATGGCACAAAGACAATGTGAGACAAGTTCTTTAGCTTTTCCTCTTCACAGCCATACTCATCACTGAGATTTCTCTTATTTATTTTCCCCATCCTTCATACAAATGTACAAAAGCATCTTCTCTTTTCATCATTGCTCAGGGAAGCTATTCATCCTGAGCTTACTGAAGAAAGCTTATACATCAGGCTCTTCAAATTTGTTGGTGGTAGTTTTTCCACTAAACTTCCTTGAATTTATCTGTGTATTTCT
The DNA here is from genome assembly GCF_037893015.1 of Macrotis lagotis. NCBI lineage: Eukaryota > Metazoa > Chordata > Mammalia > Peramelemorphia > Peramelidae > Macrotis > Macrotis lagotis. Next base: position 610,556,041 of record NC_133666.1, on the reverse strand, counting down.
GCTAAAACATCACTTCCTCCTGAATAACAAGCTCTCCACAAATTTTCATCAGATCTCTGAGAAGTAAGGGTAGCCCCATCTGGTCCTAAGATAATGTCATTTCCAATCAAGTGCTTCTGATAACACCAACATTTATCATTGCTGCAGGAAAAAATCCAAATCCTTTTACCTTTCTATGATACAATAGAGTGAACCTTGGCTCTGGAGTCAGAAGACTTGGGTTCAAAATTTGCCACTAATTCTTACTTCTTGTATGGCCTGGGGCAGAGCATTTTCCCTGCATTATTCTCAGTTTTCTCAAAACCACAAGCCACAAGCCACTTGAACTTGTAACACTCCTGAGCGATGCCATAGCCAGATGAAAATGTAAAAAAATAAAAACACAATAAAGCAGAGATAGTACTAACATAATTTTTCATATTGATATGTACCTAAGGGGTGTGTATGGTTTAGTTGGCACCCATTTCTATTTGAATGTGAACCTTAGCTCTTGTTTAGTCATTTCTGTCCTGTCTGACTTTTTTTTTTCTTTTGGCAGAGATGCTGAAATAATTTGCCATTTCCTTCTCCAGCTCATTTTATAAATGAGGAAACTGAGACAGGATTAAGTTACAGGATTAAGTGACTTGTCCAGTGTCTGAGGTCAAATTGGAACTTGGGAAATTTAGTCTTCCTGACTTCCTACCACTCTAACCACTGCATCACTGAGCTGCCCAAATCTCAACTAGATGACCGCTAATGGCCCCTATAGCTCTAATGAACCTTAAATTTTTTATTGGTTTGTTTTTGCCACACAAGCTTGTTTTCTGCCTTTTTCCTCCTCAACTCTGAGAAACTAAAGTATGCAAAATGCCTTCTCATTGCAGGCCTCCCTCTTTGAGGTTTTCTTCCCTGTTTTCATTTCCAGAGAAATATCCATTTCCCTGGAGACATTTACTAATTTTAGAAGGGCACAAATATACTTGTACTACCTATCTCACAGAATTTTGTTTTATGTTTTGGATGGTGGTTGTTGTTGTTGTTGTTGTTGTTATTATTATTATTATTATTATTATTATTATTGTTATTATTCCCTTTAGCCACATTAGTCTTTTCCTTTACCAGGCCAGCCATCAGCTTATCTCTCAAAGGGAAAATGTGAGTAAATCAAGAATCCGAACATCAGAAATTGATAGAGAAAACACACATACACACACATACACACACACACACACACACACACACACACACACACACACACAAACACGGATATATCCTCACTTTTATGTATAGAATTGTTTACAAAATACTTTTCTTACAACTACTTTGCAGGGTTAATAGTGACTATTAGTATTGTCCTGATTTTGTAGATGAAGAAACTGGGGCACAGTAAGGTTGATAGACTTGACTGGGTTCTTCCATGGCATTGTTGGATTGTAGTTCAGGTTTGCTGGCTAAAGTCCAGTGTTCTTTCAGATATACTGAACATCAGGCGTGGCTAGGTGGCACAATGGATAAAGTACCAGCCCTGGAGTCAGAAGTACCTGGGTTCAAATCCAGTCTCAGACACCTAATAATTACCTAGCTGTGTGGCCTTGGGCAAGCCACTTAACCCCATTTGCCTTACCAAAAAACCTTAAAAAAAAGAAGATATACTGCACATCCAAAATTGAATTTTTGTTAAATAGCAACTTTTTAAAAAGAACTTTTTTCTTACTTCCTTTGAAGTTTCTTAGGAATGGGGAAGAGAAGCCTTTCTGGCTAATGAGAGCTTTAACTCTTAACCCAGACAGGTATGATGTCTAGGTTGTTAAAGAAGGATAGGAAGACTACCCCTGTTTTTGTGCCCAGGCCCTGATTTCCTAGAGAAAAAGAATCATCCTTAATTGGTACAAGTTTGCATTTCAATTGGGGTCTATTTATAGAAGCTGATTAAAAAAATCACCCAGGCATTTTTCCCTGAGGTCAGATATGACTTTAAGATTTGTAGTTTGAGACTCCAAGGGGCTTTCAGCCAAATTGTCTGGAAGCAGAGTGGTAAATGGTATCACCAAATTGCAGAATTCTGAGGAAGGGACAGAGAGCTGAACTCTTGAATTAGAGTCAATTTCAAGCTCCAGCCCCAACCCTCACTGGCCACTTGAGCTTGAACAAATCAGGTGACGCATTGGTAAAATTATCAGTTTGTAAGAAATGAAGTCTGAGCTTCTTTTCACCTATAACTGAATTGCTATCATTCTAATGGGATGCTTCTTTTTGTTAGGCATTCTTTTTTTCCTGAGGCTATGCTTACCTGGAGACCAATTTCCCCCCCCACCACCACCCCATCCTACCATACAACTCTGGCCCTCATTGAAGTGTGAAGTGCCCTTGGTATCTTATTTTAGAAAGTCTCAATATACTGTAATGGCCTGGATTTTGTACTGGGAGTCAGAAGGCTGGTTTGGAGTTCTAATTCTGCAACTAATTTTGTGTGTTACTACCTTGGATAACTTGGATAACTGCCTTTCCCTCTCAGGGCCTTAGTTTCTTACTCTGTTAAAGATGAAAGAAATGAATTTGATGATCTCAGAGGCCCCTTATAGTGCTAAATATCCTATATTATTCTGTTTTCTAAGGTTGCTTATAAATTGCCTCCAGTTTTCACACCACTCAGAGAACAAATATTTATTAAGTACTTAAATTCAAAGTACCATGCTAAGCAATAGATCTACAAAGAAAGGCAAAAAAAAAAAGATTCATTCTTGCTCCTAAGGGGCTAACATCCTATTAAGAGAGACAGCATATGGGGTGGTTAGGTGGCACAATGGATAGAGCACTAGCCCTGGAGTCAAGAGTACCTGAGTTCAGATCCGGCCTCAAACACTTAATAATTACCTAGCTGTGTGGCCTTGGGCAAGCCACTTAATCCAATTGCCTTGCAAAAAAACTAAGAGAGAGAGAGAGAGAGAGAGAGAGAGAGAGAGAGAGAGAGAGAGAGAGAGAGAGAGCATATCCAAATAATTATGGTTGTATATTGTTTATATGTTGCCATATTGTTGTATGGTATATAACACATTTACATGATGTGTATAATATATACAGTCTAATTGGAAAATAATCTCAGGAACAAGACACTGGAGTAAGGATAGAGTACTTAAAGAGAAACTGGGAAAAAATTTCTGCAGAAGATGAAATTTGAGCTCAGTCTTGAAGGAAACTTGAGAAGCTAAGAGGTAGATGTGAGGACAGAGAACATTCCAGACAAGAGAACAGCCAGCAACAAGGTTTGTAGTCAAGATATGGAGTATCCTGTATGAGGGAAAGCAGGTAGAGCAAGGTATTGGAAAATAGAATATATAGAAAGAAGTTTAGCGTGAGAAGTTTAGAAAGGTAGGAAGGGGTTGATTTGGGAAGGACTGAAGAACCAGACAGCAGGGTACAGTGTATAAAAAAAAGATTTATAAAGAACTTTCCTATTATTCCCTCCCAACTCCTCCCCTAAAGTTGGACTAGATAGTCTATGAATTATTTTCGGCTTACTAGACTCAAAGTTTAAAGGAACAAGGTCCTATCTTTAGAGTTTGGGGAGAAATGAGAGACATTCACACAAAATTGCCAGTCTGGTGTACCCACATCAAAGAAGACATTGTGCTCTATGAGCAAAACTGAATTGAAGTAGCTCAAAAGAAGTATGAGATGCACAAATTTAGAGAAGTCTCCAACTCTGTTCAGATAGGTTATTTGTACCATTTATACTCTGCCCTTTGTGGTCTGATATACTTTGCCTTGACCCTGACATAGTGATATCATTTTGGTCCTCTTCAAGAATGAAGGACTACAACCAGAATCAAACTAGATTATTGCAGTCTAGGTTGGCATTGTCTTTAAAATTTATAGTCTTAAAGAACTGTCTACAACTCTAAGAGGTTAAGCAAGCTGCCCAAAGTTACACAACCAGTATGTATCAGAGGCAGGCTTGAACTCAAAGTCTTGTTGACTTTGCAGCCAGCCCTTTCTACCATGCCACCAGTTTCTCTCATTTTTTCCTAGAATGGATACTTAATTCAGCTTTATTGAAAAAATCTCTTCAAAGTTAGTGGGAGAGACTGAGAAGCTCAGAGAACTAATGAGCATCTTCAACTCTGCCAAAGACTCTGAAATGAGACTGAAACACAGGAATATCCCTCTGAGAAGTTTTCTATTGGGAGCAAAGTTGTGGGAGATCTTCTTTTCATTTAAATAAAATAAATTATTGTGATATGACAGCAGCTGGGGTTCAGTTTTCTAGCCCCTGGACTTCACCTTCTTAAATAGATACTTCTCTGAAAATACTAAAGTCATTTTTGTCTCCTCAGCTTTCTTTGTGTCTTATTTGTGAAGAGCCACTGATTATGGCAGGCATATGTAAATAGATTGGAGTTTTGCTCAAATGTCACCTCCTGCAGACACCCTTTCCCAATTCCCCAACAAAATTATCTTGTACATATTTTGAACATACTCATATTTGTGCTTGTTGCCTCCTCCATTAAAATGTAAGCTGCCTGAGGACAGAGACTGCCTTTTTTTTGTCTTTTCATCCCCAGCATATAGCCCAGCCCATAAATGGCACTGGATAAATACTTACCAATGGAGTGATTCAGTCTGTCATTAGTACAATAACAGCCGTAGAGCATTTTTTCAGTTTATGATTTTCCTGGCAAAATCCCGTAAGAAAGATAGGGCCAGGATTTTTATTTTCATTTTACTGCTAAGGAGTCTTAGGCATAGTGAGAGCTGACCTAATCACTGGTGAGGATGAAACGTGAATCCATGTTTCCTGCCACCTATAACTTCTACCACATAATGCTACTTTCTTTCATATCTTCCTTCCCTTCCTATCCCCTAACACAGAGAAGTTTCTGTTTTCTTCCACAATTCTGCCTCCTTTGGACTGCATTTGGTTTTGGCGAAAATTAACTAGAACTTATGCTTCAGTCATCAAATATTAGCTAAAATCCCCCCTTTATTGGGCCTCCACTATTATCCATGAATAGCCCAGAAAATGTATGGGGTTATGGAGCATTCAATCCTAAAAAGATATTTACATATGGTATCTACTTAAGACCTTCCATTAGCTGTAAACTTTAGAACACTTTGTCTTCCTTTTTTATTTAATCTCCGTTTTTACAAAGTCATCATGCATTTCATTTTGACAAAACTGACTGCTTCCATAGAGACTAGATTAAGAAGAATGGGGCTATTCTGGTTAATGGGCTACAGGTCCAGTCCAACCGAAATCAATGGGCTGGCTTGTGGACGTCTCTGATTAGGCCAACAGCTCTTAGATGTCCTTGTATCTACTTTATTCTCCCTGACTTTTTTGGCAAACCTTGTTCAGAGCTTTCTCAGAGCTTGGAACATTTACTACTGTTCTACAGTAGCTTTTAGCTCTAGTATGATTCTGTGATTGAATTTTATAAACATTTATTGAGCATATTCTAATTGTTTGGTCCTTTGCTCAAAGCATTTTCTCTGGCTGCTCCATACATGAAATATTCTCCCTCTTCCACTTCAGCTGCTGACCTTCCTGTCTTTCTTAAGTTTCAACTAAAATCATCTACAGGAAGCCTTACCTAATCATTTCTTATTTATCATATATATATATATATGTATATACATATATATATATATATAAAATACACATATATATTTTTCATATATATGGAGAGAGAGAAAGCAAGTGGGCATGCATTGTATATGTTTCTTTACAAGAATTAGTATTTTATTTTGTTTTTTGGAAAACAAAAGTCAAATTTTTATCTTTTTCTTGAAAACACCATTGTATGTGTCACTCCTTTTAAAATGATTCAGGGGCTTCATTGAGCATGCCAGACATTAATTACTATGCTTCCTGTCTTCATAGTCACTTAGAGTATTGTCCTCCATGAATAATTCTTTTGTTGAGGGGGTGAGGAGGGTGGTATGGAGTGTCAGGGGCTTTTCTGAGACCTCCTGACTCCAAGTACTTCTAGTATTCTTCCCACTATACCATACTGCCTTGAACATCTATATACTCATTACTTCACTTTCTCTTCCATACCCCCTTGCACCCCTTTGGAGAAAAAATGCAGAGGTGGGACCTGAATCCAGATTTTGTGGCTTTATGGTTGCAATGGAAATTTTGCTGACATTGAAGCCAGACAACCCCTGTTGAACTCTTAGTTCAAATACTACTAGCATTGTAACTAAGAGCAAGTCAGCCTATCTCTCAAAGCCTCAGTTTCTTATTCTGCAAAAAGGGTATGGGACTTTCTATAATCTTCCATTTAGGTAAGTTTTAAGCAAAAGTCTAGGTGAACCTTAAAGTTCTATTACAAATGGGAGCTATTACTATTTCTTCTATGCCACACAGTTATGGCCTGAGGTGACCTGATGGAAGTAGCTTTGGCCTTTTTCTCATTTGACTGTCTCCAAAAGGCTGTCCAGCAGAGTCAGACAGGCATAATTGGATAACAGATGACAGACTTCATTTCTCTTTCTTCTCAACATTTGGCAAGAGTTTTTATTCCCCTCTTATTGTGGGACTATAAATCAGATAAGCCAACAACTACAGAAGAGCCTTTGGAATTTGCATTTTAAGGTACACTTTCCTCCTCAGAGGATGCTTCATCATTCATTCAGTAATAGAAACCTTACATCCTGAATGAGGGAAATGTCAGTCCCAACTCTTCTCTCCTCTGGTCACAGTCCAACTGAAATAGTATGTTCAGACCTGGTTATCACATTTTAAGAAAGACACTGACATACTGGAATATATCCAGAGTAAAATAGTCAAGATAATGAGAAAACTAGCCAAGGATCAGTTAAAAGAGCTAAGGATGTCTAGTCAGAAGAGAAGGTGAATGTCAGTGTTTGGGTTTTGGAAGCCTCATAATATACTAAGGAACTGGAATTTGGTAGGATTAGGCCTATTCTGTTTGTCTTTAGAGGATGGGATTAGGAACAACAAAGAAAAGTTCAAAGCTGGACATTTAGATATGATGAAAGGGAAAGCTTCCTAAAAGATCTGTGCCAATGTGGTATGAACTGCCTTATGAGTGTTGCTTTCATTGTAGGTCTTCTAATGGAGGATGGGTTAAATACTCTTTGGAGAAATTATAAAGAGTGCATATGGTAATTGATATCATATTGCTTGTCTTCTGAAGAGGTAGGGGAGGGATGGGAGAGAGGGAAAGAATTTGAAACCCAAAATTTTAAAAAATAAATGTGAAATTATTTTGTTATAAAAAAGAGTGCATAGAAGCTGAATTGCTGGAAAGATTTTCATGTTCCCTCCAATTCTGTCATTCATTAATTCTCTGGCTCACCTCCTTTTAAAAGGCCACTTAGATGGTATTTTAATGGTAGACTATATAGGGTGTTAGCCAACCACTGAAGACTGCCACTTAAGAACAGAAGAACAGTGTGTGTGTTTGTGTGTGTGTGTGTGTGTGTGTGTGTGTGTGTGTGTGTGTGTATTTTCTTTAGGTTTCTTGAACTGATTATCTTTGCTTACTTCAGTATTCCATGAGGATGGATAATCTTAGGAAGTATAAGTATAATTGTATAAGGATGGATAATCCAAGGAAGCAACCTCAGTGAAGTTATTGAATTCTGAGAAAATAATATGTCCCAAGTCATACAAGTATTAAGTGTTTCATTTGGAATTTGAACCCAAGTCATCTGACTCCAGGATCTGTAATGTTTTCATTCATTCATTAATCCATTTATTCATTTATTTTTGCTAATAACATACTGCCTCTCTAATCCTCCTATCCATATTGGGAGTTATCCTGGTATAGTGGTTAGACTGCTAGATTTGGATTCAGATTCAAGAAGTCCTAGACTCACATTCCAGCTCTGACAGTTAGTTCTGGGACTACAAGTTAATCACTGAGTATTTCTGGTCCTCAATTTTATCATCCCGAAAATAGGGATTAGATTATTCATGAAGCTTTTCTGACATGATTGTTCTACTACTCTAATATACTAATGTATATAAGCTCCTTGCCAACTTAATGTGATACATCCATGTCATTTATTACTATTGCCTGTGCTGCACCTTAAGTAATAGATTTTCCTCTGACCTCTCCCTCCTCTATTTCTCAAGTTGAAAATAATCTTGGTTCAGTTTGAACTTCATCTGTTCATATGTGTATGTGTGTCTATATGTTACATATAATCACACATAAATACACATGTATACACATGCATAATATCTATACACATATGTTTATGTGTGTATGTATATTTTTATAGATGTATGTGTATTTATCAAAAAAATCTCCCCTACTGGAATATGAGTTCTATAGGGCAGAATCAGTCTTTGCCTTATTCACATGGAAGACAATTTGCTTGTCTTCCTCAAGGTTTATTGGGGCTGCATGGTTATAAAATTAGAGGGAGATAGATTTCAATTTTACATAAGAAAGTTTTCTAACAATTGGAAGGTTTGGACAATGAAATCAGCTGATTAGAAGTATTCAAGTGAAGGCTAGACTATGCTACCATTTGTTATGGGATCTTGTAGAGGGTATTCATCCTTCAGTTAAGGAGGGATCTAAGAAATTTCTTCCAATCTTGAGTTGATTTTTATTATTCTGGATGTTTAATAGGATAAATGATCATGTATTAGAGAAGTTATTGACAAATGTCCTTTGGTAGTAGAAGTGGAGTGTATGTGAAAAGGAAAGCAAATAAATATTTGTTAATTGAAAACATAAAATTTAAAAGACAAAATACCTTTTGAAATGCCAACTCTGGTTTTATAATTAAATTTCAGTTTTGTGACTTCCTTAGACATAGTACCTTACACCTACTTTTTTAAAATAAATAATTTTTTATTGATATAGTATGGTTTTGCATCATCTGCTTTTCCAATTATGTCACTCTCTGCCTACAATCTACTAAGCTATATCTTATAATAGGGGAAAAATAGCATTTCAGACAACCTGTATACAAACTCATCTGACACTAATATCCATCCTCTTCTGTGCAGAAGGAAGGTACATTTTTTTCATCTCTAGAGTCAAATTTCAACATTATTAATTGCATAACATCAATTTTGTTTATTGTTATTCTTTCTATTTATACCATTGTAGTTATTGTGTGTATTGTTTTTCACTTCTACCTTAATATATATCAGTTCACATAAGTCTTCTTATGATTCTCTGAATTGTTCCTACATCTTTTTTTTCCCCTGGAACAATATTATTCTGTTACATTTATGGGCCAAAATTTGTCTAGCCAGTCTTCAATTGTTGAGCATCTTTTTTTTTCCTAGTTCTTTGCTGCCACAGAAAGTGCTACCATGAATATTTTGGTGTATATGGTACTTTACTGTCTTTTCCCTCCTTGTGGATATGCATAGCAATGAGTTCTCTTTATCAAAGATCTAGAAGGCTCAACAAATTTTTATAGCATTCAGTTGTAAAAGGTTCTTTGAAGTCCCATAATGGTTCTTCCTAAGAACAAAGCATCGTTTTGTTTAACATTTATTTTTAGATGTCAAAAACCTCCAGAAGGTTGATTCAGAATTCATGAATCTGATTAGCTTAGCTCATAGGAACAAAAGATTTGAGCTGGAAAGAACCCCAGAGAGCATCTAATCAAACCCCCTCATTTTACAAAAGAGGATATTGATGCCTAGAGAGGTTAAATGACTTTTATAACTGTAATTCAAACCCAGGTCCTCTGAATCTCGTGCCATTTCTTCCAACTCAGTAGTTTTGCACAATGCTTCATTTTTTTCCTGTTCAAATAAGACTAAAACTTATCTCATGGAAAACATATTGTATTTGAGACATAATGTCAGGCGTTAGTTCCATGAATTAGTGATGTTTCAATTTTCTCTTGTTTTTGCTATGTACATGTACAAGTGTGTGTTTTGTACTGATCTGAAGATTGGACTGTTACCATTTTATACAGATATGGCCCCAAACACCTGGTGTTACAGTTTAGCAAGGCAGGACTTTAATGTTCCTCAACTAGGCAATGGAAAAAAAATACCCCATTATTGGAAAAGATGATACACACAAAATAATTTCCTTAACACAGGAGGTGGGGGGAGAGAGGCAGCCTGACTTAATCAGATTACTGTTTTCAAATGTACCAATTCAGGCCTGTTAATAAAATGAATGTGTTAGTCACAGAATAAGATCGCCATTCAATAAGGTTATACTCTTGTTTTCTCGTAATAACATGATTGTATCTTCTTTACCTCCCCTGCCCTCATCTTTCTCCTCTGGCAGAAGTTTTGTAGGGACAAGTTTTACTATAATACAAAATTTTGCCCTTTGAAATTAGCTTAATCATAAATGAGATTTGATATAAAAATAAATGACTTGCTATTATTTTTTCCAAGAAACACAATAAAATTTAGAATTATAACATCTCAGAGGAGGAAGAGACCACCCTGCTAAGGGGACACATACTACTGGATAATATAGTTCATTATATTGTTGGACAATCATGACCATTAGAACTTATTCCTTGTATTCTATCTACAACTACAGTCAAATTAATTCAATCACTTTCAAAAATAATCCTCATGGGAGGATATGCAGTGATTACAATGAGTCTTCAATTGCTGAAATCATGTTCAAAACTCAATTGTTAGGGGAAGGAGGAAGAATGATCATCAGAGCTGGTTTGCAATAATGGCAAACATTTCTATATCATTGTGTAGTTTAAATTTACATAACATTATTTCATTTGATCCTCACAATAATTCTATGTAGTTGCTACCATAGTATATAAGAAAAACCATTACTGAGGAGGCTAGGTGGCACAGTGGATAGAGCACTGGCCCTGGAGTCAAGAGTACCTGAGTTCAAATGTGGCCTCAGATACTTAATAATTACCTAGCTCTGTGGCCTTGGGCAAGCCGCTTAATCCCATTGCCTTGCAAAAAACCCTAAAAAAAAGAAAGGAAGGAAGGAAGGAAGGAAGGAAGGAAGGAAGGAAGGAAGGAAGGAAGGAAGGAAGGAAGGAAGAAAAACAATTTTGTTATAATCATACCTCATTTTTGGCTGAAATAGTATTATTCCACTGATCAGTTGTCTTATTTACCAGAGAAACACTTTCTTAAGTGGGAAGATCAATTAGTAATCAAGTATTTATTAAATTACTTCTATTTAAAAAAAGCACAGTTCTGTCATTGAAGATTTGTGTCCTGTTTCTAGCCATAGCTTAGTTTCTAGTCATCTGTCTGATCTTAGGAAAGTCACTTCTCTTTCCTAGATCTCAATTTTCTTAATTCTAAAATGTAAAAATGTTAAACTACATGATTTCCTAGATCTTTGGGAATTCTTTTGTACTCAGTGTTCTAATATTCTATAGTCTTTAAACTGCTTTGTAACTCTGACATTCTAAAATCTATTCTATGTCTAGTATTCTTTATTCCAATTTCTAATTCTAATTTTTATTTCATGGTCAAAAATTCTATATTGTTAAAGGGATGATATGCTTGTCCATTTCCCAGTGACAAAAAAAATCAAGATTGACAGAGATTTCTAATATAAAACAGGATTTTAAAAGGCTGCATATAAGGAAAATCAGTTAGTACTCAGAGTTTTCTCACAACTAAATGGTTTGCGTTATTAATGTATTAAACTAATTTTCTCATCATTGCAGCAAGTGGAAATTGTACCACTATTTTTTGGTAGGTTAGAAAGAGTCATATTTCAGGTATCTTAAATCAGATTGCCTGCAAGATTCTTCTATGAAAAATATTTTAATGGACTAGAATAATTAGAGATATACTTTAATATTTTACTTTAAAAATCTTAATAAAAATTTTTAAATAATTTAATAAATTATAATTTAATGAGATGATATTTCTTTGGAATAAAGTAAAGTCTTACATGATTCAAAAAAATCAACTTTGCAAGTACAATATGGGAGAAATGTGGGTTAAGGTAGCAGAGTTCATTTGAAAAAAGATTTCTGATTTTAGCAGGCTGCAAGTTCTATATAAGATATTAGTGTGATATGAGTGCTAACAAACCTAATTTGATCTTAGACTGTATTAAGAGAGATGTATTATCTCAGACCAGGAAGGTGATAGTACTACTAAACCTGGCCCTCATCAGTTTGGAGATATTGAACTACTTACTGCATTCAGTTCTAATCGCTACATTTTAAAAATAATAGTTGTAAGTTAGAGTAAGTCCAGAGGATGGTGAAACAGGATAATGAAGGGCCTTTGAGATCATACTATATGAAGATCAGTTCAAGGAATAAGGGAAACTTAGCTTGGAGAAGAAAAGTCTTGGAAAGAACGAAATACCTGTATTTCCAGTATTTGATAACAGGTATTAGACTTATTCTTTTTTTCACCTGAGGGGAAAAAAATAGCAATAACCTATTGAAATTTCATTTTTTTTTTTAGTTTTTTTTTCAAGGCAAATGGGGTTAAGTGGCTTGCCCAAGGCCACACAGCTAGGTAATTATTCAGTGTCTGAGGCCAGATTTGAACTCAGGTACTCCTGACCCCAGGGCTGGTGCTCTATCCACTATGCCACCTAGCCACCCCCTATTGAAATTTCAGAAACAAGGTTTAAGTTTTATTTAAGGGGAAAAAACTTCCAAATGATTAGATTCTTTCAATAGTAGAATGTCCTACCTTGGGAAGAAGGGAATTCTCCATTAGCAGAATTTTTCAAGTGAAGTCTGAATGGCAGTTTGTTGGGTAAACTGTAGAAGGGAATTGCTTTTTAGTTATGGATTGGACTAGTTGTCTTTTGAGAACCCTTCCAACTTTTGAGATTTTATGCTGCTGCCCTTTCCATCTCTGACATATTTTATGTTACTCTTCCATATTTGTTATTTTTGGCATGACTTCAGATAACTTCTTGATTCCTTCCAAAAATTAAATTCACCCTAATAGAAGAATGAAGAGTTACTATTGTTGGCTTCAGGAGGCCTTACATTAACCCCTGAAGAGTAACTCCTAAAGAAGAGTGCTGATATTTTCTGAGCCACAGCAGCATCTTTGGGATAGGTGTGATACTTGATAGAAATGCTGTTTTGTTTGTTGCAAAGTCAATGAATCAGTCAACCAACATTTATTAAGCACTTATTATGTTCACTATCTCCAGTTACCCAGAACTTAAGGAAGACTCAACCAATCTGAAATTGCTTAAATACCATCTGAAGGAGCATTGAATGTGTGATTCTGTTAGGCAGCAGGTTTTGTCAAAGTGGCATAACTAAGGGTTTTAACAGTTATCTTATTGTATTTGTTGTATAAATATTTCTAATTAAACATTTTTAATAATTTTGGTTTATTGATCACTGTAAAATTTCCTAGGCTCATATATGCTAAGAGCTAACAGTACTATAGTATTTTGGGGTAATTTTTTTTGTTTTTTTTGCAAGGCATTGGGGTTAAGCAGCTTGCCTAAGGCCACACAGCTAGGTAATTAAGTGTCAGAGGTTGGATTTGAACTCAGATACTCCTGACCCCAGGGCTGGTGCTCTATCCACTGAGCCACATAGCTGCCCCTTATGGTGTTTTTTTGAAAGATTTTATTTATTTTGAATTTTACGATTTTTTCCCCAATCTTGCTTTCCTCCACCACCACCCCCACAGAAAGTAGTCTGTTAGTTTTTACATTGTTTCCATGGTATGCATTGTATAAGTTGAATGTGATAAGAGAGAAATTATATCCTTAAGGAAGAAACATAAAGTATGAGATATATATATATATATAGTGGAATTATATAAGATAATTTTTTTAAATTAAAGGTAATATTATTTGGTCTTTGTTCAAACTCCACAATTCTTTCTCAGGATAAAGATGGGTTCTCCATTGCAGATACCCCAAAACTGAGCTTGATTGTTGCCCTGTTGGTTCTATGGTATTTTAAGTCATACAAGTTGCTTTCCTCTCATCAAATCTACATAGCACAAGCAGTATTATACCTATTTTACAGTTGAGAAAACCAGAGATTTACAAAAGCTAGTCTTGTCTAATTAGGGTTCCTTACTTCATGGCTATTCAGTGTGTGTATTAGAAAATAGAAAACATAAAAGTCTTGCATGTCTAATAGAGATATATTAGTCCAATTAGAAATTATTCTTTACAGCTAGCTAGAATTAGGAGTACGGTTGTTGTAGTACTCCAAATCTATATCTCTTTTGTGGTTGTGCTATAACTCTAAAGAGGATTTCTCATCTTTCCTTTTGTTTAAGAAAAGTTTCATTTTTGTTATATGTTAGGGGTGCTATCTCTGTTTCAGTGGTTCCAGGATGGTGATTGGTGGGAGAAGCAGGTATTACATGTTTTCTTCATTTCCAGATCTTTTATTTAGGGTTTCTGAGATCAGTAATTGACTAAGTAAGTTGAAATTACTGAATTATATTGTTTCTCAATCTATTTAAGATTAAGTAACAAGAGAATTGTTAGTAACAAGGCTCTTATGTGTGATTCCCCTGGGCCCCATTTGGGCCCAGGTCAACAAATGTGTGTCACTAATAGTAGTGGAAACTGAGAGTGGGGCAGTAGAGTTTTCATGTGCTTTAGAAAGCAAAATAAAAGCAAGAAACAATTAAAACAGTCTGATTATACAAAAAAATATAGTAGCCAAATATCATTGGCTTGAGTCTTTCTAGAGAATTCTGCTTCCAAATGGTCTGACCATTGTCAGTAAGATTATCTTGGGTTATTCTCTCAAGTAAGGATCAGAGGTCTCAGAGGTACTTAAAACTTTTATCCCTTTTTTTAATAGTACAGGTAAATTCTAACATTCTATTTAAGGTTGGAGGGAGGGAGAGAGAATAAACTTTTTTTAGGCTGTTTTTTTGCAAGGCAATGGGGTTAAGTGACTTGCCCATGGCCACATATATAGGTAATTATTAAGTGTCTGAGGCCGCATTTGAACTCAGGTACTCCTGAGTGCTCTATCCACTGCACCACCTAGCCGCCCTGAGAATAAACTTTTAACAAAGTTTAGCAAAGATGCTAATAAGGAGGAGGAACATGTAGTATTAATTTACATGTGTATATATGTACATATTGTCTAGAAAGCAATAATAGTTCCTTTACATTTCCCAGAGGAAAGACAACACATTTACTAACTTCCAAAAAATAAACATATCCCGTTATGTAACAGAGAAATGTCATGGAAGCCACAAACCAGGCACTATGAACTTAATCAAGGCAGCCTTTATTTAACAGCCCCCACATCATTTGACAATGGTTATTTAATTAAGATACCCAGATTTACTTGAACCCCAAACTGACTTCATGTTCATCATATTATTCATTTTGATGTCACCATACCAATTACATTTTAAGGCTCTGAATTCAGGAGTGATGAGGATCATTTGGTATCAAATCCTTCATTTGATTATTCCTGCTTAATAAATATTGATTGATTTGCTCTTTATGTGACTTTGGGAAAGTCATTTAATCTCTATGTTTCCTAAAATGAAGAGGTTCTACCAGAGTTCCTCTAAGGTCAATTCTACTTCTAAAACTAGGATCTGTACTCATTAATGATAGGATATTATGTTAGGGAAAAAAATTATCAGAGTTAAATTTTAAGAAAAATAATACTAAACTCTAACTGAAAGATCTGAAAGGGTTTAAAGATTGACTAATATAACTCCCTTACTTTAATATATGAGCCAACTGAGGCCCAGAGATGTAGAGTAATTCCCAGTATCATAGCAGGACTAGGATTTAAATCTAAATCCCATCTTAATTCCTTCACATCACATTTGCATCTCCCTAAATCTTGACTCTGGAAAAAACATGTTCTGTTCATGTCATATCATGCCTTGTGACTTTAAAAGTTTTGCCTCAAATAAGGATTTCTTTGATTTGATTTTTTTCCCCTAGTGTTTCAAGGTCAGGCATGTAACCTGGAAGGTCAGTTTAGAAGGCTTGGAAGAAGTTGATTGAACTGTTCTATGCAATTTTATTTAATATCTTGATTAATGTATATGGACTTTTGTATTTAAACTTACCTTTATATGGTATTTGAGTTAGAGAAGTAATGGCAGCTTGAGGAAGGCAACTAGTTGTTTATTTTAAGTGAGCCATCTCTCTAGATGAGCATTTCCCAAACCCCAACCTAACTTTCTTTTCCTTTCTAATAGTTGCTTTCAGAGATCTCCTTCCTAACACCTTTGCCAAATCCTGGTCCATCTTTTATGACTATTATTATAAAAATTGTTGTTATGTATTTTAAAAAGGGCTATACTGAGAGTCAGAGATCCCAGGTTCAGTTCTATTGGCTTTTTTTTGTATCATCCCAGGCACATTATTTAACCATAGTATTGTCCCTACTTTAGTAGGGACAGAATTGTGAAGAAAGTTGTTTGTAAATCTTAAAGGTACTATGGAAACATCAGTTACCAATATCATGGTGGAGAAGCAATGTCACAAGGGGACTGAGGGTGTTCAGTTTGGAGAAGAGAAGGCTTGGGGGAAGCACAATCATGGATCTGAAGGACTCTCATGTTAAAAGGGAATTATATTACTTCTGCTTGTCCCCCAGGCCAGAACCAAGAGCTGTGGAGTAGCATATACCAAAAAGCAGATTATATGAAGTTCAATAAAAGGAACTAACTGCTTCCAAATAATTAAATGTGCATGATAATTGGTGTATCCTCTGTTATGGAAGGTCTGCAAGTGCTTGGTGGGGATTTTGGAGAGGCCATTCATGCCTCAGTTAAGAGTTGGCCCAGATGACCTTTAAGTCCCTTTCAACTAAAAGTACATTTAAGGGAGCATCTATCCCTCTTCTTGCCCTTGGCAACTAACAGAGCAACTGAGTAACAGAGACCTTCAGGAAAGCAATAAGCTAGTTTTTAACTTAAAAAGTGCTCTGCAAATCAAAGTTCATCTTCATAGGCTACACAAAGGATTAAGAGTTTTCCTTCCAACCTTAGTATCTTGTGAATATGTCTTTGGGGCTAATCCTATGGGAAGATGCAAATTTATCAGAGCCCCATTTTGGCATGGCAAGTGATTGCTACTTAAGTGTGACAATGGTGAACTATGTAATTCCTATTTTTCATGGTTCTGCCATGAACATTCATCAGAACACTCCCTAATTGGGTATATTTGCCATCTGGCATTAAATGTTTGTCCAGCTGCAGGATAGACTTTATCTCCTCATCACTTCTTTGCTTTTCCCTTTCTTTGCTGCTTTCCTTGTTGGATCAGCCCCTTTCCCTGCCCCATGTGATAGTTAATCGTTATGACAGGCTAGGCTAAATTTAGAAAGCTGTCCATACTCCTTTCCCCTGTGGAAAAGGAAGGCAAGTTGTCTTTAAAAATTAACCCATTTCTAGGTGGAGTGAAGCATCAGCATAGTGAGGGTCATGGATAGAAGGGGGACAGGGCAGATGAGGAGGGACCAAATCCAACAGCCAGGCCAACCCAGCAATTCCTGATTTCAAAGACTGAAAATGTGAACAATAAGTCATCTCTGGACCTGGGCAAGCACAGAGTTCAGTTAATAGGAAAATCGGAAAACATTTATGTTCTGTAAGAAAAAGGAAAACTAGGAAAGTTCCAAATATCATTTCATCAGTAATTACATTGGCAAGTGGTGTTTTACTAATTTCAGTAATAATACTTGTAAAAAAATCTATGACTTTATTTGGGCATGGAGTTTATCTACCTGCCCAGAGCAGAAACCTGTCATGTCTAAAAGAAGGAATTCTCATTCTCAGAACCAAACAGATTCTTCCCGGTGGTCAACCTTCCAGAGATTGAGACCTGCGAAGGTCTCAAAAGATAGGGAGGTGGGAGGTGATGTGCTAAGGGTATACATAGCTCTTGAGAACCTTGTGTCACTTCCATAATACAATATTACATAGACCTGACATTCATGTAGTGCGTTATTGTTTTTATCACCAAGTGCTTTATATACATCAAATCATTCAATCTTTGCAACAGCCTAGTTAAGGATGGTAGGACAGAAGGCATCGTTTTTTTGAAAATTGAAAATAAGGCTCAAAAGATTAAGTGACTTGTCAAAAAGTCACATAGTTAATAGGCTTGTGAGTTAAGTAATGTCAGTATTACCTTCATTTTACACATGAACACAGATTCAGAGAGGTATCAAGTAACATACCCAAGGATACACAGAAAGCAAATGGCAGAGAATGGACTTCAACCCAGGTCTCCTGACTTCGTGTCCATTGTACTTACTACCACAGTCCTGCCCCTCTAGCCTAATTCAGTGTTGTTTAGCCTTTTCAGTTATGTCCAATTTTTCACGACCCCTTCTTGCCAAAGATTCTGGAATAGTTTGCCATTTCCTTCTCCAACTCATTTTAGAAATGAGGAAATTGATGAATTAAAAGTAACTTGCCCAGGGTCACACAGTAAGTGAGGCTGGCTTTGAATTCAAGAAGATGAGTCTTTCAGGTTTCAGATCCAGCATCTATCCACTGTGCCACTAAATCATTATTGTCTTCTGTATTACATAACAATACAAGGATGATTGGTATATATTCCCTACTTTCAAAGGACAATGCAATCTATTAGGGGAGATACTATACCTATATACAAGTCTGTCACACAAAATAGAAAATAATAAATGCATTAAAACTGTACAAAATATTCTAAATAAGGATGCTATCAGAGACTGGCCTCTACAGCAGGCATGGCTTCGGGAAAAGAAGAATGCTCTTGGGAAAATTATCAGGCAAGCAGCTATCAACTGTGCCTGCAGGGATGCATCTCATCATGTGCCACTTCCATATCACTGTAGCATGACCAAATTCCCAAGCAGTTTACTGACGTGGACAGTCAAAACTTGCCCAAGGGAATGGACACAAAGCAGTGTACCAGATGCCTTCTCTAGGAGAAGGAAGCAACAGTAGTGCTCAAACAAGGTGGCAGGGAAAGAAACACACCAACTGTGCTTGCTAGTCCTTTCTTATTCTCCCTGATTATCCTTGGAGGGAAGAATAATTAGACTAGTTTAGCTAGTTAGCTCATTTAGGCTGCAACTCCCTCTCTCTCTTAGGGTCCAGATAATTTCCCTTTCTTTTTTAATTTTTAAATTTTTAAAACATTTTTAAAATTTCCCTTTCTACTCAATGGACAAAAGGAAAAAAAAAATGACTTTCTGTACCAGGGCTGGACTGCTGAAAATAATGTTCAGCAGACCTAGAAAAATAAGTTAAGGTCATATTGTAGGGCTTTAAAAACTAATCAGGGATGTTTATGTCTCAAGCAAGGGGTAACAATTAGAGTTTCTTGAGTATCAAAATAACATGGTCAGTCTGAGTCATCAAGCATTTAGCATTCTAAGTTAGGAGCTCTGCTAAGTTTTGGCACAGAAAGCCAAAAAACATGGTCCCTACCCTTAATGAGTTCATATTCTTATGGGGGAGGGAACATGCATACAACTAGGTGCGTATAAGATACATGCAGAGTAGATGGAAGGTAATCTCAGAGGAAAGGAATTAGCCAATGATATGGACAGGGGACCTAGAAAGAACTTCTGGGAAGGTTGGATTTAAGTTTAATTTTGGTAGCCAAAAAGGTAGCCAGATGTGAGAGATGAGGAGGGCATGCCTTTTAGGCATGAGGTACAGCCAATGAAAAGATATGAAGGTGAGAGGTGATGTGCCAAGAAAAAAGGCACTAATATCACAGAAGTATAAAGTAGAAGGGTTGTTAAATAATCCATTTGTTCTGTTCTGTTGCATCTGACTCTTCATGACTCAATTTGGGATTTTCTTCATGAACATACTGGAGTGGTTTGCCATTTCCTTCTCCAGCTTATTTTACAGATGAGGAGACTGAGACAAATAGGGGTAAATAACTTGTCCTGGTTCCCACAAGTAGTATGTGAGTGTTTACTGAGTAGTGAGATAACATGATCAGACCTAGGCATTAGGAAAATCACTTCAGCAGCTAAATAGAGGATGAACTAGTGTAGAAAGAGATTTGGATCAAAATCAACCAGAAGGCTACTGTAATAGTCTAGGCTAGTTTTGTTTTGTATATTTTAAATTTGATATGCTTACAAAACACCTGGCTATAGGGCAGTTCAATAGATAGTAATCTGATACTGGAGTTCAGAAAACTTGATATCTAGATCTGGCACTGGATATCTAGCTCTCAGGACTATCTGCACAAAAGTGATCATTGAATTTACATTTAGGTCATGATACTTCAGTGAGAAATAAAGTGAATATCATACAAAGTGAAATATGACATGATGAATAAAATCATTGACCCAAGAATCAGGATAAAACTACCTTTGATTCTGCCACCTTGTTGTGAAATATTGGGCAAATGACTTAATCTTTCTGGTACCTCTGTCAAATGGAGGGAGTTAATCTACAATATCACTAAAGTTCCTTCCAACTCAAATGTCTTTACTCTTATATTGTATGTTAGAAGTATCTTTCTAGTCCTAATATTCTTTATTCTAACATTCTTAGGTTCTAAGGCCCTTTTATACTTGAAAATTTATATTCTGTGATTCTTTGTGCATGGATCTTTGAGATTAACAAACAAAACACGCTCCAAGTTGAACTTCTGTCTGCCCCTGGAGGATCTTAAAATAACTGATAATCTGCCCTCCGATCTCTGTTATTGGTGTGAAAGCAGGGTCTGTTATCAAAATCAAAATCCCTATGAAGGCACTGGGCTATTTTAGTAAGCATCAAAGGCAAGACAACATCTCCAATAACCAGGGTTTGGGACAAAGCCAACCTGCAGGGAGGTTTGAAAGAAATGTCAATCATAAACTAGCATCATCAGGGTCAAGGTCCATGGAGGAAGGGCTGCCTCTGAGGGGACAGGCAATTATCCGTTGTGCAGGAATGTGAAGAAATCCTTTGATTTCTAGAGTAGGCAGAAGGAAAGTTCTTAGACTAACACTGGTATCACAGAAGGATTGAGTGTCCAGAGACCTGGTTTCTGGCCTGAGATGGTGATGGGTTTTGAAATCATTACATGACTAAGTCTGAAGATATTGCAGTCTGAAGAGGCAAGAGCTTTGGAGGCACAGGGGAAGGAATATGAAAGGTGCCTTCAAGTATTTGAAGGCCTATCTTGAGGAAGAGGGAGCAGATTCATCCCTGTATGAGGGAAATGTAAGAAATTGTGGAAAGGCAGGTTTAAGCTCAGAACAATGAAAATGTTCCCAATACATACATGTCTATAAGGAGAAACTTTTGCCCAGGTCACCAAAGGTACTAGAGATAGTCAACTGAAACCTGAATGGTCTTCTGTAAGAGATATTGTAGTTAGGGGGGGTGGGTTTATCTTCTAAGGCTTCTCTCAGTCTCAAATTCTAAAGTTATTTTTTTATTCAATGAAATGAAACTTCATAGTTAAAATGTTTTTTCTAAGACCATCCTTACTCCTCCCTTTCCCCCCCTTATCTCCCTCTCTTGCTCTCCCTTTCCCCCCCACTCTCTCATAATTTTCTCATTTCTATAACATTCAAAACCTTGAATTATCTGTTAATTTTTGGTAGGGAGAGGGAAGGAAGCATAGAGAATGTGTGCTTATGAAAAGGTGGTCTTGTTCATACAAGTGAGGTTACAGGTCTGTGTACATGTGGAGGATGGATATTAGTAGGTTATAGATTAGATAGATATGGGGACTACATGAGAGGAGGGGAAGGAGAAAGGAAGAGACAGAGCATACAAGAGTGTAAGTATGAGATGTGTCAAAGAGAGGGGAGATGGGAGTTTGGCTGAGGCTAGGTATTGCTATATGTCTGTACATGTGTGAAAATGTATATGTATGTACTTTTTGTAAGGAGGTGTGTTAGTGGATAAAAGTGTGGGCTTGGGTAGATATTTAAGGATGTGAGTAGATATTTTGAAGATTGGCATATGTGGGTGAGAATGAGTACACAGGTAAGGCTTGTGGGCTTTATATAAACTCTGAGAATGTTGTCTGGAAAACATGCCTTAAATCATTCATTGGTCCACAATCCTATTCCAGGCACAGCCATTTAAACCATTGGCTGAAGGGGTAATTTGGGTTGTACTGGCTGATGGATGTGTGATTATTCTATTCCGCCCCCAACAACTCTCCTGGCAGAGGCCACTGAAGAGACTACCCTCACATCAGAATTGCCAGTCAGCTTGGCAGACATCCACAGGCTTTTCCAAATCTGTCAGTTGGTTTTGGAAGGAGAGGAGTTTGCTTTTTAGTGGGATGTGGTTTTGTCCATCTGGTTCAGTGAGCAAACAGTGCTACAGGGAGCAGGTCGTTTTTCAGAATATCTTGGCCAGCTGGTCATTTCTGATGATGCTCCCTTCACTGTGAGTGTGGGAGGCACATCAGCTGATATAGTTTTGTGAATACAGGAAAGAGTACTCTTTTCTTTGTAACAGTTTTCTATAGATTTGCATTCATAGAGAAGAAATGGCACCATCTTATATAACTGAAATATGTAACTGCTCTGAACCTTCCATCCAAGACAAATGGTTATTCCTATCATGTCTGTATTCATGGGAGGGCAAGTATATGATACCAATAAAGGCATTTCTAGAACAAAAATTTTTCTCACAATTTAAGTTGAATCCATTTTATATATCAGGAAATCAAGGCTTGATGTAATAAACCAACTTGTCTACTCACAGAACTAGGAGTGGTGGAAATAAGGATCATATTTCAGGGATTCTAATTCTGAATTCAGTGTTATTTTTTCTGCTAAAACTAAACTGACCTTATTAGTTCACCAATAAGTGACCTTGAGCATTTTACTGAACCTATATAAGTTTCAGTTTTCACATATGGAAAATTGGAATAAAATTAATCCTTGCGATGGCTGTGGGATGCTAATGAAATTTTTATATATCCTTGTAAATTTTAAATAACTTTATGTTTAAAGGATTCTGAAGATCATAATGATATTTATCAACATTATCTTGTCTTTGTAGACAATAGAACTATATATAAAATTATACAGATTCTATAAATATAGAATTATAAAATTAGAGGACTTGGGCTCTGAAAAGGAATTTATAGATCATCTAATCCAACCTCCTTATTTTATAGATAATTGAATTGGGAACTGGATTGTTTAAATGACTTGTCCAAGCACATAATTAATTAAAGGGTGAATTAGTGAGGGATCTGGGAGTAGAACTCAAGATATTTTGACTGTTCATTTTCTCTTCCAGTGGCTTTCTTGTTCCTCCTTTCATGAGGCAGCAAGATGGTTTATAGTGAAAGTACTGGATTTAGAGTCAGGAAGACCTGAGATTGAATCCTACCTCTAACTCTTTTTGGCTAAATTATCCCAATGACTCCCCCCCTAATGTCTCTCAAATTTGGAAAGGGCTGACTTCACTCATAGTGAACTTTCCATTATTTGGAGGACCCTCAGAGATTAATGACCACATGAATCAGGAAAAGAGTTGGAATAAATGGTCTTCCAAGTGAGAGATCCTCTAGTTTCATGATTCATATAGTAGGTACTTAAAGAGGTCAGAAGTGGAAACCATCAGACTGGGATAGCCAACCAAGGCCTATTTTGTAGAGACAAAATGCTAACAAAGTGGTAAATTGTTCTTGAATCCCAAAGTGAGCAAACTACCACTGCCTTTTGCAAGTAACTTGGCATTCATTCTTTGTTTATCAGGAAATAGTAGAAGTCTATCCAGCATTATTTTTGGTCTGTAAACTTCCATCAGTTGTAATGTCATCTCCCTCTCAGTAACTCTGATATTCACAGGCCTTTTGGGCACCTATGTATCCACAACACCAATTTGACACAGGCCAGGAAGTATTTCACTTCATTCAGACAATCTAGGAGAGGCAGGTTTGTTTATGAATTCCTATGTCTGTAAAGCACAGTACCACTTGTCACTTCTTGTCATTTCCTGCGTTGTGTTATTTTCCTTTTTTGCATTTTTCTCATATCCACAACCACACTGAAAGCTTCTGAAGGGGAGGAACTATGATTCATGCCTTTCTTTAACAAAAAAAATCTCAACAACTTAGCACAAGTATGTTTAACGGGTAGTAACCCTGTCTTAGAATCCTAGAGTTGGAAGGGTCCTTGAAAGTTACCTAGTTCAACTACTAGTCCATTTGAGATTCACTGATCAGTCAATAATTTATTAAATACCTACCTTGTGCCAAGTACCATGTGGAGAATGTAAAGACAAATTGAAACAGTACCTGCCTTCAAAGAATTTATATTCTATTGGATGTATATGTATATAAAGCTATACAAGGAAATCCTGTTTGGAAAGAAATTAGCAGTTGGGAGAAACAAAAAAGAATTTAAGGAGAAGCTGCTGTCTTAACTGAGCTTTGAAGGAAAGAAGACATTTGTACAAAACAGACATTTGTACAAGAAGGAATCTGAAAATATGCTATATTAGATCTGTAAATTAGAGCTGTAAAAGGAGTGATCAATCAGAATTGCTGTGATTTTAGATCTCATTTTGCTGTGTGACCTCATGCAGATTACTTCATTTCTCTCTGCCTCAATTTCCTGGTGGTACCCTACTCTGCTATTTTACTAGATATATGACCTTGGGCAAGATGCCAGATTTCTCTAGGTTTGAGTTTTTTAATCTGTAAAAGGAAGAGGCAAAACCATTTGATCCCTGAGGTCAAGTCGTAACACCTATGATCCTAACTTAACTCAACTTAGAGATGAAAAAAATGACATCTGAGAGGTTATGTAATGTGACAAGGGATGAAATTAGTTTGAAACAGAACTGGGTATGACCAGCCCTGTCACTTCATAGATGTAGAACTGAGGCCCTGGAAATGTCCTGCCCCAAAATCCCACAGCAAATTAGTGGCAGCCCCAAGTCTAGGACCTAAGTCTTTAGATTCTGAGTCTAGTTTTATGGTCACTTTATTGTTTTGTTTTCCAAGTTTGTCATCCTTTGTAAAGGATTGTAAGAGTCTCCCCTGACCCCTAGTACCCCTCAGTGTGAATTATTAGAATCTGTATGAATCAAGCAGAGTATACAATTAGGGTAAAAAGAAACAATTATGGCATTGGAAAGAATTATATCAGTGGATCTTTTGAGGACAGTTGATAGAAACTTTACATTCTAATGTTGGCATTGACTTTTCCTGGGGTCATTTAAGGTTACATACACATATACACACCGTTGGTTTGATTAATGGTCATATTATGTCTAATTCCAAGTGATTTAATCAGTATGCTATCCATGCATACTGGTGAGCCCTAAGAAAAATTGATAGCTATTAACAATATATGAACCCTTGTTTCATGTGTAGTGGTAGTTTAGGCCTTGTTTACTGGGATCCAGCCCATGGATCTGAATGAAGTTTTCACCAACAAATTTATCACCATTATGTAATTTATCTCAGGTTCTTGAGCATACCTAGAATATGATACATGTTCATGTTGTATAAATGAGTGTGGAATAGAAGAAACCCTTGATTTAGAGTTTTGAGACCTGGGTTCAAATCCCTGCCCTGCTATTTATGGCCTGTGGGACCTTGGGAAAGTCAGATTATCTGGGCATGAGTTTCTTTATCTATAAAATGAAATAGTGCATGATCTTAGAGAGTACATGACCTTTAAGGACCCTTCAGGATCCTACCTGTATAACCTTGGAAAAGTTTAGTTCCCCAATCAGAATCTCAGTTTTCTCACTGTAACAAATGCAATATTTCCATCACCTTCCTAAGAGTTTTTGTGAGAATCCAATGAAATAAAATATGTGAAGTGTTTTGTCTTTAAAAAATCACTCTAGAAATCTCATTTGTTATTGTTATCCTTCAGTGGTAGTATTAAAAGTCTCATAACCATCCCTAACTAGCTGAATGATATGGGAAAATCATTTACCTCCTCTGGGCATCAGTTTCCTCATCTTTGAAATGATGGGATTGTACTAGATAACATTTATTATCCCTTCATCTATAATAGTCTGTGTTTTGTTTTAACTCTGGAAGGTTCAAAGTTCCTGCCAGCCCTAACATTTTGTTTTTTAGTATCCACAATTTTATAACCGTTCTAAGTATGTTTTGCCTTTTATATGTTCATTTAAAAAACTCACACATGTACCCACTTTTGTGGGTTACTAGCAATGTAGAATCATCTCCTACTATAAAAAAAATTAGACTCTATTGTTTCTCAAATTAGGCATTTGACAGATTCCTCCCATTACACTCACCAAAACATACACATGGTTGTGGATGATTTCTGACAAGGCCATTGCAGAGAATTTCAAACAATTATTTACTATTTGCCAGTGGTGACAAAACAAAACAGAAAGCCAGCATTTATATGAAATTTTGAAGTGTACAAATCATTCTACATGATATCTCATTTGATCTGTGAGATAGGTTTTACAGTTCCATTTATCTCCATTTCATGGATGACGATTCTATAACTTTGAAAGTTTGTAATTTACACATAGTTATATAACTAGTAAGTGTCAGAATTGAACTCCATGTTCCTATTGACCTTAAGTTCAGTGTTTTGTTTTGATGTTTTTCCAAATTCATGGCACAGTGGATAGAGCACTGGCCTTGGAGTCAGGAGTACCTAGGTTCAAATCTGACCACAGACACTTAATAATTACCTGGCTGTGTGGCCTTGGGCAAGCCACTTACCCCCATTGCCTTACAAAATCTAAAAAACAAAAAAAAAACCCAAAATACTATTTATATTCTATGGATAGACTTGACATCTTTACCTTTCAATCATCATCATTTCAGGTACTGTAATTGAAGGAGGCAAATTGAAGAGCTCGGGACTTAGTCTTGGAGTCAGATTTCTTGGAATTGGAGTTAGAGCTCCAGAATCTGTTAGCTGTGTGACCTTATCTTTTCTGAACTAGGTGATCTGGAAGAGACAAGCTAACAAGGCTTATGATGCCTTTTAGGACTTATCCTATTGCTTTTGTCTGCTTTGCTCAGCAACTATTAACCATCTTCTTCTTACTCACCCAAGAGATGCATCATTGGTTCATAAATAAAACCATTGGTGACTACACTCATATTTTTCTAGACAAATAGTATTCTGAAGAGAAAGTGAGCTATCACTGCAAGGTGGGGCTTATTGCTTTTCTCTGTAGTACAAAGTAGTTCTAAAAGAAAATGACAGTGTTTATCTCTTTCCTATTGATTTTAGGCTAACATGGCCATTGCTTTTCTTAGAAGTTCCTAGGCCTTGCCAAAGAGTAGATTTAGAACTTGTTCTTTCATGTCTCTGCTCTCTTTCCCAAGGAATTTCCATTTTTATGCATGTATCTTGGATTATTTTGCATTTTTCTTTGCCGAGCAAGAGAAAATAATTTTCCCTTAATTAAAACAACTCCCTTCAAGTCTTTCCATGTGTAAATAGTCATAAAGTTATGGAATCCAAAGGAAGGAACTAATCTGGCAAGCTGTCTAGGTCAATCTTAGACCTTGTTTTGAATATTTCAGAAAGAGAAGTCTATTTCTGAACATTGCCTCTAATTAGAAAGTCTTTCATTATATTGAATGGAAATCTGCTTTCTTAAAACTTTTACCTACATCCAATTGGACTAGCTACAGGGATAGAATCATAGTTTCATAAAACTAGAAGAGAAGCTAATTTAAAGATTACTTAACCCAACCCCCTCACTTTATGGAGGTTGAAATTGAAACCAGGAAAACTGAAGTGACTTACTCCAGGCTATACAGCTTGGTTAGACACAGAACTACGACTAAGCCAACTCTAGTTTTCTTAGAAAAAAAAACAGTCCTCTTATATAGCTTGTGATAATTGGAGGAAACTGTGAAATATGGAGATTATGGCAATAGAAATTGCCTTTAATTATAGGTCATTGTATAATCCTAACTAGGAAGGTCTAGTACTTGCCATTTATTAGCTAAATGGGAAGGAAGTGGGTCCTCATAGTAGAAGGAGGGCAGATAGTGAAGTCATAGGGAAAATGGGGATCCTCATAAACATAAATCAAAAGCCTCCAATTAATCATACTTGTATTTCCTTACAGAATCCAAATCCAAGGGATTTAAACAAATCAGAAAATTGTAGTAACAAAGATTTATTTATAAAATGGAGCTATTGGTCTAGTCAACATTAGGTCAAAATATAGGATGTGCACCTAGCTGTGTGGCCTTGGGTAAGCCATTTAACCCCATTGCCTTGCAAAAACCTAAAAAAAAGAAAAAGAAAAAGAAAAAAAAAACTATAGGATGTGTTGATTTAACTACCTCTCTAGAACTTTTGTCTTTTATGGCAGCTCCTTTTATTCACTATTCCTATTCTTTAGTTTTGTCTAAACTAACTCAGTCTGAGTCCTAGGCTACCACCACCACCACCACATCACCATCCCCCTGCCCTTGACTTAGTCACTTCAGAAGACTGTGGACTTGGATTGTTAATGAAAAATTTAGTTATGAGCCTTGGGCAAAAAGACATTGTTAATAGCAAAACAGCAGCAAAAACAGACATTGTAGGAAAAAAAATATTTTTATGGTCCTCAAACTGAAATTTTTCAAATCGAAATATTGAAAGAATGGTTGAGAGGAACAGTAAATGGGGACAGAATATAGCAAGGCTTGTATGTAGAAGCAATGTTTGGCATTTGTTGTCACAGACCCAATGAGAGGTAATGCATGGTTCCCTTTGTAGTTTGCTTTATCCAAGCTGTAAATAGTCTGAGAGTGTTCAGACAGCTTGAGTGTTAGGGAAATTGCTTGAAGAGCCTTTGAAATGGCAATAAATACAGAAGCTGATACTCATTGGTAAACCTCTATTCAGTTTCCAATTGTTGCTTGGTTTGATTGCTACTCCCTTATTGCTAGGTAAAAGCTTGAGTTAGGGTCCACAAATAGCATTCTTCAGAAATATGGACTTACAAACTCAGTCAGGCTCCTTCCTTTCTACATCTTTTGATCCCTTCTCCTCTGCCCTAATTTGGCTGCTATCAAAACCAGAAACAATCACAGAAATCTTCCTGATTATTGAACTTGGAAATCAGTTGCTGAGTCTCAAAGTCTTGCCTTGTTCTCCAGGAGGGATTTTGAAATTGTAGTAGCGCTTATATCTAGATCTCTTAAATTGCACTACAGAGTGATAAAATAGGCAACCTAGACTGTCTCAGGAGGACACTATGGCTAGTTTATCATTATCAAAAGACTGACTTCTCAGGTACCAAGAGCCCAGCAAAAAGATATCAAAGATGAAAGAGACAATGGATGCCCTTGCCATCTTCTGACATCTTAGAAATATATACAGTAATGCCCACATCAGGGAAGACATCCAGGGATCCCAACCGTGCAACTACAAATTGAAGGGTATTTCTTGTATCTGAATAACTTTTTGCAAATGATAGAATCTTTACAAGAACTCCATAAGAGAAACTTGTCTAGTACAGGCATCAGTAGAGTTCACTGTTCCTCCTTAAATTTCCGTCTTACTGTTTCTTCACAAATTGGGTGCTTCTTAACTTTTAAAATTCTCTTTGGTTTTGTCCTTACCATATAGTGCTGACTCTCACTGTTCCCAAATTGACTGCTATAGACCTGTCCATGGTTCTGACATGGAGCCTTGTCTGGGTCAGTTATCTTTGTCACTACTTCCCCTCTGACTTATTTCTCTTGCTCACAGAGACAAAAACTAGAAGTATTTCATTCCAGGGGTCTCTGATCTTCAAGGGGCTTACAGAGTGGACATCTCTTTCTGGACCTAATAATAATTAAGTAGGCTTCAAGGATGTGACCATGACTACACTAAGGAAACTATGGCAGCTAAGAGAGAGCTGATATAGCAACCGCTAACAATCCTTCTAAGGAGTACACTAGTTTTTTACCTTTCTCCAGAGCAATATGAAGATAGTATCTAAAAGCAAAAAAGGACCAGAAGAAATGTCAGGTTGATGTTAGAGAAATACTAGTTCAGATCTCAAAGATGCAGCTTTAAAATATTTTAGTAACAGTTTTACATTGAACATCAGTACAATCTATTAAACTTCCTTAGTAATTATTTGCATTTAAATATATTAACTTCCATGCTGAAAATGTCATAATACATTTCAGTGACTATCTTGAAGTCCTTATAAGAAATACTTTACATTCCTTCTCATTTATTTTTCTCTTAATCTAGTCATAGTTTGTGTGTACTTCATTCCTAAACTTTGGATTTTTTTTCTGTGTTATTCTTAGAGAGTATATTTCTGGTGGTAGCTAAGTGACAAAGTGGTTAGAGCTCTGACTCTAGAGTCAGGAGGACCCTGAGTTCAAATCCAGACTCAGATGTTTAATAATTACCTAGCTGTGTGACCTTGAGCAAGTCACTTAACCCCATTGCCTTACCAAAAAAACTAAAAAAAAAGAATGCACCTCATTCTTGTCAGGCAGTCACATTAAAGTAAATGTACCTCAGTATGCCACAGTTTACTTAATTGTTTTCTTAGCATTGAACAGTTTGATTGTTGAGGTGGGACGTCAGGGGAATTACATACAATATTGCTTTTAAAGTGAATTAGGGATGTTTAGAGAAGAGACAATAGGGGATAGCTAATAGCTTGCTTCAAATATTAGAAGGATTGTGTAAACACTATATTAGATTTTTTTTCTATTTGATCTGAGATAGCATTAGAAATAATTAGGAAGGCAGATTTCTGACGACTTGGAATAAGTTACTTGAAAGAGTTCTCTGTTTTAGAGTTTTTCCAAGCACAGGCTAGATGATGACTTACTCAGAATGCTTTGCTTTTTCTTCTCTCAGTGCTGGGCACATAGGAGGCACTCAGTAAAGATTTCTTGACTGATGAATTGATTGAACACTTACATGATAATTTGAGAGTGAGAAGAAAGAGGAAGAGGGAGGGGAAACTCATTCCTCTAAAGGACATGGTATACTAGAAAGAATTTTGTTTTGGGAGCCAGCATACAAGCTCTGCCATTTAATACTTGTAATACTTTGGGCAAGTCCCTTAATCTTCTTTCATGTAATCTAAAAAATGAAAGGACAAAGGAAGATTATTTCCAAGATGCTTTCTAGTTCTAACACTCTTCAATATTCCCTTTAAGCCACCATATTCAGAATTTTGTATTGTAATATGCCATGGTATATTCTGGTACCTATCAGTTTTAGCATGCTATTCTCTGAAGCCATTTCTAAGCCACTGATTCTATGAATCTATGAAAAAATATTCTCACATTTAAAAACTGAAAATTATATTTATGTTGAATTTAGACCTATCTTAAAAGGTGAAGTGAAAACAGCAGAGACCAAAATATCCTAATTCTGCTATGGCTTTGGAGGGCTGATTCTCCTAGAACTTTGAGGTGAATCTTCCTTCCAAGATGATGAAAACTGACTTATCACTCTCTTCTAAGTGCTACACTTTTCGGCAGGTTACAGAAAAAAATTATTGCTTTCTGTCAAGGAGACAAGATGTGTATGTCTGTGTGGTGTATGTCTGTGGTGTTTGTGTGTGTGTGTGTGGTGTATTTTTAAATTCACTCTTTCTCTTGGCCTGTTTCCTGGGTTTCTATTATCAGGAAGCCTTAATGTCTTCAGTGAAAAATGGGACAATATAGACTTTAGTAATGAGATGACTAAGAAATCTGTAGCAATTTAGCTTCAACCAATTTTGAATTTATGACTAAAAATCATAATATCTGACAAAAGCTTTACAACTAAAAAGCACTCTATAGATATTATGTCAATTGCTCCTTCTCACACAACTCTATAAGGAAGAGAGGGCAAGGATAATCACCCTCATTTTATAGAAGAAGCTAAGTCTCTTAGGGGATACCAAACTAATAAATGACAGCAGAGTTGGTATTCCAATGAATATTTTTCTCCAAGATCTGTGGTTTTTTTCCATTGTTTCTACTAGGTTAACAATCATAATAATCATCATTTAATTGATGCTTTTCAGACTGTGTTGAAACTCATTTTTGAAGAAACAGATTAAATGATTTGCCCAAGCGCATGTTCCTGAGAGAATCAAAAAGGATCAGATCTTGCTACCTACACTTAGGTTCTTTGCCTTGTCTACCTTTGCTTAAGAAAATCAAAAGTATAAATAAAATTTCAACATGCAGGATTAAACTCAGAAGAGAAACTAAATTTAAATGGGACTGACTGTGAGTCACTTAAACTGTCTTAGGAGACAGCCAACAAACATCCCAGGATAGCAGTCCTGGCTAAGGTCAAGGAAGTTAGTTACCTCTGAGGGTACTTATGCCCACTCCATCCTTCTTTAGGGTTAGGAAACTGGAAACATGTTCAGTTAGTTCAATTTAGAAAAACATAACTGAAGAAGATCTCAAAAGTAGCTAGGTGGTTCAGTGAATAAAGTGCTGGGTCTGGAGTCAAGGAAGACCTGAGTTAAAATGCAGCCTTGCACACACAAGTCACTTAAGCTCTGTTTGCCTCAAGCCACTGGAGAAGGAAACAGCAAACTGCTTTGTTATCCTTATCAATATGGCCCACAGGATCACAAAGAGTTGAACAAGACTGAACAACAACAAAAAGAGGATCTTGCCAAAATTTTTACTAGTGCTTCCTTCCCCAGTGATACATCTCATGTGGAAGTTTTAGAACAGCACAAACTACAAACCAAGACCAAAACAGTCACTTATAAATATCCACACACACACTCCCCCCCATAAGGATGACACAAGGGAAGGAGACCTACAACCACACACCAGAAGTACTATTTCAACTACATCAAACCCTCCCTTCCAACTTCTCCCTGTTTTTCCCCCTGTGAACATTTGCTTAATTCTATTCACAATTACCATTGACCCCCATCTAAACATTTGTTAGTATTCACCACCATCTCTCAAACCCAAGTATTCCTGAAAGTACATCTATCAGTTACTTTTGAAAATTCCATTTTTCCCCTTGAATCTGACTTAGTAAAAGTAATCTAATACCCTTGACACTATAGTGCATAGAGCTTTGGGCCTGGAGTTGAGAAGACTCTTCTTCCTGAGTTCAAATCCTGCCTCAGATACTTACTAGCTATGTGACCCGGGCAAGTCATTTAACCCTATTTGCCTCAGTTTCCTCATCTGTAAAATAAGCTTGAAAAGTAAATGGCAAACCATTCCTGTATCTTTGTCAGGAAAAGTCAGATATGAGTGAAAAATGATTTAACAGCTGAACATGAAAGGAATCATAAAAGGTAGAACACAGAACATATAGCATTATAACTTGAAGAAACTTTGCAACTTAAGGATGAGAAGAAGAGATGGAGGACATAAGAGAAAGCTTTGGGGAAGCAGAGACATCTATTACAGTGACACTGAATGGGGAAAAAAATCACCATTCAGCTGGAACCACATCACTGTACTGTAGGATTTGTCAGCCTTACCATTTCCTTGTCTTTGCCATTACCACCTTACTGCAATTTCACTGCTCCAAATCATAAAAAATGTTCAAGGTCCATATGCTCCATAAAGCCCTTAATGAAGACTATTACTGAAGAGAAGACTTTGAAGCAGCTTGGAAGCATGACATATGGATTAAATTTGGAGCTTACAATCAACCTGAGTTCAAATCTAGCCTCAAATACTTACTAGCTTATGTTACCCTAGGCAAGTCACTTGACCTATCTGCCTTGATTTCTCCAACCATAAAATGGGATCATGTTAACACCAACTTCCTAGGATTCTAGGATTAAATGAGATAATGCTTGTAAAGTTCTTAGTGAGGTATCTGGCACATAGTAGACTTCTGAAATCCTTTCTTCCTTCGTTGCTATTTTTTGGTAGAATTAAATATTTATATAAGCATCTTAACCCCTGCAGTTAGCCTGTAAGCTCCATGAGGAAATTGAGTTTTATTCATTTTATATAACAGCTCTGCCTATAGTCTACAACTCATAGTTGGATGGAGGGAAAGATTGTGGGAGAAGAGGTTGGAAGAGAAAGTTTGAGAACTGGAAATCAGGGGATTGAATTTAAGTTCCAGCCCCTGTGTTTATTATCTGAGGCCCTTGGGCAAGTCATTTCATCTCACCAATTATCCCCTTAGTCTTGAGCATGTATAACCTGGCATATTATATGGTTAAAAGAGAAGAAAAAGTAAATCTTATCAGATTTGAGCATCCAGGGAATCACACAATTTTCTGACAACAGGTTCCAAAAATAAAGTTCCCTAAATGATCTTTGAGTTCTTCATGCCTCTGATCTCCATCACCAGCTTCCTTACCTTTCCTTGTCCCAAAATATTTCCTTTGTCTGAGATAGCTGAAAATCCCCTGCAACTAATCTGCTTCTTATGTACAAAACAGTTAAAACTATTTTACACTGACTTCATTTGAAGGCTCCATAGGCCTCTTTACCACATCACTGATTTTCACGGTCAGGATTTTACATGGCACTGCCACCCTGACTGTCACCTCAATATTCTGACTTAAAGATTTCCCTAGGGCCAATACAATCCTCATCTCTATGCTCAGTAATCAGATATGGCTGAGATATGAAATTTCAGAGACAGCTCCATATTGGTGTTCCTTTTGCTCCTAAGCCCAAAGAAAAGTAAGTGTATGCAAATATCAATTAGGCTGCTCATTAGCCTGTACCTATTCCTCTGGGCACTTAAAAAAGGTAAGCTTTCACTTGTGACTCTAGCAGTTATTGCTAATTGTTTTAATTCTGCCTCCATTAGAGGAAGGCAAACTGAGAAAATATATTGATTAGTAGATTGTTGAAGCTTTCCATACCATTATAGGTGCAGATAGAGGCATTACTTAGAATAAATCAGAATCTAAGAATGTTGCACTTGGGAAACACCTTTTAATACAGAATGTCAGAACCTGAAACACAAGCTGTCCAATCTACAATGTTTGAATTAGGAGTCTGAAAACATAGAATATTAGAACATAGAACATTAAAACAATAATGGATCTTAAGAACAGAATGTCAAACCTAATCAAGCCCCTGTTTGAGAGGTAATAAGGACCCATACAGAGAGAAAATTGAGGCCCTAGGTAAAAAGGAACTTACCCAAGCTTACACAGTTCTTTAGGAATAGGATACCAATGTCCTCAAATATCAATGTCCTAAACTCCAGTTTAGTGTTGTGTGTGTTTTTTTTTTTAATACTGTCCCTTTGGCTGGTTATCATAGTGCAAAGAGCAGTAGACAAGTCAGGAAGACCTAAATTCTAATACTGTTTTTTATTCATCCAGCTGTATGCCCTTGGACAAGTAATTAAACCTCTCACAGCCTCAGTTTCCCATTCAGAAATGGGGTTGATAACAGTGGTATCTACTTTACAAGGTAATTATGTAGGTCTAATGAAATAGCATATGTAAAATACCATAAAGTTCCATACAAAGCTAGGCATCATTCCTATTAAAATATTACTTTCTTGGGGCGGCTAGGTGGCGTAGTGGATAAAGCACCGGCCTTGGAGTCAGGAGTACCTGGGTTCAAATCCGGTCTCAGACACTTAATAATTACTTAGCTGTGTGGCCTTGGGCAAGCCACTTAACCCCATTTGCCTTGCAAAAAAATAACAAAATAAAAAAAATATTTCTTTCTTTCTCAGAAATAAGTAACAATAGTTTAGGTTCACAACCATCACATCAACTAGTAGGCCTCCTGTTTGGTCTTTATATGAAGGCATTTTTTTTTTCATTTTAACTAATTAAGTCTTCTGCTATGAACTAGGTACAGTTCCAGTTTCTGGAACTACAAAGACAAAAATGAAACTATCCAAATTTACTCTTATAAAACAAGGGTATTCTTATTGAAAATTAGGATGCTTTGTTGACCTTTATTATAAAAATATACTATATCTCCATTAAAGTTATTAAATAGTTTTGCATTTTTATTAAGGAAAGCAGACTATTATAGAATAATTTCTATAAGAAATAGACATTAAAATAAAATTCATTACCTTTCTCACTAATTCTTGATTCATCAAATCACACTTTAAGCAAATATGATTTTACACAAACTTTTATGACCAAACTTTTTTATAATATTATATTCTTAAATTGGTTCTCAAAGTTCCCTGGGTCTTTTGTTGGCTCTCTTTGCCCCCACACTAATATGACATCAATGTCCTCCCTCATGCAGAGAGCATCATAGCTGTTGTACAATATGGTAACTAGAAAAACATCTTCTAGTCCAAACTATTTAATTTACTCTATGAAGAAACTGAAGCATAGAAAAATCAGGTAATTTGTCTAAGGTCTTTCCATAGCCAGCAGCTTTGAGTCCCCTAGTCATAGTGCTCTGGCTTCTCCCAAATTAAACAGAGAAATTAGTTAACTTTGGAACAATTAACCTTTCTAAACCCATTTTTCTATCTTTAAAATGGACTTCTGACTGCATCTACTCAATTGAAACTAATCTCTCCAAATTTACCAGTGATCTTGAATTGCTTTTTTCTCATTCTTTATCCTTCATTTTCTTGATGTTTCTGTTGCCTTTGATACTGTAAATCACTCTCTTCTCTTTGATCCTCTTTTTTCTCCCTTGGTTTTTAGGACATTTCTCTTTCCAGGTTCTATCTTGCTTCTACTTCTCAGTTTACTTTGTTATGTCTCTAGCCTAGGTCATGCTTGCTATCCATGGGCATCCCACATGACTCCATCCTAAGCCCTCTTCTTTTCTCACTCTTTACTATTTCACTTGATGTTCTCATCTATATCCCCAGATTCATTGATCAACCCTGTGGAGATCATTGTGAAATCTATTTATTCATCCCTACCCTCTCTGCTTTCTCTAATTTCCTATCTTCCACTGACTATTAGACATATTGAACTGAATATCCTGCATTGTAGATATCTTAAATCAACATATCTAAAACAGATATTCCTCCAAAAGTATTCAGCCTTCCAGAGGTCCTATTAATATCATGGGCACCACCATCTTTCTAGTCCTCTAGATTCACAATCTTAGTACTATAAAAATACTATCACCATATAGTTCAGGGGCAGGAAATCTCCTGCCCTTCAGCTATATTGGTCTGATGTTACCAAGGCAAACACAGGCAGTAACTCAAAATTCAATGAACTGTTAGCTTTTTAGGGGTGAATTAATTGTTTGACCAAATATAGCCCTCGAATAATGTTATCAATATCCAAATAGCGCGTGGCAGAAAAAATGTTCCTCATCCCTGATATAGATTATCTTATGAGTAGACTTTTTTCTCCAATTAAGAGGAGATACTTTTTTTCATTTAACTCTACTTTCCCTTATTACTGTTCTTTAACAAAAATTGCAAACATAAGCATGGCAAAATACAAGGGACTTAAAGTTATTAGGTCCTGTGTTCAACCTCTATTTTTGGCTGCTATAAAGCTTTTCATCACACTTTGAGAACCAATTTCCTAATTTGTAAAGTGCCTGCTCTTCTTACTAGTGATGCTCAAATGAGATCACAGATTTGAAGCAGCATCAAAGTTGATGGCACTGCAATATTTATCTTGATGTATCAATGTCATTATCATCAACACTGTTAAAGTAGTTAGAATGTGTATCAAAGTAAGCTAATGTAGCTACCTAAGCTAGAAAATGTTCAGAAAAATGAGACAAGAACATCTGTGAGTATTGAAGTACATGCCAGATGAGGAGTAATCGTTGGACCTAGGAAAGGACTCTTAGTCTTGGACGTGTG
The DNA here is from genome assembly GCF_037893015.1 of Macrotis lagotis. Taxonomy (NCBI): domain Eukaryota; kingdom Metazoa; phylum Chordata; class Mammalia; order Peramelemorphia; family Peramelidae; genus Macrotis; species Macrotis lagotis. The sequence continues at coordinate 610,518,526 of NC_133666.1, read as the reverse complement.
CTAGACTGGTCAATATTTGAGGTCTTCTACCAATTTTTAGAGTCTGTTAATTCTTTTATGCCAGGATGTTTAAAATTAAAACTGTCTCAACTTTTAAAAAATTCTTTTCATAAAGGTCATTATCTATAACAGTGATCTTAATTCAAGTGGAATGAATAAAGTTTTAACTGAAATCACCTCCTACCTAAGTGAAAAAAGCATGTTAGTAACAACCTGTGTGATAACAGCTAATATTTTTATAGCATTTAACCACTTAGAAAGCTCTTTCTTTATAATGTTCTGGATTGGGTAAGCCAAATAGGTTATTCAGTCAACAACCATTTATTGAGTGGGAGGTACTAGGTATAAAAAGAAAGGCAAAAGGATAGTTCCTGCTTTCAAGAATGACAGGGAGGGGCGGCTAGGTGGCATAGTGGATAAAGCACCGGCCTTGGAGTCAGGAGTACCTGGGTTCAAATCTGGTCTCAGACACTTAATAATTACCTAGCTGTGTGGCCTTGGGCAAGCCACTTAACCACATTTGCCTTGCAAAAACCTAAAAAAAGAATGACAGGGAGACCACATGTAAATGACTAGGTACAAAGCTACTTGTAGTTCATTCTATTTACAGAGTGTTCACTGTGGCCTCAATACTAGGTACTTTAAAGGATATGAGGAAAGCATTACAGAATCAGTCAGCAGGCATTCCCAATACAGAGCTACATGAATAACATGCATTCAACAAAAACCTTTTCACTGATTGATTGCATTGCATTGTTTTGGGGGAAATAAGATTAACTCACTGGAAATAAGAAAGACCAATATAAAAATGTAGATTATTATATCTCTGAACACTCAGTATCACCATGCCTCAGTTTTCTCAAACATGAAATATGGAAATATGATGAGGTGATACCTAATATTTTTGTCTAGTTGTAATGCTTGTTTGCTATAACATTGTCTTGTTTTAAGTATGCTAGCATACTCTGTTCTAAGTTGTCTTTAACCTCTACTATTCTGTATATTTAAACATTGTTAGATTGTGTAGTATAGATAGTACAAAATTGACTTCTGGCTTCTGCCTAATCTTCAAAGAGCAGAAGAAAGTGTACCCAGCAAGGGTTAGACTTAGTGAAAAAGGGCCTGGACTTGGAGTTAGGAAATCTCTATTCAATCTTTGCCACTGTAGTTTTAGTTGTGTGCCCATGTACAGAGTCTTGTCATATCTTTGAACTTCAAATTCTTTATCTACAAAATGAAAATTATAATACCAGCTAGTCTATGTCATGGAATTATTATAAGGAAAGCACTTTGTAAACTTAAGTAGAACATAAATGTGAGCTGTAATTAAAAGGACTCAGGACAGGAGCATGCAGTAAGTAAATCAATTGATCATCTGACAACCCTGGCCTCCTGCTAGTTAACTTCTTTGGTATTTTCAATCTTGTACCATTGACCCTTGGTTTTTTTGTGGGGTTTTTTCCCAAGCTCCAATCCTGTATGTTTATTCCATTGTGAAAACCTTCCATTAACATTTTTTCACCTCCACTTTGTTTGCCCCCTTTGTCATAACATCTTATGATTTCTTTTCTCTCAGGCTTCTCTAGCTTTCACCATGATTTAGTGCTTCCATAGTCTTTCAGAGCTGGAAGAAAATTTATCTAGTCCAACAATCTTATTTTTCAGAAGAGGAAACTAAAATCCCAAAAGGGGAAGGAACTTTCTCTCCCAAGATCACACAAGTTAATACAAAGCAGGTCTATAATATGTCACCACTCCCTCAGCAGTATTCTCCCTCTATCATACATTCTTGTAGATTTTGATTCTTTTGATTCTTCACTTTTTATGGCCTGCTGCTCTCAAATAAATAGTTATCAGGGATTAACACTTCCCAAGTCAACTCTCGTGGTATTGAGTGAGGAAACTTGGACTTGCATCCTGAGGACCAAGTTCAAGTAAGCTCTGGTGCTTATTAGCTGGGTGATCTTGAGGGATAAAGGAGGAGGCAGGCATTTATTTTGTACCTTCTTTGAGCTAAATACTTTACAAATATTACCTTATTTGATTCTTACAACAACCCTGGAAGGTTTGTCTCATTATCCCTATTTAACAGTTGAGGCAAGTAGAAATTAAACAGCTTGCCCAGCAAATATCTGAAGCTGAATTAGAATTCGGGTCTTTATAATTTCAGTTCAGGACCCTGTTCACTGGACCACTGAGCTAATTCCTTGTGTGATTTACTTAAACTCCCTAAATTTCTTGGCCTAAGTGGTTTCTAAGATCCCTTCCATCTGTAGCAATATTTGGTTCAATGGAATAAATGTTAACAGAAATAGAAGAAGAGAGCAATCAGCATGACCCATAGAGTAGTCAAGTTAGGCTTCCTGGAAGACTTTAGAATTTGGGTTGCCATTTATGGCCTGGTTGGATTTGACAAAGGAAGAGTCTTTAATTGCTACTAAATTGACAAACTACTTTTATCCCACAAATGCATTAAGAAACTTAGACAACTTCAAATAACAAAAATTCTATCAAGCTAAAAGTATACTTGTGTTCAAAGTCTCCCTCATCTGTTGTGCTGATAACTCCATTATGATACCAGAATATTAACTTACAGGACCACCAGGATCCTTCCTCATCAATCCTAGTGGTCATGCCTTAATCAGACAAGGATCCCAGAGTCCTTTATGAGATTAATTATCCAGCTTTCTTTGGCTAATATTTACCCAAACAACTATGTTAAGCTAATTGGTTTCTCAGATCATTTGCCTTTTGAATCTCTGGAACACTTAAACAGAAAGAAATGAAATGAATTGAATTTCCCCATCTCTAATCTTTGAGAAGTGGAGAGAAATTTCTAAAACTGTTCTCAAGTAAGTTAGTATTTGACAGAGCCCCAGGGTCTTATAGCTGACAGCCTGGTCTGATGGGCACTGATGCTTCAGTCAAGAAGGTCAAGGTTCAAGTCATTGAACTTGAGCATGTCTGAATTTCAGTAAATTTTGAATTTAAGTCATTTATCTTTTTCTGTTCCTCAGTTTCCTCATCTACAAAATAGCTTGTTGGACTCAATAGCCTCTAAGATTATTTCTGGCTTCAAAATCTATGCTCCTAAACTAAAAGAGACCTCAAAGGCATCTAGTCCAACTCCAAATGAAAGCAAGAATTCCTTTTACAGAGTTCTGACTGAATCCATCCCTACAGCAACACTTTTAATTGGCAAAGAACTCACTATTTATAAGGCAGTATTGTGGGTATAGTCTAAAGCATGGGGTTTGAGCTATGTGGAAATAGCAGTCCAGGAAAGGCAGGATTGCATCTAGTGAAGCTTGGGGATGGAGTAAGGTGAAACAAAGGATATTTCACACACAAGGATCTATAAACAAAGATATAGGAAGTAAAGGAGGAGAGAACATGGGATATGTTTAGGGTTATTGACTGAGCCAAACTGAGTCCATTTTCATTTACTTGAATTGCGAGATAGAACCTATTCAATTAGAATTTGTTACCATTCACATAGGTTGCAATCCTTTCTCTGCAGGTCTCCCTCATGGTAATGTACAAATTGACTCATAAGTGTATTGATTAGACTTTAAAAGAATAAATTATTTCTTAGTACCCTTAGGTACATACAGAAACATCCTTATAAATTCTGTCAATTGATAGGCAATTTGCAAATGATGCTAAAGTAGTTCCTCAACACCTACATAGTTTGCTCAGCTCTCCAGGTTAGAAAGGGAAAGTAGGAAGAGTAAGTTGGATACCAGAACACCTCAGTAGAAGGGACCAGCAAAAACAAAGAGAGTGGTGTTCATTGGAAAGTATGAAAGTTTGCCAGACCTATTTCTTCCTTTTTTTTTTAATTCAAGGCAGTGGGGTTAAGTGACTTGCCAAAGGTCACACAGCTAGGCAATTAAGTGGCTGAGGCAGGATTTGAACTCAGGTCCTCCTGACTCCAGGACTGATGCTTTATCCACTGCACCACCTAGCTGCCCCCAAACCTATTTCTTTCAAAGGCCTGACCTGGGGACAAGTAACAGAAATCAGAAAGCATTCTATATCCATGGAATGTTAGTGATAAAAGGGACATTGAAAAGTTACAAGTTCTGTTACATAGGACATAGGCTAGAAGAGCATATAATGTTGAATGGAAGCATATTAGAACTAGAAAATAATGCTAAAATTGAAAAAATCATGTAGTACATTCCCAAACTGAAGCATAATTGTCTTCAAAAAGCAATCTTAACAAATGATCAACAGATATCTGCTTGCCCAATGGACTGATCAATAGAAAGCTCTGTTTTTAAAAAAAAGTCTTCCTTCTCTTGAACTGAAATCTGACTTCTGGGTCATGTGACCTGCAAGGTAGAGAATGAGACATTTTCTCCAATCCCACTAACTCTTTTTTTCTTTATTGAAATTTATTTTTTCAATTACATAGAATGTTAGTTTTTCAACATTCATTCATTTGCAAATTTTTTCTACCACTCTCCCTTTCCTCCCCACTCCCTTGGCAGTGAATAGTCTGGTAAAAGTTGTACATGTACATTTATGTTTAGCATATTTTCATAATGTTCACATTATGAAAAAGGGATTAGAACAAAGGGAAAAGTAAATACATGAGAAAAGAAGGAAAAACAAAATAAGTTTTAAAAAGTGAACATTTTATGTCTACAATGTTCTCTTGGTTTTGCTCACTTCACTTAGCATCAGTTCATGTGAGTCTTCCACAGAATCCAACTGCTTGTGACTTCTTATAGAACATTAGAATGCTGGAACATTCATATACCATAGTTTGTTCAACCATGCCATCAATTTCCAATTTTTTGCCTCTACAAAAAAGCTATATTTTTGACCATGTGAGACTTTTCCCATTTTTTTATGATTTCCTTGGGATATAGAACTAGTATTGCTGAATCAATGGTTATGATCAGTTTTATTGCTCTTTGGGCATAGTTTCAGATTGCTTTCCAGAATGGCTGGATCAGTTCACAATTCTACCAAGAGAGCATTAATATCCCAATTTTCCCACATCCTCTCCAATATTTATCATTTCCTTTATTTGTCATCTTAGCCAATATGAAAGGTGTGAGGTAGTACCTCATAGTTGTTTTAATTTGCATTTCTCTAATCAGTAATTTTTGGAGTATTTTTTCATATGGCTATAAATAGCTTAATTTCTTCATCTTTCTGTTCATATCCTTTAACCATTTATCAAATGGGGAATGACTTAAAATCTTATAAATTTGGTTCTTGATATTTTTAAGAAATGATTCCTTTATCAGAAACTCTAGCTGTGAAAATTGTTTCCCAGTTTTCTGTTTCCTTCTAATCTTGGTTGTATTGGTTTTACTAGTGCAAAAACTTTTTAATTTAATGTGTTCAAATTCAGACATTTTGCAATTTATTATGTTCTCTATTTCTTGCTTGGTCATAAATTTCTCCCCTCCCCATACATCCAACAGATAATTTCTTGTTGTCTTAATTTGTCCTTGGCATCACCTTTATGTCTAAGTCCTATACCCATTCTGACAAGATTTTTATATACGATATGAGATGTGGGTCTATGCCTAGTTTTTGTCATATTATTTTCCAGTTTTTCCAGCAGTTTTTGTCAAATAGTGAGTTCTTATTCCAGAAACTAATGTCTTTGGGTTTGTCAAACTGTAGATTATTATAGTCATTTACTACCGGTTCTTTTGTATCCACTCTAAGCCACTGGTCCTTTACTCTATTTCTTAACCAGTACTAGGCAATTTTTAATGACTGCCACTTTATAATATAGTTTTAAATCTAGTACAACTTAACTGCCTTCTTTTGCCATTTTTAAAAATCAGTTCCCTTGATATTCTTGCCCATTTGTTGTTCCAGGTGAATTTTGTTACTGTTTTCTCTAGCTCTGTAAAATATTTTTGGTCGTTTTCATTGGTATGGCACTGAACAAGTAATTTAATTATGGTAGAATTGTCATTTATTTTATATTAGCTTGGCCTAACCATGAGCAACTTATGTTTTCCAGGTGTTTATGACTTTACTTGTGTGAAAAGTACTTTGTAATTGTGTTCATAGAGCTTCTGGGTTTTTCTTAGGAGGTATATTCCCAATTATTTTATGTGGTTTAGAGATATTTTAAATGGAATTTCTCTTTTTTTATCTCTTGCCCTTCGCTTCATATTCATATATAGAAATGCTGATGATTTGTGTGGGTTAATTTTATTTCTTGCTACTCTACTTAAGTTGTTAATTGTTTCAAGTAGTTTTTTAGTTGATTTTCTAGTGTTCCTTAAGTATACCATCATATCATCTGCAAAGAGTAAAAGTTTTGCCTCCTCATTGCCAATTCTAGTTCCTTCAATTTCTTTTTCTTCTCTTATTGCTAAACCTAACATTTATAATATTATATTGAATAGTAGTGGTGATAGTGGGAATTCTTGTTTCACCCCTTATCTTTATTATAAATGTTGGGGCAGCTAGGTGGCGCAGCGGATACAGCACTGGCCCTGGAGTTAGGAGTACCTGAGTTCAAATCCCGCCTCAGACACTTAATAATTACCTAAGCTGTGTGGCCTTGGGCAAGCCACTTAACCCTATTGCCTTGCAAAAAAACTAAAAAAAAAAATGATTCTAGTTTATAAATCCATTATATGTATAAAATGCTTGTTGATGATTTTTTAATAGGTACTGCTTATTATTTTAAGAAAAACTCCATTTATTCCTGTACTTCTAGCATTTTTTAATAGGAATGGGCATTATATTTTGCCAAAGGCTTTTTTGGCATCTCTTTTTTTTTTAATTTTTTTTTTTTGCAAGGCAAATGGGGTTAAGTGGCTTGCCCAAGGCCACACAGCTTAGGTAATTATTAAGTGTCTGAGACCAGATTTGAACCCAGGTACTCCTGAATCCAGGGCCGGTGCTTTATCCACTATGCCACCTAGCTGGCATTTCTTGAGATAATCATATGATTTCTCTTGGTTTTGTTATTGATATGGTCAATTATGTTGATTGTTTTCCAAAAATATTGAACCATCCCTGCCTACTTGATACAAATCCTACCTGATAAGGGTGTGTCATCCTAGTAATAACTTATTGTAATTTCTTTTCTAAAATTTTATTTAAAATTTTTGTATCAGTATTCATTAGGGAGACCTATAATTTTCTTTGCCTGTTATGGTTCTTTCTGGTATCAGTACCATATTGGTGTCATAAAAGGAATTTGGCAGAACTCCTTCTCCTTCTTCTCCTATAGTTTATGTAAAATTGGAATTAATTACTCCTTTAATGTTCTGTAGAATTCAATTGTAAATCCATCTGTGCCTGGAGATTTTTTCTTAGGAAGTTTATTGATGCTTTCCTCTATTTCTTTTAATAAAATAGGTTTGTTTAAGTATTTTCTTTCCTCTCCTGTTAATCTGGGCAATTAAAACTTCTCCACCAGATAAAAAAGCAAGAAAGAAGCCCATTAACGTAACAGTCTTATGAATTAATAGGAGAGAACAGTAATCTCTGTAATGCTCTCTTAGTCCCCATCCCCTACCACCTTCCGTTCTCTAGCAGGGCATATAGACAAAGCATCAACTCATATTAGGTCCCACTCCAGAATTTCTCTCCTGCTGCAATCTTTGTCACCTCACATCACCTGTGACCATACTTCTGTAGCAAAAAAATCCAAAAATCACAGTGAACTTCATTTCTACCAAGCCACATACAAAAGAGGGAGAAATACAAGGAGGACCCACACTCTGTCTGAGAAAGTTCCTACACTAGGGAACAGAACAGAAGCAGAAACCCTTCCCAGAATACTCTTTCCACCCTCTCTTATTCCTGCAAAAAGTAGCAGGCACTGACATAGTCCAACTAGAGAATTAGAGCACATATGAAACCACACTTTGGCTAAGGAAAAGGGGACTGGCATCTAGTTGGGTCCAGTCCTGTGCCCCTAGAAGTTACAAGGACCAAAACCAGGGAAAAGTAAATTCCCAGTATGGAGGAAGATTGAGACAACTTTGAACCTACCATCAAAGGACAAAGAATAAGAAAATAAGCAACAATAAAATATAAGGGGACATCAAGAGTAAAACTAAAAATCTTGAGAGGGAGACAACTTGGTTTAGTCAATCAATCAGTAAGCACTTTAGTGCCTACTATGGGCCAGGCACTGTATTAAGTTCTGGGCAGTAAAGAAAAGGGCAAAGGGGCTTGTCTCCAGGAGCTTACAGTCTAATGAAAGAGATTACCTGCAAATAACTATGTAAAAAACAAATTACAATACAAAACAAATTGTAAATAATCAAAAGAGAAAAGACATTAAGATGAAAGAGGATCTGGAAAGGTTTCTTGCAGATGGTGGAGTTTTATCTAAGATTTGAAAAGAGACATGGAAGCTAAGAGGCAGAAATGAGGAGGGAGAGTATTCCATACATAAAGGCAGTCAGTAAAACACTGTCAAAAATAGAGTTGTATGCCAGGAATAGCAAAAAGGCCAATGCCACTGAATTGCAGAACACATGCAGAGGAGTAAGCTGTAGGAAAGGTAAGAATGGACTATAATATGAAAGACTTTAAAAGTTAAACAGCATTTTAAGTTTGATTCTGGAGGTAATGGGGAGCTACTAGAGTATATTGAATGAGGATATGCCACTTATGCTTTAGTGAGCATAATCGAAGGAATATTTAGACTTGGAGTTAGAAGAAATGGGTTCTAGTTCTTGACCCTTCCTGTAATTAGATACATGATTGGGAAAAGTTATTTTGAGTGAATTTTATATACAAAATAACCCCTTTGGATAAATGTTCTCAAGTTATTTCAGTTAATTTCTCTAAAACCAATCCTATTTTTTCAAATTCTATTAAGAGAAATTACAACAACAGAGTTCTTCCAATGAGTTGCAGCAGTTAAACTTTTTTTTTAGGTTTTTTTTTCAAGGCAAATGGGGTTAAGTGGCTTGCCCAAGGCCACACAGCTAGGTAATTATTAAGTGCCTGAGAAATTATTAAGTGTCTGAGACCGGATTTGAACCCAGGTACTCCTGACTCCAGGGCCGGTGCTTTATCCACTGTGCGCCACCTAGCCGCCCCAGCAGTTAAACTTTTGATAAAGAGATTAAACACTGTCAACTCTACCATATAGTAGGAAGTTTAATCACAAATATGCTAGTAGAAAGAAGTGGGTTTGGGGGGGGGTTAGGTTTTTACAAGGCAATGGGGTTAAGTGGCTTGCCCAAGGCCACATAGCTAGGCAATTATTAAATGTCTGAGGCTGGATTTGAACTCAGGTACTCCTGACTCCAGGGCCAGTGCTCTATCTACTATACCACCTAGCCACCCCAAGAAGTGGGTTTTAATGACATTCAATCACAACATTGAAAAAGAATAAAATCAGGAGACATGAATAACAAGACATCTAAAAATTACAAAAATCTCTAAATAAATATTACAAGAAAGTGATTAAATATAGAACCCTATGATTCCCCAAGAGAGCATGCTACCTTAGCAGGAAATTTCATAATAGTTCAAGAGACAAATCATAATGAAAGTTGAAATCACAATATAAATTGAGAGAACAACTTATAGGAAAATAAATGTCAGAATTTGTGTCAAAACTAGAAATAATTAGTAGGATTTAAAATTAAAACCGGAATCTATAGTAGTTAGTTTTTCCAAAGAAGCAAAAGAGAATACAACTTTACTGAAGAGAACCAACAATCAATAACATAAAAAAAACTTCTGATCTTTATACAAGTTTAATACATTATTCTCAAAGACAAAATATGGGAAGACATCTTAAGTATTATATACCTTCCCAGAATAATCTGTCAAGTTGAAAAATCTGAACTTCGTAATACATTAAAATAATTCAAGAAAAATACTGAGAACTTCTGGATATAGAAAATACGAAGCAATCTAAAGGATCCATGGGGGGGAGATATCCTATGCTTCAAACTTCAAGAAAGTAGTGGTTAAATATAATGATTCTGATAACAAAAGTATTTTTCTGCAAACAATTAGGAGAAAACATGTCAAATATAAGGGGAAACAAATTCCAACTGAAATTTTTCTCCCTTTGACTTCACTGGATCAGGCCTAGTTTAACTCTCTGGGTCCAAACATAAGAGAATCCTAAAATTTTAGAGCCAAAAGAGACCTTAGATATCAACTAGGCTGACACCTTTGTTTCTTAAAAGGGGATCCTGAACCTTAAAGAGGACCTGCTATAGACCCATGGTAAGCAAAATAAAAATTTAAAGAAATGCTAAGTCAGTTTCCAAAGTTGTATTTCCATATACATTTTGAAGAAACATTTCTACTTAGTTGTATACTAACTGCTTTTAATTTCCATGTCATGAACTCCTTTTTAGTTCTTTGATGAAAGAATGGTACAGTGTAGTTTAGCAGAAAAATGAGCAGGCTGACATAAAGAATGTATATGGTCTAGCCCCCCCCCCCCCCACTAGCTCACTCTTTGAGCTTGGGCAAGTAGTTTCCCCTTTCTGTGTCTTAAGTCACTGTCTTTAGAATGAAAATTTGGACAAAATTATTTTTAAGACCTAAATCCAGCTCTGACATCTTTAGTTCTTTGTTCTAATAGTATTTATTTTAAAATTAAGAGCTAACATTCAATTTCCCTAGCTCTTCTATTTCTGACAATCTGTTTTATATCGGCAAGACCCTTCCAGCTCTAGCATTTTCTAAGCTCATTCTGAACACATTTATACTCTAAGCAGCTTCTTTCCTCATCCAACCCTGAGTCAGCAGAAAATGAGTCATCTCCTTTTGGTCTGGTAGACAGCTGATGATTTGGTATAGATTGGGAAGTTACTCATTCTCAGGGACACAGGTAATGTATTTTCTACTTTGCTTTCCCTTTCGAAATCATAGTCATGGAAGCATCTGTCCTGAAGCAGCATCTCTAGAAGGATAGCTGTTACACAGTCCTCCCAAGAAACCAAAGTAACCCTCCCACTCCTTTTACCATAAAGAAGTTAGAAGACTGGAAAGTAGTCCCCAACAGCCAAAAGTAATAATAATTTGGAATGTTTCCAGGTGCTGTGATATGCATCCTAATCACCTTCCTGAAAAAAAAAAGATTTCTTTCAGGAAGGAAGCTAGGAAGTCATCTACTTTTGTTCTTCCTTCCGTGACAAGAAACCAACCCATTCTATGTATTATAATTCAATATCAGAACAGAAAGAGTTTCCACTGAACTCCACTGTCCAATACAGTATAGCCTGATCAGATCATCCCAATCAGTGTCACATATTCATTATAACCAAGTAAGAAGAGCTAGCCTTGAGCTTCAGACCTCACAAAAATTACTTTGATAAGCTAAAATTCCAATCGAGAGATTAAAATAGTTCTTCAGCTACTCACCTCAAAGGGCTGTCTTGGGGAAAAGTTTTTGGTCATTTATTTGGACCAATCACTTCATTTCTCTGTTGATGATTGACCTTTAGGATCCCTTTCAGCTGTAAAAATAATAATAATAATAATAATAATAATAATAATAATAATAATAATAAGTTAATATGAAATTATAGATCCTTTTGAAATAGAAATTGTTATTTCCTAGACTAAGTTCCATTTGGGCAGGATTATGTGGTTCTTAGGATGGTAACTGGTGCTTAATGTCTGTTTGATAAATTAAGGAATCATGAAGGAATGCCCCACTCTTAAGTACAATAACTAGAGTTCTGTAATTCTAGGGAATGCAAATACTTTCCGCCTTCTGATTGACTTTTTTATTTTTTAATTTATTTTTATTAAAGATATTATTTGAGTTTTACAATGTTCCCCCCAATCTTGCTTCCCTCCCCCCTGCCACGGAAAGCACTCTATCAGTCTTTACTTTGTTTCCATGTTGTACCTTGATCCAAATTGGGTGTGATGAGAGAAATGTTATCCTTAAAGAAGAGAAGTCTAAGAGGTAACAAGATCAGACAATAAGATATCTATTTTTTTTCTAAATTGAAGAATAGTCCTTGCACTTTGTTCAAACTCCACAGCTCCTTATCTGGATACAGATGGCACTCTCCTTTGCAGACAGCCCAAAATTGTTCCCAATTGTTGCACTGATGGAATGAGCAAGTCCTTCAAGGTTGAACATCACTCCCATGTTGCTGTTAGGGTGTACAGTGTTTTTCTGGTTCTGCTCATCTCAGCATCAGTTCATGCAAATCCCCTCCAGGCTTCCCTGAAATTCCATCCCTCCTGGTTTCTAATAGAACAGTAGTGTTCCATCATATACATATACCACAGTTTGCTAATCCATTCCCCAATTGAAGGACATTTACTTGATTTCCAATTCTTTGCCACCACAAACAGAGCTGCTATAAATATTTTTGTACAAGTAATGTTTTTGCCCTTTTTCATCATCTCTTCAGGGTATAGACCCAGTAGTGGTATTGCTGGGTCAAAGGGTATGCACATTTTTGTTGCCCTTTGGGCATAGTTCCAAATAGCTCTCCAAAAGGGTTGGATGAGTTCACAGCTCCACCAACAGTGTAATAGTGTCCCAGATTTCCTATAACCCTTCCAACAATGATCATTATCCTTCCTGGTCATATTGGCCATCTGATTGACTTTTTAGCCAACTTAATACTACTACTATATTCCTTCACCTAATCACCAATTCTTGCTCCTTCCCTGAAATAGTGAATAGTTATTTGTTAATAGTTATTTGCCATATCTAGCCATCTTCTTGCTGCCCTGGTGCTGCACTCAAACCCTTCTTTCCCACAAACCTCCATGTGAGCACTTTCCCCTCCCCTTCTTTTCAGCTCCTCTTGCAAGGATTTGAATTTTCTTGAGCCTCACTTTTCCTATCTACAAAATGGAGAGATTACTTACCTTACGGGTGATCATGAGGATAAAATGAAATAATATATGTAAAGTATTTTATAATTCTCAAAGTACAGTATAAATGTTAGCTATTCATCTTATTATTCAGGGTGAGACTCTCATTATACCTCTATCAGAAAGCCTTCCTTGATCTATAGATAGTAATATGTGATCCCTTCCATCCTTCCCACAACTCTATCATTGCCTCTTAATGTCTGAGGCCGAATTGGAACTCAGGTCCTCCTGACTCAGGGCTTATGCTTTATCCACTTAGCTGCCCTTGTATGTGGGTGTATATAGGTGTTTACATACATATATGTGTGTGTGTGTGTGTGTGTGTGTGTTTTATGTAATATATACACTAAACTGTAAGCTCTGTGAAAATGGACATCTTTTCAGATGTATATGCACCATCAAATAATTTTGTACACTGGCATAGTGGAGAGTCTCCCAGGAATCAGGAGACTAATTTTAAGTTCTATTCTGGTCTTAAGATTCCATATGCTAACATTCTTTAAAATTCAAGGTTCTTACATTCTTAGAATGTAATCTCTTCTAAGACTTCAACAATGTAATCTCTGTTCTAAGACTTTAACAAATTCCAACATTCTGTAATCCTGTGATCCCAGCATATTGCATTCAAGTAGCAAACCCAGAGACAACTCAGAATTTTATTTAAAGAAGGTCTCTAGGTGTGGCCATCTCACTGCAAGTGGTTTGACAGGCTTGTTACTGGGAAGAGAAGAATAGGCCTCATAAGGTAGGTGCCTCAGGGAGGAACAGGTTGTTCTCAGTATCCTCCCCAGGACCCTGAGCACCAAATGGATAGACTCCCTGTGGCTTATTTCATTAGTGCCATGTTACAAATGGCTCTGCTTTAAGGACTTTGCTTGAGGAAGAAACAGAATCATGTTTTGTTCTTCTGACTAGCAGTCAGTCATCTGGAAATGCTTTCTCTGCTCCTGATTTCCAAATAAAAGACAAGGGTATCCATCCTGAGAGAAACATGTTATTTTTAAAGACTGCAATAATAATATTGTAGTGATAATAATGAGGACAGAAATCCAGATCCCTCATCTGGGAATCACAATCTGGATTCTTATTCCAATTCTGACACTAGCTTTGTGATCTTAGATAATTGCTTCCTTATCAAATTTTCCCTAAATAGGGCAAATATGATATAGTGGGAAAAGCCCTGGACTTATGATCAAAAGAGATTTGGGTTCAAATCCTGGCTCTAATGCTTTCTCTCCCTGTGACTATGAGCAGATCTGTTCATTTCACTGAGCCTCAGTTTCCTCATTTGATTTTAGAGGTCATCTACTATAATATCCCTATTTCACAGATGAGGAAACTAAGGCCCAGACTTACTCAAGGCCACAGAGCAGATTAGACTGAATGCTTGGTCTCCTGCTTCCAGTCTGATAAACATTCCCTTCTACCCTCCCATCATCATTTTCTTTCATGTTCCTATTTTTAGATCTGATATAGTTCTTGGAATTGAGTTGGCCACCATAAACCCTGACCAAATCACCCTGCATCAGTAATTCTTGTTTCTTTATGGACTGAACTTATTTGTCCATCAAGGCATTTTCTGGGCATGCAGAGCAAAGTACTAAGAAGGCTTGGCATGGAGCCTCTGATCATTTTTCTTCTCAGCATCTTTGAACTCTGACTAGGGGTGAAAGCAGATTTTTAAAGCTTAAATAACCACAATCTGCACTCTTAGGCCAATGGCCAGGCACTTCCCAATGAATATACTATCTGCTCTTTGTGTAGGTGATATACTGAGGACTTCCACAGAGCTGATATCAGCTTTCAGTTTGACAGTAACTTTATAGTTTATGGAATGATCAAACATAGGGCTGGGACAAGGCTTACTCCAGCTGGGGTGGGGGCATAAAATCACTTCTGAAGTTTATTAAAACAGAACAATGTATAAGAGGCAAGATTTTGGATACTAAAGGTGATAGGAATGCATTATAGAAGGAGAACTAGGATTCCTCATTTCAGTTCAAGCAGGAGACTATGATTCTTTTTTTATTATTTTTATGCAATTTTTCTTTATTTTTTCCAATTATATGTAAAGATAGTTTTCAATACTCATTTTATTGGATTTTTATTTCCACATTTTTCTCTCCTTCCCTTCCCTCTCCCCTTGACAGTGAGTAATCTGATATACTTTATATATGTACAACTTCATTAAACATATTTCTATATTAGTCATTTTGTGAAAGGGGAATTAAAACAAAAGGAAAACCCATGGGAGGGAAAATTCATAAAATATAAATATGAAAAAATTGAAAATAGTATGCTTTAGTCTGAATTGAAACTCCATAGCTTTTACCTCTGGCTGTGGATGCCATTTTCTACCACAAGTCTTTTAGGATTGACCTTGGTCATTGTGAGAGGTCCTGAGTCCTACGTAATTGATCAGATCACATTGTTATTCTTAATATGTACAGTATTCTTCTGGTTCAACTCTCAGTATCAGTTCATGCAGTTCTTTTCAGGCTTCTCTGAAGTCCACCCACTCATGATTTCTTATAGAATAATTGTACTCTAGCACATTCCTATACCACAATTTGTTCAGCCATTCCCCAATTGAGGGGCATCCCCTCAGTTTCCAGTGCTTTGTTAATACAAAAAAGAACTGCTAATAAATATTTTTGTACATGTGGTTCTTTTTCCTTTTTTATGATCTCCTTGGGATATAGACCTAGTAATGGTATTGCTGGATCAAAGGGGATGCACAGTTTTATTGCAAGACATTTCCTGGCATCCTGTACTCTAAGGCCCTTAACCTTAAACATCTGTGTTCTACATTTTGTTTCATAATGACAAATGTAAAATCTTAATCTTTGATTTAGAGAAAAAACTTCATGAGAAAAAGATGGCAAAATCATGCCCAGAAGTAGTTAATTTGGAAAAGATCAAATGTTTTTTAAATAGACTGTGTTCTCAGTTTGAGTTAATAGTGTGTGACATGGGAGCAAAAAAAAAAGAAATATGATAGAAATTTAGGCTTCACCCAGAGAGTCACAGTAACTAGAAATAAAGAGGTAAGAGAGTCTTTCTGTATTTTGCTATAGTCATATACCATCAGGAGTATTATATTATATCAACTCTTTTGGGTAATTTAAAGATCTTCACAAGAGGCAGCTGGGTGGCACAGTGGATAGAACATGGGCCCTGAAGTCAGGAGGACCTAAGTTCAAATTCGATCTCAGACCCTAATAATTACCCAGCTATATGATCTTGGGCAAGTCATTTAACCCCATTGCCTTGCAGGGAGGCGGGGGGAGATTGTCACAAACTAAGCCCACCTTATCCTTATTATTACTTTTTTTTTTTTTGCAAGGCAGTGGGGTTAAGTGGCTTGCCCAAGGCCACACATCTAGGTAATTATTAAGTATCTGAGGCTGGATTTGAATTCAGGTACTTCCAGCGCTGGTGCTCTATCTACTGGGCCATCCAGCCACCCCCACCTTATCCTTCTAACCTTATTACATGTTACTTTCCTCTAACAGTTAACCTAAATATGAGTTGTTATTGATTATATGGATACTAGCTACTCTGGAGATGAAGATCCAAGTCTCTCAGTTCAATGGTCCCACACATATTTACCAATAGAGACATCACTCTAAGGAAAAAACAGAACTAGTTATATTCATTAAGAAATATCACAGTGGGAAATTGGCAAAAACAAATCCTCAAAGAAATACATTCTCCAAATAAACCACCTTCTTCCCACTTCTAAACCTTTACCATGAAGGACAAAATCATCTCACTAGAAAGTAATGAGGTTTCTATCACATAGCCAAACTTGAGTTTCATTTCTCATCATATATAATAGCTGAGATACCAATAATCACATGTTGTTCCATTATTGTTCGGTAGTTTTCAGTCATGTCCAACTCTTTGTGCTCCTATTTGAGGTTTTCTTGGCAAAGATATTAAAGTGGTTTGCCATTTCCTTCTGCAACTCATCTTATAGATGAGCAAACTGAGGCAAACTGGTTTAAATGACTTGACCAGGGCTACATAGCTAGTAAGGATATGAGGCCAGATTTGAACTTAGGAAGAAGACTCTTCATGACTCCAGACCCAGCACTCTATCCACTGTGCCATCTAACCATCCCAGTATTCATATCTTATCCTCCATAAGACAAGTCTAAGACTGTTCTCATTTCTGATCTCCAACTCCTGGTATGTTGGTCAGTTCAGGTCAAGTTTATGAATCCCTCTAGTCCCTCCCAGATACATATGGACAAGCAGAGACTCAGAAGGGAAACTATCTAGGGGACTCAGTAAACATGATTTCTTTTCTAGAAATAGTCCCCAGGATCCTGGGAGGAGACAGAACCCCTTGAGAAGAGTAAACAAGTTTGGTTTCTCTCTCAATTTCATTCTATATCAGCAGACAGACAAATATGAGTACCCCAGAAATCTTCCCTTTCCCCAAAGTGAACTCCTACAGAAACTTTGCCCTGGATTTCTAGTACAGGTAGAATGTACAGTTAACTAAAAAAAAAAAAAAAAAAAAAAAAAAAAACCTAATTCACCTTTAAGTTCCATCAGTAGAAGAATAGTACTACAGAATAGGAGGTCCGATAGTCCTGCTAAACTTTACCTCAGTCAGAATACTTTTGTACAATATTATGATTTCCTGCTGGTTGTCACATTTTAGAAACAGCCCTGACATATTGAAAAACCATCAGAAGAGAGCAACCAGAATGGGAAGGAAGGGAAGGAAAGAGAAGAAACATGTATATAGCACCTATTATGAGCTAGGTTCTGGGTTAAACTCTCAACCAGATATTATCCTATATGAATATCTCATGTGATCCTCACATCAGCTGCCTAAGGTTGATGATCTTCTTATCTTCATTATACAGTTGAGAAAACCAAATCAAATAGAGATTAAGTGACATGCCCAGGGTTATGCACCAAGTAAGGATATGAGATTGGGTTTGAACTTGAATTTTCCTGATGCCAGACTCAGCACTCCATCCATTGTATTACCTAGTGACCCTTAAAAGAAATTGAAACCAGTCCTACTCAAAGACCAAATCCTACTCAAAGACTGGAAATATTTATCCTGGAAAAGACATAGTGGGGCAGGATAACATTTTTAGTTATAAAAGGATTGTCCTATAGAAGAGAGATTAAGTTGTTTTGCTTTACCCCAAAGACCAGAAATGGGAATAGTGTGTGGAAGTTTCAAAGATAGACTTAAGCTCTTTCTGAAATCTCCTAAATACTTGAGCTAGTTAAAAGGGGAATGAGTTGTAATGGAATGAAATTGAATTAAAAAGCATTTATCAAAAGCTTACTGTATACACAGCACTGTATTACTACTGGGGATACAAATAGACAATTAAGAAAATCCTTTATCTCAAGGAACTTATTGGAGGTGACAACATATAAGTAAAGGTTTGTATTCAAATCATAGCAGATGAAAAGACTAGGTAACATTTAAGCAGGGAAATAAGCAGAGCAGATGGCAAGAACTGAGTATTTAGGGAGCAATGACAGGACAGCTGGTCCCCTACCATGATGTTTGTCCTTTGTTTTAGAAAAAGACCATGGCATGTACTTGAATTGGATTTGAGTGAGGGAGTGCTATATTAAGTCACCAGCCTCACTTTCTCCTCTGGAGATATCTGAGTCCAGTGGCCAAATATGGATCAGGAAGACTTGAGATAGTCCTGGATATGAAGCAGTCAGGGTTAAGTGCCCAAATAGTGTCAAGTGTCTGAGGCTGGATTTGAACTCCCTTGTGACTCCCAGGCCAGTGCTCTATCCACTGTGTCACCTAGTTGCCCTACTAAGAGGATAGTTAAGAGTTGGACCTTGTGATAAGATCAGCAGAAGTGGAAATGTGGGGGCTCAGAGTACAGCTAACAGTGAGAACTGGAAAATGGGGAAATGAGGATTAATTAAGGAAGGGGACAGTTCTTAGCTTTTCCTCAGTCAGTGGCTTCCACTATACTGGGGAGACAATCAAGAATGCTTTATGGGAATTCTTGCCTAGGTATGAACCAGACTGGAACTTCGGAAATCTTTTCCAGTTCTTAATATTCTATCCAGTTCAATTATACAAGCATATTATTATACAGAAACTTCTGTACTGAGAATACATAAACAGAATTTTACAGTAATTGCTGCCATTCTATAGTTCACATTCAGGGAGTGGGGGGTTGGGAATGTATTGACATAAACAAACTAATATAATACAGTTAAATAATGAAAGATCCAACATAAAAGTATTATAGGAATATTTGAGGAGGAAGGGAAAGACAGTGGCTTGGGGAAGATGTTATAATGAATGAAGGAGAGAGAGAGGGAAAGGAAGGACTATACAGAAGAGATATCACCCAAGCTGATCCCTGAAAGATAATCAAGGGAATCATAGGATCATAGATTTAGAGCTAAAAGAGATCTTCATTATATAGCTAAAGAAGCAGACCTAGCAAGGTAAAGCAATAAGAATTTTGAAAAGTAGATATGAGTAAATACCTTCATTCCAGGCATGATGAGCCACCTATGTAAATGTTATTGATATTAGATCCCTTTTGCTAAATTGTAGTATTGCAGAATTGGCAGGGTTATTGAGGTCATCTTTTCTGACCTGAAATAAGAATCCTTTCTTTGGCATCCTGGAAGAGTTGTCATCTAAACTGCTCTTGAAGTACTTAATTGATGATGTTGATCCAAAATCTGAGTGATGTGGGTTAGGTGCACTGTAATATCATTTATTTTCCTAGACAAGATGCTTTCATGGGAAGTACTTTCTCTACACAGCTTCCAAGGGCCACTTCTAAATGTATATGGTTACTAAAACATCATTTCCATTCCATAGGGTATGGACCTGTGGAAGAAACATGAAAAACTTTATGCAAGAGTTCATATATTTTCAAAAGGGCTTTTGCTTTGAATAGTTTGATCCAGTTCCTTAACTGAAATGTCAAAAGCAAAAAAGAATAATGTGACATTCATTTTTTTGTACTTCTTGCAACACCTCCTGTAAATTAACATGATATATCTTTGTGATAGCACCAAAGGTTGTGTTTCCATGTGTGTAACAAAGCAAAAACCAAAGCAAACTGTGATGGAAACTCATTTATCACAAGTTTTAGAAATTTCATTCAAGA
Organism: Macrotis lagotis; assembly: GCF_037893015.1. Classification (NCBI taxonomy): domain Eukaryota; kingdom Metazoa; phylum Chordata; class Mammalia; order Peramelemorphia; family Peramelidae; genus Macrotis; species Macrotis lagotis. The sequence continues at coordinate 610,498,556 of NC_133666.1, read as the reverse complement.
ATCAATAAAGGGAGAAAATTGTAGCATAGTATAGGACAAATTGCTCATAAGACTAGAACTCAGGATATCCAGGTTTAAGTCCCAACTCTGCCACTTTGAATCTGTATGACCTTGGGTAACTCACATGACCTCTCATCCTGGGAAAAATTAATCCTTTTGAAAAATGTTATAAATCAAAAGTGAATTAAGAACAAATTAAACTTTTCCCTTTCCCAGTTTGGGCTGAATTCATAAGCTTCATGAGAGGACACATACTTAAAAGGTACTTGGATCCATCCTTGATTTAACATATGTACAATATTGTCTCGGGAGTCAGTAGTGTCTGAAGCAGGATTTTTGTTTCTTTCCAACTATAGCTCCAGTAATCTTTAGGCACTGCCTGCAGAAACTGCAGAAACTGAGCTAACAGTTTAGTTCTATCACTAGTACCTCTCTTTGCCTCAAATTTCCCACCCATAAAATAAGAATAGTATATTTCTTCATTTAAAAAAGGGAAAAAATGGAGGTTCAAAGATTTGAATATGGTTACATGAGTAGTTCTTGTCTGTGTTAGATCTTCAACTCAAATCCATTTCCTGGGCCAGTGTTCTTTCCATTAACTTATAATTCTCAATTGTACTTTATGCTACTTCAAGCATCATCCTGAGTTACCAAAAGGAATCTTATAAAAGTTCATTCTAACAACATGGGCACCTCATTTTTCTGCTGGGTGTCAAACTGTGTTGGATGTTTACATGGTGGTGTTTCATTACTGTAGGAACTGAGAACACAGGGGAGAGTTCAGAGTTGGGTGAAACCTCAAACAGATAAAAATGAACAATGAGACTTACTGTTAAAAGAGGAATTGGCTTTCATTATTGCAGGCAGAATTCCCCCCAAAAGTTAACTGCTCCCTGACTTCATTATTCAAAGACAGTTTGAGACCTTCCCTAGCAGCAATTTATAGCTTGTTACCCTCTGCAAAAGCAACCTGCTGCTCTTTAAACATTCTCTCCAGTTTTCCCCTTTACCAGGTTTCAATCAGTGACCCCAGGATGAAATCCAAACTTATTATTGAAGTCTTAGTCTGTCTTGAACAGTCTGCTGCCAAACTTGCTTCCTAGCTAGATCTTTTTCTCCTCATGGAAGGAAGCTTAGAGATAGATCCTCTAGAGTGGGTTTCTCAGGCTCAGGTCCATGAACTTCTTGGTTTTTGTTTTTAAATAATCTGATAATTGTATGTCAATACAGTTGTGGATATCTTGGCAATCTTATGTGTTTTATATATTTAAAAACATTCTGATAAGGGGTCCCTAGGCTCCAACAGACTGCCAAATGGAACTGAAACATAGAAAGTTAAGAACTTGTACTCTGTGGTCTAGGTCAACTCCTTTGATTTATTAGGGATGAAATTTACTCAATTTAATGTAGTGACTTAGGGAAAGAACTAGGGGAAGCTAAGTGGTACAGTGGATAGAGCACTGATCTTGGAGTCAGGAGGATGGGAGTTCGAATCCAGCCATAGACACTTGACTCTCACTAGCTGTATGACCTAACTGCCTCACATTCAGGACCATCTCCAGTCGCCCTGATCCATATCTGGCCACTGGACCCAGAAGGCCCTGGAGGAGAAAGTAAGACTGGTGACTTAGCATAGCACCCCCTTACTCAAATCCAATTCACATGCTTCTTTTGGCATCACCTCCCTGATGTCATGACATCTTTGAAAATGAAGGTCAAACATTACCCTAACCTAGGCTATGAAAGCAAACTTATTCAGAGTATTGTGCTCAATTTTAGGTACCACAAAACATGCAAAAGGGAAGGTAACCTGCATGGTTAGTACTCTGTATTGTAAAGAAGACATCAGAGTGATTTGGGATCTGGATGTTACTAGAACTGTCATAAGGAAGAAAAAATAAGCCTACCGTGTGGCTTCAGGGGTATAAGTGCATGAATGAAAATCGTGGGGGGAAACATTTCAGCTCTCTAGAAAGAAAGAAATTCTGATAATTAGAATCATCCAAAAGTGAAATAAATGTGTAGTCTCAAGAGGCTATGAGTTCTCAGACATGGAGCTTTTTAAGGAAGACTGGATGATTCCTATTGACTGAAATCAAATATAATCTTCTATTGGAAGCCTCCCAGCCTCCTAGACCTCCCAGCTGTTGGAGCCTTCAAGACCCCTATACTTTGTGTATATTTTATATGTATTTATTTGCTTATATAATTATCTCTTCCATTCAAATGTTGCTTCTTTGTCATCACATTGTTTTTTTTTTCTTTTTCTTTGCATCTCCAGCACTTAGGACAGAGCAGAAGCATATAAATCACTTAACAAATGCTTGTTGATTGTTTGGTGATTGATATTGAAGCTGTTACAGCTCTAATTAATGCTTTTTTTAGATAACTTCTGAAAACCCTTTCAAAAACTGAAATTCTGTGACTCCTCTGACTACCAGTCCAGAACTCCGTAGCATACATTTCCAGAGTTGTGTAGCATACTTGAAGGGCAGTGTGATATAACAGAATGAGCACTGGCCTAGGAATCTTGGACTCAATTCCCATCTCTGCCACTCAGCTGGCATTGGCCTTTCTTACCTCTGGCCATTCAGGTCACCTCTATGACCTCTCTTATCTTCATTTATAAACTGGGGATAATAATCCTTATGCCTCTCAGTGTTGTTGAGGGAAAAAGAACTTTACAAATGCAAAGAACTATGAAAAATGGAACTTTTATGATTCGTGACTAGAATCCCTTTTTCTTCTCATTAAGTGTCAACTTAAGAGCCAAGAAGTGAAGAAAACTTCAGCTCAGTTCTTTTCAGTGTAATTCAAGTTATCACTGGGCCTGAGGTAGGCATTGGCCTTTGCTCCTGCCTTTTGCTGGCAAATAAAATATAATATGTAAACTTACCTCCCTGCCCCAATCTCAGATTTATTGGATGGATATGGGTGCTCTTTGTGGAAGCATATGTCCCCCTGTGAAGCTTTTGAGCCCAATCCAAGTGGAAGAGGGCAAAGATTAATTTGTTTTTAATTCATTTTCTAATTGCAGCATTCTCTAAAGAATGAAATAACACTCCCCAGTACAATTACAATGGGTACGTTTGTTTAGCATAAAAAATGAGCTCTCTTCTAGTGATGCCATATTTTTAATCACTTGGCAGAGCCTCTCAACACTAACCCAAGGAATTAAGCACCAAAAAGTACCAGTCATAAGATGAATAATGAGGTATAATGGAAAAAAAAATTATCTCAAAGTCAGAAGATCTGAGTTCAAGTCCCAACCACTGCCACTTTCTGGCTAGGTAACCTTAAACAGCTCATTTCACCTCCAGAGGTCTTATTTACCCCATCTGTAATGTAGAGTCAGCAATTCTTAAACTGTTGTCATGATTGTTGTCTCTCATGCTCAAAGATGACCAAAATGACAATACTATGTCAGGGTCAAGGTATGGTGACTATGTTCAATCAGACCATTATGAACTCAGAAGGCTTTGCCATAGGTCAGGCACAAATGTATTGTTTAGATATTTGGAGTGCAGATGTCTCTAAATTTGCACATCTCGTGTTTCTTTTGAGCTACTGCAATTTTGCTTTGCTCCTAGAGCATTCTTGCCTTCTTTGATGCAGACACACCATTCTGGATGGTCCTGTGCCAGTGTCTCCTTTGTATTATAATCAATTTCAGAGTTCTTCAGAAAGACTTTGAAGATGTTCTTGCATTACTTTTTCTTAACTCTAAATGAGAGCTTGCCTGGCGTGAGTTTTCCCCATAAAATTATGTTTTAGACAAATGTAAGTTTGGCATTCAAATGTGTTGACCATTTCATCATTGCAGTACACTCTGAAGTTAGGTTTGAATTCTGGACAGTTTAGTTCCAGTGTCCAGTGTCCACTTCATTGTCCATTACTTTATCTTGCCAGGTGATCTTCAGACTCTTCCTAAGACAATTCAAATGGAAGTGATTCAGCTTTCTAGACTGATGGACAGCAACTCTACTTCCATTTTTGTCTTGGCTTGTTACCTTTTTAAGTTGAATAATTTACTATAGGTGGGGTAGATGACCTTGATAGCATTTTCATCCTTGTTGAAGATGTCTGATAACATCATTAAAAGCATCCTGCAAACAGGCATGGTAGCAAGTACACATTCTTGCTTCACTCCAGTGGTAAGTGGGAAAGGACAAAAGCATTGTCCTTTATTAGAATTCATACAAAAAAAATGGATCATGGAGTTGGCATACAATAATGATGAACTCCTAGGAACAACATTTTGTCATGATCTTCTACAAACCCTAATGACTAACAGAAACAAAGGACTTGGTCAGATAATCATACATTGTGCACAGGTCTCTATTCTGTTCCTGCTATTTTCTCCTGAAATTGTTGTGCAGCAAACCTGATAGTGACCAATTGTCAGCCCATTATGAAATCACATTGATTTTCAAATAACCATCTTCCAGGTGAAGGAGGTTAAAAAGGGCTCTGACAAGAATCTTGCCAGCAGTGACTATGAGAAACCCTCTCCCCTCCTCCACCATGATTGTACAGGACAGCCTATTTTATTTTCCTTTATAGAGATGGGCAATGGAGGCATCCTTGAACTTTTAGGGGATAACCTGTCCTTGCCATACAATCCAGAAAATTTTAGTCATCCTTTATATGAGCAGTGGACCCTCTACCTTATAAATCTCAACCAAAATAGAATCAGCACCAGACACTTTGTCATGGGAGAGGAGCCAATGGCATCCAAAACTTCTTCTTCAGTTAGAAGTCCAGCTAGAGAGGAATTGACTTCACCCTGAGGTATATGATCAATGACTTCAGTTCAATGACAGTCTGTTGAGAACGCTTGGAAGTGTGCAGCCCAACTTTTCAGGATCATGTCTTTATCACTAATTAATGTGACGTTCAGTACTGAATAATTGAGATGCCTTCAGGGCATTATAAAAATGCTTTGGATTGTTACTACCAGTGTAAAACTGAATTAGATCTGTATTTTTACTGAACCAAGAATCCTGCATCTCTAAACTTTGCTTTCACTTTCCTTTTGATAAAATTAAACTCTACCTTCTTAGAGATGGATGAATTATCCTCTGGGTAAATCCTGAGGAATTTTCATTTTTCATTTAGGAGTTCTGAATTTCCCATCATTTTTATCAAAGCAGTCTTGATGTTTGCAAGTGTTATAATCCAGATTAGCAAATGTTGTGCTGTATACCAAATCTGTAAAAGCTACCCACTCCTTTCCTACTCCACTGCTTCTAATTGTGGGTTCGCTCAGCTTTCCCTTCAAATTAGCAACTAATTGTTCATGCATAGATAAGCACTTTAATTCATTGACAAACTAAAATTTTGACTACCTGACTTACTTGGTGGTTGAAAGGATTAAAAGAGATGATATATAGTTGCAAATATAGATAGCACAATCTCTATATCCAGTTTACACTGTATCTATTGTGCTGTTACTTTATCATCATGCCAGTACTTCAAAAACAAAATGTCACTTTGGGAGGTTTGGTGTTTCCATCCACTGACACAGACCCAATACTGTGGGACTCTGGATAAGTCACTTGCCTATATCTGCTTGCTTATCTCAGTCCTTAGCCATTGCTACCATAATGCAAGTATGTAAAGCACTCTTCTTTTACTAAACCTATGATTTTTACCAATGTAGGGAGTTCCTGATCAGGGACTCTCTCTACCAATGATGATTGGGATCTTTTCTGCAACTCATTCTCTTTGAGTTGCTTGGCATACTTTTAAAGATTAAATGGGGGATGGCTAGGTGGCACAGTGGACAGAGCACTGGATCTGGAATAAGGAGTACCTGAGTTCAAATCCGGCCTCAGACATATAACAGTTGCCTAGCTGTGTGGCCTTGGGCAAGCCACTTAACTCCATTGCCTTGCAAAAAAAAAAGATTAAATGGCCCACTCTACTTCACACAGCGAGTATGTGTCAGAAACAGAGTTTGAATCCCACTATGCCATGATGCCTTTTCATGAAGCCTTCAAGACTTATAAAAATATCAGGTATTATTACCACTATTATGCTTGCTATTCTGGCTGTTTCCCAATGGAAGAGCATAAAATTGCAAAACTACGTAGGCTTGCTTAGCATATAGTCAAAAAGCAAAAGAAAGCATCAAAACTAAGGTTGGAAGCAATAGCTAAGAGAATGATTTGTCCATAAAAGTGCCTCTGTGAGAAGGTGACACTGCAGAGAGCAGTAGATGGTCTAATATATAGTGTGGAGGAAGGATTCCCATATTTATGGGACCATTCTCCCTGAGGTGTCTGTCTCAGGATCTATTATATTAGAACTACATGAGCTATCATGGTCTTTTGAAAAACACTGTAAAATGAGGAGAGTTAAACAAAATGATTGAGTTAGTCTTTGGGTTACAACATTTCACCTCTGCCAAATCCATTTGATTGTACTGTTGCATTATAGTAGATATATACTAATACTTAAATTTGTTAAAGATGCTTCCATGAAATCTAAGTAAAAATATTACTTTAGTAAATCCTTAACTGCCACATTCCCCTGATCTGCCAGCCTAGTAATATGTCAAAAAAAAAAATACGCATACAAAAGGAAATGAAATTAGTACAACATAACCTCTCTTCTTCCACTCTCATGCCCTCTTAATTTTTTTTTTGCTTTACTTCTTTTGAATTGTACAACTCATTTTCTTAAAATGACAAAGTCCCACTTTTGTAGGTAATCAGAATAGTTACTGATAGAATAGCTCAGAACTCTGAGATCTTATTGCTTACCTTGCAGGATCAAAGTTAAAACTTGGAACTTTTAAAAGACTTTTCAAGAAACTTCCCTCTAGCTTTCCCTGCAGCTCCTTTTATTGTGTCTGGAAGTGCCTTTACTTAGGATAAAATGAAAACTGCTCTGTTTGGCATTTAAAGTCCTTCACAGTCTGGCTTTGGCTTGCCTTTTCAAGTTAATTATACCATCCCCAGGCCCCCTTCCCCCGCTCCCACTTCCCATGCAGGCTCTAGTTCCAGCCAAACTGACCTTCTTGTTTTCACTATACTTTATATTTTAGCTCTCATTTATGTGTCTTTGCACAAGTTCTCCCCTGGCCAGGAATGCACTCTTTACTTTCTCTTCTCATAGTCCCTGAGCCTTCAAGAGGCCTGTCCCCAATCATTCATTTATTAACATCCAGCCCCAGATCATTGCAGGTTTATATTACCTGTGAAGATTTTTAACACCCCCCACACACACACACACACTGGCAGAGAATGTAAACTCTTTAAGGGCAAGGACTAATCTTACTTTTGTGTTTGTATTCACATTTAACACAGTGCCTGGAAATGGTGCCACAGTAATGGTCAATGTATTAGTTAAGCAGTACTGTCTCTTTATGATGATGGCTTCCTTTTTCTAGATGTTCTTCAATCCTCTCTTTAATTACACACTGTAAAACTTTGTCAGGAATTGACAGTTAAATTTTTCAGAATCTATTCTCTTTCCTTTTATGAAAATAAAAACATTAACCTTTTTCTAATCTACATTTCTCCTGTCCTCTACTCTTTTTAAAATAGATAAATAAATGAAATACAAAAGATTAATGTGCATTGTATATTTAAGCTAATTAATTTTTAATCTCTTTTCAAAATATTTGAATGAATGTTCGACTATAGAGGCTATAGTGCTTGATAAGAAGGAATTTGTGAAGGGGAAGCAGGGGCTCTTTGGCAATTTAGATAATCTCATTATTAATTAAACTTAATTACATATAGTTTCTTTCTTGCTAGAATCATCAGATAGGAACCTTGGCAATTTTTAAAAGGCTGACGTTATGCTTTTAGGAGAGCTGCCTCTGGTCTGTTTGTTCTTGTCCTTTAGCAGAAACATGGATACTAATGAATCCCCATCTCAAAAAGTCATCCAAAGCATCTGTGGCTGGATGATTGATGCCAATCACTAGGCACACTGATGTCCTAAGTTGTCTATGAGATAAATCTCTGATAGTGAACTGCAAAGCCCCAACCAAATTGGAAATGAGGGAAGGACTACAGGACTAGAAAGAATACCTCAAGAGATGGATCAACCCAACAATCTACAGGAAGAGGATATTAGGCTAATCGTAGTAAAAAGTAATGGGCACAGTGCCTTTCAAGGGACTTTTCACAAAAGCCTATCACAAAATTAGATAGAAATATGGAGAGATAAATATATTTTAGATTTTTTTAAATTTCCAATAGATCTTTCACTTTTCCTTAACCAGTGAGCCATCTTGTATAGTAAAAATAAAAAAGATGGAAAATAGTAGCAAAATTCATGCATAAACTAGGTCTAATGGCATAGTGCTGCAAACCTATTGTCTCTGACTTCTGCAAAGAATGGAAGGAGGTATTTTTTTTCATCTCTCTTTTCTTTGGTGCTAAACTAATGTGGATTCCCATGTTTATTTAATTTCATTCTCTAATATGCATTTTATCATCTCTTATATTTTTTAACATCTCTATAAATTAATGTCGAATTTAAATTTTATTTTATTTACATTTCTGTAGTTATTGTATAAATCGTTTTTCTGATCCTTATTTATTTTGCATCAGGTCATACAAATTCTTGCTTTTCTAACTTCATTTTTTTTATTATTATAACTCTTTTGAATCTGCTTGTCTAGATTTTGCTATCATGCCTTAGTTGCCTTCCCACCTTGGAAATCCACTTATCTCCTATGACCATCTCATATGGAAACATCTTTCCACCCCTAAGCCTCATTTTTCCTATTGATGGAACCTCAATTTTGAGAAGAGATCTAGTCCTAACATATTTCATTCTTATGGGAAGGGATTGTCTTTCTTTTTGTCTATATTTTTATCTCCAGCTCTTTGTGTAGTGCCTGACAATGTGGTAAGCTTTAATAAATGCTAGTTGACATGATTTAAACATAGTAATATATACATATACCACAGTTGGTTTAGCCATTTCCCAATTGATAGACATCTACTTTGTTTTTATTTAAATGCTTCTTTAAAAAAAGCTGTTACTATAAGTGTATTGTAGGTGCATCATGGGTAGAGCTGGACTTGTATTCAGGAACACTTGAATTCACATTCTAAGACATTTAACCATGACAACTTGAGTAAGTAGTTGCTCATCTCTAAGTTTCAGTTTCCTCATCTGTAAAAATGTGGATAATAATAGCATCTGCTTCATAGGGTTGTTGTAAGAACCTAGTGAGATAAAACATGTAAAAAAGCACACTTTAAATATTAACTATTACCATGATAATTATCATTATAAAAATCATTATATGAGACTTTGCTTTCTGACTTTTACTTCTCTAGACTATATGTCTATCAGAGGAATGTCCAAATATATAACTTCAGAAAGGAAAAATTTTTTAATTAGCTTTTCCCCATTATATCTAATTTAATATCCCTATGGTTCCTTCTTGCTTTAACATTCTGTGGTTCTGAAATATTAAGCAGGTAGAATCCATAAAACTTGTTAATTGATTGACTATGAGAGAGGAAAAGGGAAGTCTTAGCTTCAATTTTGTGAACTTTGGATACATGTAAATGTGAGTTTTTAGGTAGAAATAGTGAAGCCAGAAGGAGAAGGTTTTGGGAAAATGTTATGTTTTTATGCATTCTGATTTTTTTTAGTTACTCATTAGACATATAGAAATATCAAAAATAGAGATTTTGAATTTTAGAAAAAGATCAGCTCTGACTGGCTGACTGACTTCTAAGATACAGACTGACATGTTTCTATTTGCCACTGAGAATTTTCTTTTGACTGATCATACCTTCAGGACTATACATTCAGTTTTGAAATCAAATAAATAAACCCATATAGAATCAGTCTTGAGATTTAAAGAATAATGCAGGATTGCTTCATTAAAGAGATCTTGTTCAGGCTTACCTCATCAAATAATATATTTATTGGATAGCAAAATATATCATTTTTATTCCTTTCTAAAAAGATAACAATTCTGCCAACTTTCTCTCTCGAATCTTATTTTCTTTTACTCATCAGTCACTTTCCTTCAAGACATCATGATATCACAGAGTTCCAGAATCCTAAAGGACCTTAGAGGCCATGGAATATGGAAGAGAGCTGTTATGAAGAGATAAGGGAACAAGGATAGAGAGGATATCCACCAAGGCAGCCCATTCTCTGCTTGTATTGTTAGTTTTAGAAAATTCTTTCTTCTATTGAGATAAAAGATCACTTCCAGTTACTTCTACCTTTCCTCTTAATTCTGTCCTCTGAAACCACATATGATATGTTTAATCCTTTTTCTCTGTGAAAATTCATAAGAAGGACATGATTGATGTCTTCACATATCTAATTCTTCTCCAACATTCCCACTTCCTTCAAGTGGTCTCTAAAGTGGCAATATTCACACAAACCAAACTTTTTCAACAAATAAAGACCAGGTCTTAACATATAAATATCAGTCAATTGTACCTTTTGACAAGTTGGGGAAATCATCTTTGTTCTGTTTATCAAATAGGGACATTATGTGCATCAAATGAATAGTCTTGAAAGCATTCAGAAAAGGTAAAAATTATATACATATAATAAAGCATTTCATTGATGTAGGGAATTTCCAGTGAGGAATCTCCCTCTACCAATCTGCTAGATTGGCAACTACTTTACAATTTATAGTCTTAGAACGCTCCCTAGGGACATTAAGTGTGACTTGCCTAGGGTCACAAAGAAATATGTGTCTGAAATGGTACTTGAATCCAGGCTCTCCTGACTCATAGGCCAGTCCTCATCCATTTAGCCATGCTGACTATAATAATAACACTAATAATTCATAATAGGTAATGCCATTGGCAAAAGATTACTACTAGGCAGTTGGCCAATCTTTTGAGGTTTTGGCATATATGTATCTAACAGTAGCTAGTTACAATAGCTTCTCTGAAGCTAGGCTCTATTTTGAGAACCTAAATGTTTTATGATGAATTCTATACTTTTATCAAAGATCAATCTTCTCTTGGGTTTTCATAGCATAGATTCAATTCGGAACAGTTGAATAAGAGGCTGCTTTTTTTCCTGGGCAACTGAATGCCTTTATAAATTGTTAATGTATTTTAACAGCAAACTAAACATCAATCAGAAAAAATTTTTTAAAAGCTCAAGTCCTACATTCAACTAGGTTGAATTAAACAAGTATTTGTTCATTTTCTTATTCAGCAAACATTTCTTAAGCTCCTATGTTATATTAAATGCTGACATTCAAGGTCTTTCATATTCTAGCCTCAACCTGCTTCTCCAGCTTCTCCATTCTTCAACATACCTCTTTTCAGAGTCGGTGATTCAACGAAACTGTACATTTCTCTATACCATAAAGTTCAAACTTTTCTCCAGTACTGTCCCTTTCATCATCTTCCGGGCTCCTTCTCAGCCCCTTGCTTACATCCTATCTGTCCTTTAAGGCCTAAATAAGTTTACATCCCAGACACAATATTCAAATAGTTATGTGCCCTTGGATAAATTATTTCACCTCTCTTGGCCTTTAATTTCTCATCTGTAAAATGACAATTGGACTAAATAATCTCAAAAGTCCCTTCCAACTTTTCTTCTCATCCTACGAGAACTTCCCTAATTCTCTCCACTAGCTAGAAATACTTTCTTCCTCATCTGGCCTCATCGTTCAGTCAACATTTATCAAGGGCCTGCTATCCCTCATGCTTTTCACATTCAATTCTTTATTTTAGTTATTAATACAAACCCTAACTAGACTTATGAGCTCCTTGAGGGAAGGAGCTGCATTGTCATCATTATTTTATTTCCCCAGTGTTCTACATACAGTAGGTACTCAATAAATGTTTGTTGAATGGATAAACAATTAAGGTGGAGCTACTTTAGGGATTGCCCATATTGATCTGTATTAGAGAGGCAAGATGGTAAAATGAAAAGACTATTGGATTTGGAGTCAAAAGACCTGGTTTTGAGTTTTGATTCTTTAGCTTACTTGTTGAGGGCCCTTGAATAAATCTTTTCCTCTCTATGAGCCTTGGTTTCCCCACAGATAAAATGAAGGGACTAAACTAGATGATCTGTAAAGTTCATTCTAGTCCTCTCATTCTGGGATACTGTGATTTCCCCAAATGTGTTTTGTAAACAACTGTTCAAAGATTGGTCCACTATATAAAATCAAATGTCCCTGGATTCAACACACACTCACATACATTCCCAGAGGCTCTGCAGCAATCCATCCACTTCATATAGGTGGGCATTAACTCCCAGGAAACCATTCACTAGCTGTTGCATTAGGTTCAAAACACTGTTAAGTGTTGTATATAATTATGATTATTACTCTTATTAATAACCATAATATCACAGCCTGATTCAGTACACTCTAGCTAGTTTCATTTCCCTCCCTATGAGAGTGCTTAGGCCTAGATTGGTCTGAAGACACTCTCTAACTCAAGATCTTCAGAGCCTGCTTGTTGGATAATTGCTCCCATCTTTTCACATTATATCAATTTGTCTCATAATTTAATCAGCTGTTCTGCCTGCATTTGAGGCATCAGAGGCTCAGCAGCTTCTCCTGAACCCAAAAACCACATGGGGAGAAGAAAACACCTTGCACTTAGAATAAGATCAGAGTTTGAATTCTGCCTTTGACATTTTCTAGTTGATGTGACCTGACTGAGCCATAGTTTTCTCATCTGCGAAATGAGGTTAATGATATTTTTCTCTACCTCTTTTCCCAAAGTTAGCATAAGTAAACTATTTCATAAACCTTAAAGTATTATAGAAATGTGAAAAAATGATAAGTATTACTTGGGGACTTGTTTTCAACAAATAGAACCACACATCATGATTCATATCTGAATGGTTTTCCCAGGACCTACTATTAATATATAAAATCATAGAATCTCAGAGTTAGAAAGAACTTCTGTTGGCTTTTATTCAGAGCTTTATCCAAAGCATGAATTCCCTTTCCAACATCCCTGTAAAGTCCATTTACTTGTAGGACTATGAAAAAGAGATTAGGTTTGTCATGCTTGGCTACAGAAGATAGACCTAAGGGCAAAAATGGAGAAATTGTAGAGAGACAGATTTTGGCTCATTTAATGAAAAATTTTTCTAATCACTTGTTAAGAATAATATAGAAGGAACCTGTTCATTGATATTTTGCACAACCTTGTAAAGGATTCCTTTACATGGTTGCAAAGACTCAAATTATCAGAAGACAATTCCCTCCCTTCCCATGGGTTTTACCACTCCAAACAAGTCTGATCCCTCTTCCATCACACTTCACATATTTGAGGATAATAATTTTATTCCCTGCCCCATCCCTCCCTCCACAGTCATTTTTCTCTCATTTGCAGCTTTGGTGCTGAGGATAAGCAAGGTAAGCAACCTCTATAGGTTGCTGGTGACAAAAGAGGATAAGGGATACTTTTTCTTACAACTTTTAATAAATGCACATAATTCTAATTCTGGAAACTCTTCCCTCTGCACCCCATAGAGATTGATTTTATGTTGACAAGTAACGTGATGCAATGAAAACCTTCTCCTATGGATCATAAACCCAAGTGAGCAGAGGGAAAGGGCACAATTTGTAGACATAACAGGTCTTATATATGTCTTGGCTAAGTTTTGCTCAGACTCATTCTCCAAACTCTGGTCATTCTGTTTTACAAATGCATTTCTGATGTTGCCTTCATTTTCTCTCATGTAGGGAAAAGAAGTCACCACAGTGGAACATAATAACCATACAAGAAGCTGTTTATTTACTTAGCTACCTCATTGGTTGATTCAATATGGTACACCATCAAAAGAACTTTATTGGATTTTGCAAATTTTTTTTTCAAATTTATCAGTTAAATATGCATAATGTTATCACTGTGTTGTATAACTTAAAATTTCACCAGTACAATTATTTACTCTTAGCATCTTATCCTCACAAGAATTGTAAAATATAAACTTTTAGAACCTAAATTTCATAAACCTTAAAGTCAGATATCTTTAATAGCATAGAAACTTAGAATCAAAGAATCTTACAATTGTAAAATATTAGGCATTTAGACTCTAAGAACCTTAAAATTCTAGATTTAGATTTCCAATTTTAAACATATAGAGCCTTAAAAAAAATCACAGAATCTCATAGTTAAAAATAGACTTCAAAAAGCATCTAGTCTAACCCTACATAAAAATTCCTTCTATATTATTCTCAATAAGTGATTAAAAATTTTTTCATTAAATGAGCCAAAGTCTATCTCTCTACAACTTCTCCATTTTGCATCTTGGTCTACCTTCTGGAGCCAAGCAGGACAAACCTATCTCTCTTTCACAGCCTTACAAGTAAAATACTATCCTCTGCTCTGAAGGTGAAGCTTCCAACAGTCTTTAGCCATCTGGAATATACTCCTGAACCAGAGGTCTGAACTCTTCAGATTGTATTCACAGAGACAAACATGGATGTGCTTTGTAGAAAAGACCTCATAGACCCTTATTTTTAGCCAATTAACTCATAATTTACACATAATGCTTATGAACTTCATAATCTTGCATATATTTTTAAGAACACATTCTTTTTACAGACTATTTTCTCCATTCCTGGAAGGCTCTGCTTCTTCATCTGCACCTTTTGAAACTTCCTTTTCTTGGCTCCCATCAAGGTTCCAGTCAAATGCCACTTTTTTTTTTCAAATGATTTTTCCTGATTTTTCTCTAAATCGCTGTCTATTTGTACTGTAAATAGTTTATATTTATACTATGAACATTTATATTATTTATATTTATATTATGAACATTTCTCCTAAAGAAGGCAAGATCCTTGAGTCATGTTTACTAGTTGATTGAAATGTGTGCAATATAGTCAAATAATCAAGAACCTATATTCTAGTCTTAGATTGGAACTTTATGACCTCAGGCATATAACCTCCCTAGAATTTCATAATGTTAGATCTGAAAATGTCTTCATAGATCATTTAGTGTCTCCTTCCCATGCTGTAAAGAAGTAACTGAGGTCCAGAAAAATGAAATAAGTAACCCAAGGTTAGATAGCTAGTAAGGAACAGAATCAGAATTTGAATTCAGATCTTATTATCCCAATTCCAAGTCTTCTAACTCTAACCCTAGTAAACTTCCTACTACACCATACACCTTTCCCTTTGGACCTCAGTTTCCTCTTAAGTAAAATGGATATGGTACCTGTTCTGCCAAATTGTGAGACTCAAATGATCTAGTAGATGAAAAAAAAGTGCTTTGAAAAGTTAAAAGTATTGAATAGCATCATCATTATCAGAAATTTATCTCTCTTTTTCAGTTTATTTCATAGGGGAAATTTACCCTTCATTCTGTCCAAACCACTATATATCATGTCCATCTCATAACCTTTCCCCCATCCCCCCCCCAACTGATTTTTAAAGTGCTTTCCATGCCCGCCTTAGGACTTTGGTGACTCAGGAGGGAGAAGGCAGAGCAGGACCAACAAGAAAAAAAAGGATGACTTGCATTAGTAAGCCAGCAATCTAAGGGAGATTCATTTGGAAACTGGAACTGTGCCTGGCAGAGAATTGATAAAGGAGATGAATTATCTTCAGGGCTTCAATTAAGCAAACTGTTTTGCAAAAGTGGCTGTAGAATCACAGCATCATAGTACTTGGAGCTAAACGGGATGCTATAACATTGAATGTGAGAAATGGAAAAAAACCTTAGACTTCATTTCATCCAATCCACTCATTTGGTAAATAAATAAATTAAGACCTAGAAAGTGAAGTAATAAATTCAGGAATGCTTTGCAAATGATTGGAAGAGCTGAGACTAGAACCTAGTTAGTTCTGACTCCCAGGCCAATGTCCCTTCCACACATTATGCTGCCAGCATGTTGTAAATGGGAATGACTTGAGTATTTGGATCACCTAGGGAAGGCCCAAGTATTCCAAAAAAGAAAAGATCCAGTGATTAAGTAGAATCTCCTGGTTTTCTCATGAAGTCTCTGACACAAGTCCCTATCTCCTCTTTTATGGTCCATTCCACAGAGGAGGAAAGTGAGGCACAAGAAGAAATCATACAGTAGAGTGGTATTGGACCCCATCTTCTGATTCTTAAGTCAGAATCATTCCCCCACTGTATCATGACAAGATCTCTGCCTCTAAATTTCACAGGAATATCATCTAGAAGAAGGAGTTACCTTTTTCTCTGTAGTTCCCAAGGATAAAACCTCAAACCAGTGAATGGGTAGAAGATGTATTTAGGAATGAATATTTTTTGACTCTTCCTAAAGATATTTCTAATAATTTGAGCTGTACAGTAATGGCAGGCCAAGATCATGAAATAGTGAGACATGGTGAAGTAGTGGGATTGAGGTAGGTAAGTGGCACTGTGAATTGAGTGCCAGGTCTGGAGTCAGAAAGAACTGAGTTTCTGACCAAGTCACTTTACCCTGTTTGCCTCAGTTTCCTTGTCTGTAAAATAGAGATCATAATACCACCTGCCTGTCATGCTTGTTTTGAAAATGAAATAAAGTATTTATAAAACACTTAGGTAAGTGCTATGAAAATGACATCATCATCATCATCATTATTATTTGTTATTGTTTGGGTTGCTATTAGAAGAGTTTCCAGAGATTCTTTCTAGTCCTCATATTAGTATTAATGTCCTCAGGAATGAGTAATGATGAAATTTTGGGAACTAGAGAAAGATCATTTGGCACTTTTTGGTGCCCTTGACATCATGTTCTTAGATATCCATTTGTGTTCTTTTCCTGTGAGAGAGAATGGAAAGAACACCGGAGTTAGAAGAACTGGGTTTAATTTCCAGCAATGCCATTTAGAAGCTGTATGGTCCTGGGTAAATCACTTTCTTCACTTTCTCTGAGCATCCATTTCTTCCCTTTCATATAGGAATAATGCCTCCTCCCCTGAGAACCTCAAAAAGGTTTGGGGAGACTCATTCTATTTCTCCTTAAACAACCCCTCACCTACTTTCTCTATTTTTAGCCATTTTGATTTGTAACCCTGGGGTCTTCAATTCTTTACTCCCTCCCCCAATCCATTCATTTGTCAAGTCATGTCAGTCCTACCATCTCTCACATCATCAGCACCTACTCATTCACCTGACAACCACCTAGTTCAGAGCCCCCTCAGTTGTTGGAATAGCCTCTTAATCTGTCTTTCTGGATCCATTTCCTCTCTCAAATTCATTTTTCACATGATTAGCATATTGATATTCTGAAAGCATACACACCACTCTCCTCAAGATGCTTCAGTTGCTCCCCATTGTTTCTAGGGTGAAACACAGGCTCTTCTGGTTGGCATCTAACTTTACAATCTGGTTACAATCTATCTTTTCATAATGATTACCCATTATTATCTTTCCTTCATTCTGATTCTCACCCAAATTGGCCTGCTGCTATTCTCTTTCTGACCTCCATGCCTTTGTTATACCTGTTCCCATGTCTGGAATGTCTCCTTTCTTATCTCCATCTCTTAGAATCCCTGGATCTCTTCAAAGCTCAGTCCAAGTGCCACTTCCTTCAAGCTATTTTCCCTGATTTACTCAACTGATAGCCCCCACCCTATTTTGTAATGTTTCATGGGTGTACACATTTTATTTCCCACTAGTTAAATTGGAAGGAAAACTCCTTTATGTCAATCAGGGACTGTTTCATTTTCATTATTTGTATATGTAGCTCCTAGTGCAGTGTCAGGCACAAAAGAGAGACTTCAGAAATGCTTTTTGAATTGAACTGAAATTAGGCAGTAGATATGAAATAATTTCTGACTAAAAATTCACAGAAGTGCAAACTATTATTATTTACCATTATTTTTGGAATCAGAAAATAAAACTGGGTTCAAATTCAATGTTCTCTACCTCATGCCTGTGTAGCCCCAAATGATTCACTTCTTCTTTCCAATCTTTTATTTTCCTCATTTGTAAAATGGAAGGAAACTGATTGTCTTCTCCAACTCTAAATTCTTTAATCTTTTCTGTGTGATCAAGGCCAAATCAGTTCTCATCTCTGGACCCCAGTTTCCTCTTCTATAAGGGAAGAAACTTGGCTTGTTTATCTCTAAATAAATCCTTTCTAAATCCTCTGAATATTTTCCCAGATAGTGACCAAACCATCAACACCTCTAAGCCACTACCAGAAAAAGGCTTATTAGAATTTCAGTTTTATGAAGGGACACAGTTTAAGTGACAAATATATGACCCTAGAGTGATATAATGCTAGATAGCATTTATATAGTGCCTTCTACATGCCAGAGACTAATCATTTCATCCAATCCTCACAACAATCTTGAGAGGTAGGTGCAATTATTATTCCCCATTTATAGTTGAGGAAACTGAGGTACACAGAGGTTATTACTCACCCAGGATCACACAACTAGTAAGTATCTAAGACTGGATTTGAATTTAGATCTCTCTGACTCCAAACTCAGTGTTCTATGCACTGTGCACTTAACTAGCTATAATGTGTAAGCATCCCAGCAGGCCACCTTTCACCTTTTTTTTAGATCTATTAATAGCTAAGTGGTATAGTAAATAGAGTACCAAACCTGAAGTCAGGAAGATCCAGCTTCTCGAGTTCAAATCTGGTCTCAGACATGTAATAATTTTGTGATTCTAGGCAAGTCACTTATTCCTGTTTGCCTAGTTCATTATCTATAAAATGATCTGGACAAGGAAATGGCAAACCACTCCAATATCTCTACCAAGAAAAACTGCAAATGGGGTCATAGAAAGTCAGATGTGGCTGAAATGAGCAAACAACAACAAATTCAATAGGGAAATGCAAAGTGAAAGATTCAGTGGAGAAAGAAAGAGCATGACTTGGGAACAAAAGAGTCATTTAAAATTCTGTCACATTTTTAGAATCATTCACTCATTCCATAATTCAAGTGGCCAATCAGTATACTGAATTTTCTTTTTCCTGGGTTCCTCTGCAGTATGTATCTAGAATCCTTAATATGGTTATCAGAAGACTATTTTATGTGTGGATGACTCCTCTTTTTTTTTCTTTTCTTTTTTTGTTTTTTTTTTTGCAAGGCAATGGTGTTAAGTGACTTGCCCAAGGTCACACAGCTAGGTAATTATTAAACATCTGAGACTGGATTTGAACTCAGGTCCTCCTGACTCTAGGGCCAGTGTTTTATCTACTGTGCCACCTAGCTGCCATGATGACTTCTCTTGAGAAAGAAACCAGTTTTACTTTTTGCTAGTTCTGCTTGGTCAACCTTAGACCCTGGGAGTTGGTACTTTTGATCAACTAGTTCTTCCTCCTTTCTGAGTATCTCCTCTTGCTCTTCTAATCCCTATGATTCAGAATCACTGTCTATTGAGGCAAAATCTTTCTCCTCTGCTCCTCTGCCATATTAATAGCTAGCATTTATAAAACTCTTCAAAATTTACAAAGTTCTTTACATAAATTATTTCTCTCTCTGATCCACAATCTATTTCCTTCTTTGCCCAGCTTTCTCTTGTGGTCTCTGAAATCTCAATTGTATTGTTATTAAATTCCCCTTAATCCTACATTTTTCTCATCACACATTCTTTCCTGGTAGAGAATGCAAGGAAACCTGACTCTCTCGAGGAGACTTTGCTTCTCTGGACACCATTTCCAAGTCTGGGACTCCTCCCACATCCTTGATATTAGGACAATTAGGTATTCTCCTTGATCCTCCTTGTCACAACAAGATAATCTTTTGACCAAAATTCCAGTAGCTTCTCTTCCACTGAAATTTATTTTCTCAGTAGATATGAGTGGTACAAAGCTGAAATGGCCACATATTGATTTAGAAAACCACAAGTTAACATTATTGTCATATTTTGATTTCTTTTGTTGAACATTTCCCAACATTTTAGTCTAGTCTGGGCAGTACTCATTCCTCTCAGTAAGTTTGACACCTCTATATCACTCAATTGATATTCTTGTCACAGTTATCTGAAGGATTCCAGGTCATAGAATCATAGGAATTAGAAATGAAAGGGATCTTAGAAGTCACTTAGTTCTACCCTCTTCTTTAGATGAAGAAACTAATATCTAAAGAATTAAGGTAACTTGTCTAAAGTCACACTAGGATTAAATAGCAGAGTTAGAGTCTGAGGGGAGGTCCTCTAATTTCTCCTTTTATAAGGAATCTTAGATCTAGTTTGCCATGTTCCTCTCATATATGCCGATGCAGATGCTTCAGTATGCCCATTGACATCTTTTTAATACCTCTGCCTGCTAGGTCATCAACCTCAACCGTATCTCAGCCACCTATAGTATCAATCAATCAATCAATCAGCAAATAAATATTAATGCCTACTATATGATAGGAACTCTGCTGCCTACATAATATTGAATGCAATCATACTATATATCTATCTGTACTTTAAGTACTAACCGTGTTTGTCCTTCACTTCTCCTTTTCCATCACTCCTTCAATTTATGTCCTCACTGGGCCCTCATATGTTTTCACCACTCCTTACCTAGTCTTATCATTCCTGCTCTGGGCTCACCATTTTCCTATGGTCTCATTGTCTTCATTTCTCACCTATTGTTAAATCAACTGCTAACTCTGATGGACTTTTCTTAGTCATCATTTTACTTCTCTGTAACTTTCAGCACTATTATCCATCTCCACTTTTTGAAGATTACTTTCTTCCTTGGCATCAAAGACATTCTCTCTCCTGATTCTCCTGCTACAACTCTGATTATTACTTTTCTGGGTCATCTTCCAACTCCCATTCATTAAAGGTAGCAGTCCCCAAGGTTTCTTGGCATTCTTTTTTCTTTGTCTCTGTCTCTGTCTCTCTCCTTCTTTCTGTCTCTGTCTCTCTCTCTCTGTCTCTCTCTCTGTCTCTCTCTCTCTCTCTCTCTCTCTCTCTCTCTCTCTCTCTCTCTCTCCCTCTCTCCTGGTGATTTTTATCAACTGTCATAGATTGAATTATTTTTCCTATACAAATGATTCTCAAATTTCTATTTCCAAGTCTCTATAGACAGACTCTAGTTCTTCCTTGATAAATCCCTGCTGGACATTGTAATCAATTATTTCATCAGGATTGAAAATTCATTGTCTAAAACTGAACTTTTCCTCCAAAAGACCCTTCCAGCCACTACCCTCTGTGTCTTGAGGGCACTGCCTTCCTTCTGAGTCTCACAGGAATGGGACCTTTGCCTCTCCCCCATTGAAGAAGGATCCTGTCTCAAGCTGTTTGTTAATGACCAAAGGAAAGAGGGCTGCTAACACTGTGGAAAAATTATTGTCAGATCTGGGAATTACCACCAAACTAGTATCTTTGCAAGAGTGAACCAGTAGCATGCCAAAAGTTGTGCAATTCTCAGCTCTATTTCCAGTTTGCTTTCCAACTCTAATGCATCTTAATTTTAATTTAATTCCCTTTAATCTTTAATGGAAAGTTGTAAAAGTAAATTATTTACCCAAGAGATCTAAATAGCTCCTCAGGAGTAGTTCTAGACTTGAGGGTAATTACACATATACAGACCTTTTAAAAATATCTCTTCCACCAGCACTCTCTGCCTGCTTGCAAAGCAGTAAGAGACATGAGGGTTTCTAAGCTCATTATGTACTTCAGTAACTGTTAAACATACATATGATTGAGTGGATTAAGAATGTAGTTTTGGTTTCACATGTCAAAAAGTAGATCATTGGAAGATACAATATATTCTTTGCTATTATATTTCACCCAGTTTCTGCAGGCTAGAACTTACCTCCCCAAAGCTGTGAGCTGGACAAGATCATTAGAGATTCCTTTAGGAAACTCCCTTGATCTTATTTTACCTATAAGGAAACTTTTGTCCAGAAAAATGAAGCTCCTTGACTGTCTTGATACAGGAAAAAGACTTACCTGCTAGGAGACCCGGGTTTTAGTCCAGTCCAACCAGAAAACTGGATGTTGGCCTTGTAGTGATCACAACTCCTCATTTTTTAATAAAGATTCGCAATTAACAATTTCTGTTGTCACATCTGAGAGGACAAGTGTGATTTGAGGCCCCTTAGGTGCCCCCTCTTCTCTCAAGCCATTCCTGAGCCTCTCCTCACCTTCACAGGTGATCAATAGAATCCAAGTTGGAAGACTTGCAAGGGCATCTGTCCAAACCATGACTGAGCAGGAATACTCCACAACATGCCTGGAAAGTGATGATCTGGTAATACATTCTTACCAATCAGTGAGCTCCCTAACATCTCAAACTAGACAGATATCATGTGGCAGCTATACTCTCCTACACCTGTCCAGTGATAGTCTCTCTCCTCTTTTCCACAGCTACTCATTAAAACAAGGCACCTGGTGCTTTCAGAATCTTAGAATGAGCTGTGTACCCAGCCTCTTGGATTTACTTGGTCACCATATGAGTCCATCTGTCATTTTTCTCTATGTTATTTGCTGTTCAAATAGGTTGACTTTATTTTTCTTCTCTTTTTTTAAGTCAGTTAATACATTAGATCTGGGAAGAGACCTTGGTACCTAGAATGTAAAAATAAAGAACATAAATATTCCCAGGGGATTTTTGTTTCTCTTTAACCCCCATCTTCCTAACTTGAATTATACTTACTTGAGCACATTTTGTATATGCTGTCAATAAACAAATTATTCCATTTTCATTGAAGTCCTCATATTTAGCACATTGCCTTATAAGAATTACTTAGAAAATGTGTGTTGAATTGTTGAATAAGAGCCAGGACAACTTTATAACATATCCTCTCCTGAGGAACTGGGGTGAAGGAGAGGAGACCATGGATAAGACTTGAGTGGTTTAATCTAAAGAAGCTCATGATAAAATAGGTTCATAAAGAAGACTTGTGGGGAAAAGCCTAGGAAAAAAATGAGACAACTACAGCAACAGAGAAATACTGAGAAAGAAGGAAAGAATAAAGAGAGATATGGGAAAGAGGGAGAGAGACAGGGAAAGAGGAAAAACAAAAGGGAAAGGAAGAGTAGAGATCAAAGAGAAGAGAGTAAAGGGAAAATAAAGAGTATTGAAGAGAATGATTTTAAATCTTTATTCTCTACCTCCCCTCCCCAATCCCCCCCTGAATATCTGCTTATCCCTGAAATACCTCCATATGAATTTCACTCCTTTAGATCAAGGGTTCTTTACCTGGAATTGGGCACTTGGTTTTTGGGTTTTGTTGTTTTGTATTTTTTCTTAATAAATTTATAAACATTATTCTGAGACAGGGTCCTTAGGCTTCACTAACTTGCCATAGTGGTCCATGATTCAAAAAAAAAAAAGGTTCACAACTCCTGCCTTTGATCCCTGTTAAAATTCCAGTAGCCAAGGAAAAAAGGCATTTTTGACACTGTTCTCTGTCTTATTAACCCAATATCAAGAATGAGATTTACATCCTTTCTTGGGAATCTCTTTGGGGAAATTGTTCTTTTACTCACTACTATGCAATCTTGATGCTTTTCCCTTGACCTTTCCAGAACATAGCACTCTCAACTGTAAAATGAAGGTTTGGATCACATAATCCTTAAAGTTCCTTTCATTTCTAACAATCTGGAATTCTATGGTTCTTTACAGTATTCAACTGAATGGAGAAAAGTGTGTAGAACTTTGAGACTGGTGGCATCAAATGCAAACTGAACAGATTTGAAAAGGTTTCCTTGAGCCAGTTCTATTGTCTAATCTGAAAGAAAAATAGCAAAAGAAAAAATTAACATGAATATTTTAAAAAATAAACCCAAGATTAATGGACTAGGACCTCTCTTTACCTCTCTTCACTTGTCTGTGATTTGAGAGGTTTGAACTAAATTATCTCCAAGTTACCTTACAGTTCTAGTGTTCTGAAGTCCAAGAATCTATAAACTATGACCTTAGTCTCTTATCTATGTCTTCAGAAAAAAAATTACTTTTCTAAACACAATGCCATCTACTTCCAATCTTGTCTTCTCTCAGGATAGAATGTCTCAGATTGCACCATCAAAACCTCCTTCTTTTAGTTCATAATAAAGGGACTTGAAGTCAGCAAACTGACCTGACAGGCACAGGAGCAATGTTGAGAGAGAGTTAAATGAGGAAAATTTAAAAAAAGAAGAGGAGACTAAGATCTTTAAAAGTTTTAGACCAATGTTCAATTCTGATTTCTAGAAGAAAAATCCTAGGGCTTCTATGATGGAGAAGGAAAGGTGCTTTTTAGTTTGTTTTCATTTCATAGATGGGTTAGTAAGTATAGGGAAGGTCTCGTTAGATAATAGCTAGAAGCAGCATCTAGAATGAGGTCCTTTGTTAAGGACAAGGAAGAGAAAGGATTTCTGGTCTATGCAGTTATTGGTTCATCAGCTTAAAATTGTTCTTCAGCAGTCTTGAGATTTACAAGGAAAACACGTGCTTTATTGGTGCGTTACAAATACAAGGAGGTCCCAGAGACCAGGAGTGATGAAGCTATCGATCTGTTTTTCTCTGCAGCCTCTTTTGATCCTTTTGAACTGATTCAACTTTATTGAATACTTTTTATGCCTGGGCACTCCAGGTTTGCTGTACTCTATGGGCAGTCCACTTTTTCCTGGGTTAGGAGTATTGAGGTAGAAAAGGAATCCGTTGACAGATTGAGCTCCTATTTTAATAGTGTACTCACTGCTTTCATAAGGGAATGGAGTATTGGGGCATGGGACATCAGCAAAAGTGTTTGGTGTTATTAAGATGATAATCTCAGTGTGTTCCAGTGAGTGTCAGATCATGTGTTAGTGGGTCACTCCCCATAGAATCTTAAAAATGGAAGAACAAAGAACATAAATTTGCTAGAACTAGAAAAGACATAAAATGTAAAAACAAATAGAATATAAGAAGAGCAAAAAGATTGAAGACGAGAGGGTGAGAAGAGCGAACATAGACTAGAATGCCCCTCCTTGTAAGAGCAAAGACTTCCAACAGTGTTATAAAGACGCAAAGTGGAAAAGTTGAAAAACTTAATACCAAAGTAGTCAATAGTTTTAAGAACAGGCCCTAAAAGCCTTTTCTAGACCATATATTTAACATTCTCATGCCCTGTCTGGTACTTGTTTTAAAAACCTATGAATATTCCTTTTGTGGTCATAGGGGGAAGTAAAGCTTAGTCAGAATGGCTATAAAACATTCTAAGCCTCCTCCTTTTCTATCCTTAACATGTAATTCTCTATAATAATAAAGGTTGTTCACTTCTAGCCCCCCCACAACTGAGGCTACTATATGGATTAGTAATTAGATGACTTATATAAGCTACTATCAACATTATTTACTATGGACTAAATAAAAAATATTAACTACACAAAGAAATACCAAATACTGTGTTTCATATCTTGTTTTCTTTACACAAATCATTATACTACATTTAATACTGATTGTCTCAAACCTTAGAATACTACAGAAGCTCCTCAATGAGATTCACAAGCACTCTTATGATGATTTTCTACTGGTAGACATACAGATACACATACACATAGTATAGATGAAGAATTTTCATTGTCCAGATTATGATGTGCAGTTGGATGGGCAACCCATCAGATTATTCTGTTAGCATTTACTCTGTACCAGATGAATGCAAAGACAAAAAAGGAAAATAGTTCTACCATCTAGGACCTTATATTTTAATGGCGGAAGCCACATAATTTTATGTCAATAATATATAATAGTTATAATAGTCTGGCACTTTAAAGTTTAAAAACTATTAAAGTTTAGCAAAGAATCATAGTTTACATATATTGTTGCAATTTATCCTCACAGCACTTGGGAGGTAGACAACATTATTCTCCCCATTTTCAAGATAAAGAAACTCAGACATTAAGATGTAGTAACTTGCCCAGGCTCCCTCAGCTACTAAGTGTATTAGGCAAATTCAGTTCTTCCCTACTCCCAAGTCCAGTAGATTATCCACTCTCCTAGCTTTTTCCATATAAAATATTCATATGTAGTCAATGGAAGGTAACCTTAGATGGAAAGGCTCTAGCAGCTGGGAGGAACAGGAAAGGAAATAATACTGATAATTCCATTAAGAGATAAACAGAAAAGTTTGTTTTTGAACATAGAGTTAATTGGAAGCCATTGAAGTTTATTAGGGCCAGGGAGAGCAAGTAGAAAGGGGTGACATGGCCAGACTCATACTTTGGGAGCTGTGTGAAAGATGAGTTAGAATAGGTGGAGATTTGAGTCAGGAAAATTAATTAGGAGGTTGTTATATTAATTGTACAGATGATGTGATGGTATCCTGAATTAGGGCGAGGGATGGTAGGGTGAATGGAGAGAAAGGGAGATATAGAAAAGATGTTAAAGAGATAAAAACAAACCTTAGCAACTGATTGCATGTGGAGTGAGTGAGAGTTAGGATAATGCTAAGATGACAAATATGAAGGATTGCAAGAATGATAATGGCGTTGACAGCAATAAGGAAATTTGAGATGGGATATTCAGTTTGAAGTGTCTAATGGGTGATAAGGAAGATAACTCAAGAGAAAAACTAGAACTGTATATACCAGTGCAGGAATTATCTCCATAGGGATGATCATTGATCATATAGGAGCTTATGGGCTTACCAAGGAAGTGACTATTGAGATACAGCCTCCATTTATGAAAGGACATTATAAGAACTGTTCAGCATGAAAAGGTATAGATGAATTCTAATCTGGACAAGTGGTAGGATGCAATCATGGATACACTGATTTGTACTATAGTCCATTTACTCTCTCTGATAGATATATCTATATCTACACAAACACACACTCTTACTACTTTTATTCAGACTACTACACTATATACTGTGGGCCATTCATTATTCTCTGTAAATAATAACTCATGGAGAGGATCATGGATCTTAGATTTAGAGATAAAAGGGGCCTTACAGGTTATCTCCAGGTCAGAAGAACAGACCTGAATCATAGTGAATGGAAGAAATGCAACTGAGCCCTCAGTGAACCAGAATTTATAGATTCCTAGACTAAGTTCATATGCTTTGAGATATTCATATCCAACTTTTTGACTGAAGAAACTGAAAAATTATAAATTCCTAGGTAGTAGGCAGTTAAATCAGGAATTGAACTTATGTCCTCTGACTTCAATTCCAAACTTGTGAGTCTAAGTCCATTGTATCTTCAGAATTATGGCATGCTCCCAATGGAGAGGGTCCTAGAGATCTGATTTAGGTGTACACTGTAGAATAAGAGAAAGAACAGGCCAAAGTCCAAGAACCTGATTAAACATTGAGCTTTGCAAGTGGCTCTGCAAACTGCTTCCCTGAGCCTCAATTTCCTCATTCTGCAATGATATTAAAAATAATAATAAAATTTTATAGAACACTTTTATATATACAAAGTGCTTCATAAATATTAACTTATTCAAACTTCACAATAATCTTTTGAGAGAGGTATACTATTTCGCTCTCCTGACTGATGAGAAAACTAAGACTGAGAACTGACTTGACTAGTATTACATCACTCAGTTTGTGTCTGAGATAGAATCTGAACCCATGTCTCATTGACTTCCAGTCCAGTTCTCTGCTTACAGCATTATCCAGCTGTAAAATAGAGGGCTATGATTTCACCCTCTTCAGGGTGTCTTCCAGCTGTTCATATTTCACTTCCTTTAATTTTATTCTGTCATTAAGACAATAAAATTTCTGGTGAACTCTTAACCAGAACAGAAACATTTAAGACTAATTGGGAGCTTCCCCCCCCCCCCACACACACACACTTAAGCAATACTTGCTTTCTCCTGAGCAGGACACATTTAATTGCATCTATTACATTTAACCAGTGGAATTATATCCACATCTCTTGCTGTGATATCTTGGTCAAGTTAGATATATCTGCTCTACAAAGCTAATGTCCCAGAGCTAACAACTTTAGGAAAGGCAGAACAGCCTAACTGAAGTAAAATCAACAGAGAAGGTAGTGAAATTCCTTTCTTTGGAAAATGTCTTTCTTATCATTCTATCTATTCTATTTTATCCTATCATTCTACTATATTTTGTGTAAGTACCTAAAATTTGGATTCATAAACATATAATATTGGAAATTTGAGAATAATAGATTCCATCAGATCATCAGTGGCAATGGAATTCTAGTTTCAGAATCAGTTTCCTCTATTAGAGGGGTTTTTTTTGAAGTAATTTCTTAATAACAATTATAGCCTATACAGAATGTATAGTGTTTACCATGTGCTCACATACTGTGCTAATCACTTTATAAACATTATCTCATTTGATCTTCATAATAACATTAGGAGGTAGGTACTATACTATTTTACTGTTGAGAAAACTAAGACAGATAGGTCAAGTGACTTGTCTGAAGACACACAACTAGTATGTGTCTGAGACTGGATGTGAACTCGGGACTTATTAACTTCAGGTCCAGAACTCTGTCCTACATGTCATGTTGATGACTCCTGTAGAACTTGTGATCCACTAAGACTTCCAGGTCTTTTTTCAGAGAAACTGTTGCAACAGATATATTTAATCCAATATAAATATTCTACTTTTGATGTTATTAAATTATTCTATTTGGGGGATCTTTTTTGGACCCTGACTCTTTTTTTTTAGGTTTTTTTGTGAGGCAAGTGGGGTTAAGTGGCTTGCCTAAGGCCACAGAGCTAGATAATTATTAAGTGTCTGAGACCGGATTTGAACCCAGGTACTCCTGACTCCAAGGCTGGTGCTTTATCCACTACACCACCTAGCCGCCCCGGACCCTGACTATTAAAAATAAGAAAAAAATTATCCATCCCTCGCAACTTTCCCATGCCATGGTCAGATCTTTCTGGAGTATTATGTTCAGGCAGGACTTCATTTTAAGGACATTCACAAGCAAATGAAAACAAGGTAAAGCAGAATATGGAGTGAATGGGAGAGAAAAGACATTGTCCTGGTCTAATAGAA
This sequence comes from Macrotis lagotis, assembly GCF_037893015.1. Taxonomy (NCBI): domain Eukaryota; kingdom Metazoa; phylum Chordata; class Mammalia; order Peramelemorphia; family Peramelidae; genus Macrotis; species Macrotis lagotis. Next base: position 610,469,766 of record NC_133666.1, on the reverse strand, counting down.
GGTGGATTGACAGCCCATATCCATGGAAATAGTGTTTGTTTCGCTAAGCCTCAGTTTCTTCATTTATAAAAGGTGGGAATTGGCCTAGAGGATTTCTAAGGTCCCCTCTAGCTCTAACTCTATGAACCTCTGGTCCTAAGACCATATTATACAAAAACTCCATAGAATAAACCAAGGGGTGTGAAGACCTAAAGGACATATGATTAGTCTTCAAAATTTTTAAAGGCTGTGGAAAGAAGGAAGGAAGGAAGGAGGGGAGGGAGGGAGGGAGGGAGGAAGAAGGGAGGAAAAGAAATAAAACATAACTATGTGACATTGAACCATTTAACAATACTAAGGACTTTAGGGAGAATAGCTTTTTTTCTTTTCAGTAGCTTTGGTTGCTTAGGAGGAAGAGACTACAAAATATAGAGACTGATGAGAAGTCCAATTTCACAAGAATTGATGATTATAAGGAGATACTAGCTATTTCCAGGACTTTGGTACTTAACTTTCCTATCAGTGGTAGATGGTCATCAGTTGGTATTTTCCATCTCCTCCCCTAAATTCTCCATAGAGAATCCTTCCAATGTGCCAAAAGCCTTTGTCTAGGCCTTTTTCCATTCTGAGGGCAGCAGTACAGCATTCTGACTGGCCATTCATTACCCTTGTTCATGTTCTAGGACTGACCCATTTTTTTAAGTCATACATTCCTGGCTGATATCTTCTCTGCCACTTCTTATCCACAAGTTAACATTGGAAATATTCTTGAGAAAACATACTTATGCCTATCTGGCATATCTCTCTTTATTACACTTCCAGTAACCCACTGGATAGATTGTTCAGAAATTCTTGTGTCTCATGATTTACAGACATAAAGTATTACTGGAAGAAAATTGGCGTTTAAAAAAAAATCCTTAAAAAATAGAAGGGAACAGGTAGGCTTTTTGCCAATGATTTTCTCCAGTGAACCACATCTTCACTGCCGTGCAATTGACTTAAAGGTATAGAGCATACAAGATCCCACTGTGCTTACTGCTGGTTGATTATCAAGTAACATTTGACTCACTAGAGCAAAACGCAACCTTAAAGGTTATCTTCCCACAAAGTGTCTCATCTGAGTGTGTTAAGATTGTGCATGTTTCCCTAATGGATGACAGATATTTTATTTAACAAACCTCTGATTCTTGATAAGACAATTAAGAGGGAGATGTATGCTCAGCAAAGGTGTGAACCACTTTTCCAGATGTCTTACCCAGCTTCCATTTAGAAGAGGAAACTGATTCTGAACCTTTTTCTGTCTTGAGCCCTTCTCTGAAGTTACAAATGAAACTAAATCCACAGAAATAAAGATGTAAGATTTTTCTCATCCAAGTTTGCAGACCCCTTAAAATCTATCCATGGGACTCCTTGGGGGTCTGTGGACATCAATTAAAGACCATTGCCAAAGATGCTGACATCCTTCAGATGCTTCCGTCTGTGATTTGGCATAGCACATCAAACCCCTAAATACTACAGGGTCTTTTGGGAGAAAACCAGGACTGCTTAAATGAGATCCAAGACACTAAACCCAATAATCTAGTCTTTGCCATGTTGCTGAATGAAGAAACCATTGAGTCAGACCATAGCTTTAGAAATCTTTGACAGGCACTACAGATAGGCATAGGCTATTCACAAAACTAAAAAGAAGGGAGTGGTCTGGAATGCTGATGTGGGGTTTCCAAGTTTCTTCCTGACAAGTCAAAAATTGCTAAGGTGCTTTGTGGCAGTGTTTAACATGCATGTTTTATAAATAAAATATATGCATACATTATATACATATATATATATATATATATATATATATATATATATATAAACCCACTCATAATTCTAGTGTTTTCTCTGTTACTTCCTATTTGTTTCTTTTTTTGTCACTTGTTTTTAAGGGCTGGGGGGGCTTGTTGTATCCTCTATTAGCTCATGAGTGCCTTGAAGGCAGGAATTGTCTTTTGCTTTTATTTTTGTATCCTCAGCTCTTGATACAGTGCCTTGCAGAGGGTAGGTGCTTAATAAATGTTTATTGACTGACTAGTTCCTTGTTCAGCATTTGAATCCTGAAATTAGCATTTGGCCTTAAAATGAGTGATTCAGTTAAACAGTTAAGCTAAACTGTCCTGCTCTCAGCTGTTATGAAGTAGTAGCACAGTGACATCGAGCCTGTCACTTCAAAAACTCCCTAGTTCATAATTTCCTCCTCCTGTCAAGTGAGAATACCACCACCTGCCCTTCATTCAGTTAAAGTCTAAAGCAAACATCTTAGAGGTCCCATCTCCCAACAGATCAGTTCAGACTCTGACATAGCATGCTTTCTGTCCCCCTCCCCAAAATGAACATGAATCAGGATTGAAATTTATATAGTTACCTTGAGATTTTCAAAGTTCTGTTATAAGCATCATCTCATTCAGTCTTTACCAGGAGATGTGAGATGGAGATAGGACAGGGCAGGGATTAATACTCCCATTTTACAGATGAGCAAATAGAGAGCTTCATTGCCCAAAGTTGAACAGCTAATTAGCAACAAAGTGAACAGCCATGTCTGTTAACCCCAAGGTCAGTCCACTCTCTACTACATTACTTTTTTCCAAAGCTTTGCTCTAAAGAACCTTAGAGGCTAGCTAGTCTAAACCTCTAAGTTTACAAATGAGCACATTGAGGCCTAGAGATTAAACAACTTGCCATTCATCCCGTACTTCCAAAGGATGTTAGAGATCTATTAACCTCACCCCCATCTCCAAACCAAGATGGAATCCAGTGTACCTGCCCAAAGAGTAAATTTTTTTTTGCTTATTTTTCTCTCTTTTTGGCTTATCTTGCCTTGTCAGAGTATCATTGGGAACATGGGTTCAGGTCATTTCCAGAATGTAGCAATTATGTTAAGCAAAATTCTCATAGATCCATTCAAAATGCAACATTATTGTCCAGATAGTCTAAGGAGATCTGACCAACTCTTTACCACCTGCTAATGAAAGGGAAGTTGAATATTTTCTAAAAACTTAAAATATGTATGTATATATATGCATATAAGTTCATTTGTGTGTGTGTGTATATACATATATATATATATATATATGTACATTGGTTGGTTCTTATCCTTTGTTATCGAAGATACCAGTATGAGACAAATTACATTGTGTCCAACTATGGCTTATCAGAATGTGCTACCACAGGTTGGGCACAAATAGTCCATGTAAACACCTGGGGTGGGTATTCTAAACTTACATATGTCAAGTTTCCTTTGAGCTGCTTCAATTCTGCCTTCCTCATAGAGCACAGCAATCTCACTGATGAGGGCATGACATGTTGGGCATTACTGTTCCAGTGTTTACCATGCTATGCAATCAGTTCTAAAGTTCTTCGATAAGACCTTCAGGGTGTCTCAGTATCCCTTCTTCTGACCCCCTTGTGAGTGCTTGTGCATGCACTTAACTGTGAGTGGTTAATTCATTTTTGTGAGTTAAGCTTTCTTCTTTTGGTACATTGATGATTAGGGTCTCCAGGTCTTCATAAAATTTTTCTTTAACTTCATCAGTTTTTATCATGATAGGAGCATAGGCACTGATGATGGTGGCATGACATTTCCTGGAAGTGGCACTCTCATTGTCATGAGCCTGTCATTCACTCCTTTTGGTAGTTATTCAAGAATGCCAAATAGATTAGTTTTGATTGTAAAACCTACCCCAGTTTCATTGCAACCACTCCAGAAAATTGTGTATCCTGCTCCAACTTCATTCAGCTGGCCTTCATTTATTTGCCAGCCTTGCTTCACTCAGGGCTCCTATTTCAATATGATACCTGCTGAGTTCTTTCACAACAAGATCTTTCAGATCTATTGGATCTTGTGTTGTCTATGAGTGTGTGTGTGCACATGTTCCATGTCCTGATGGTGAGTGAAATCTTCTTTGAAGAAGGTTTTATAGGGTTTTTTTGTGTCTCAACTATGCTGTGCTAGTCCCTGCCTACCACAATAATCAGGCCAGAGTTGGGCAAGCAGACAATTTTTTGGACCTTTTCTAGTCCCTTCCTCATACCAGGAGGTGAGCAGTGTGATCTTTAAAAGGGCTGCTCAGTCACCCAGGGGCTGCTGAATCACATTACTTCTTTCAATGAGGGAACAACCCTATGGCCTGGGCTACCTGTGTGCAGGGTTGTGACTACAGCTCCCATTGTATCTGCACCTGATACTTTATCACTTGCCTGTTGCCACAGGACTTTGAGGAATGGATATGAGTGATATCTTTTGTTGCACGTGTAAATTTAAGTGAGGGGAAATTACACTAAAGTCAACCACCTTACTTTCTCTCCCAAAATCATCATGATCCAACATAACCAGACAGAGTCAACTGTTGATGGCTCCAGATGCAGTGGATGACCTTGGTGTCTTCAATGTCTAACCAAGCTCTAAGGGCTCTACAGCACCTGCTTCTGTTGGCTTCATGGCCATTAGAACGAAGTACTCTTATCTGCCCATTCCACCAGTGGAAGACTTCAGATGCTTGGAGCAGACACCCTCCACTACTCACTGATGAGTTTGAGATTCCCTCCATTATTCTCAACCTGATTTAGCCTACTTTCTAAATGGTTTACCAGGATGTGGCCGCTGTGCATGTTATAGCTTCTCAGAGCCGTAGGTGAGAGTTCGGTTATTCAGTTGGACATCAAAGGTGGAAAGCAGCCCTAAAAAGGGCTCAGTAACCCTCCCACTAAGGTACTAGCCTTCCTTGAACACATCCTACACCTGTGCTTAAAGTATAGCAAGATTTTAGGGTAAGTTTGTCTTTACATCTTGAATGACCCTGAGCCCAGTTTCTCTTGATTGTGTTCCCAAAAGCTGGCAGAGATTGTTCAAAGGTCTGCTATCTTTTTATGTTCTTTGAAATTATCACTCTGAAAGGAAATGGTCTTTAATCATATAGTGTTAGAGGTAAAAGGGCCCTTAACATACAAGAAAAATTAGAATACAATCTGTGGTATTTTAAAGTTGAAAGGTGCCTTAGAGATAATCCTATTTTGCAGAGAAGGAAATTGTGATCCAGAAATACCCAGAAATGGGAACTCACTTTCCTAAGTACCATTAGAAAAGTTAAGTGATCATTTTATCCCCAGTTGTTTTGCCTACATACAACCAAACTGTTTTCCTCTCCACCCCCTTCTTCCACAAATGATTTGGGTAACTAAATCAATCAAATCAATCAAAGGAGAATAATTGAATCTCAAGATTGGAAGCTATAGAGGCCTAGTTCTACATCTGCCCAAAGCACAAATTGCTTTTCTGCCGAAGAGTCGTCCTGCCTCTTCTTGCACATTTCCAGGGACAGACAGCTAGTTGTTTTGGTATGCCTTGAAGACTACTAGGTTTGGTCCTGGCAATCTGGGCTCCTTCTGAGAGTGTATATTCATGAATTTTATGTTGAATCACTCTTTTTTCCCTAATAGAGAGAAACAACTTTGTTTTTTCCTTCAGTAGATGGAAATGGTACTGATACCCTATTCCCCTATTCCTCATCTCCAGCCCCATCCATGTTTTCTGTTTGTTTTTTAAAGTGTGGTCTTCTTTATTAAACTTCTGAAACACGACATTTGCTCATCTAGAATATGACAAGGGCCCTTGATTAATTCCAAAGGCAAACCTTGCTGGAATAAAATTTGGTTTAAGAATGGAGACCTGCTGAAGATTTATATTGGCAAAGGAAATACATATGTCAGGGAGTTTAAAATTTAAATATACTTCAGTTGAAACAGGCTCACTGGAAGTTCAGGCCACATGACTCAACTTTGAAAGTACCTGGGTCCACAGCTAATTTACTTGGATTCCATTGTCCTTGTATAATATATTTTAAAAACCAAAATTAATTTTTAAAAATTTTACTTTGCATTTGTACTTTCTGGCATTGGGTCAAATGAATTATGACTAGACAGGAAGGTTGTGTCAAGGATATTCTCAGAATTCTAGAATGTTAAACATCCTTTAGGCCAACTCCTTACTATACAAAGGAGAAAACTTAGACCCAGAAAGAAGCCACTCAGATTACTTTTAATACTAGAAACCTGGCGTCCTGATTCCCATTAATGCTTTCCCCACTTTACTGTGTTACCTCTTACTGATTTCCTGAACTACAAGGAAAGCTTTAAATATCTTTCTTTGATTAGAATCCAGGAAACAGTTTCAATAAACTTAAGCCAAAACACAGGAATGGATGATGAAACTTCCCTCATCTTGGTAGAAAAGTGTGTATGTCAGAATGTTATGTTTATTATCTCTGTAGAAAAGTGGGGGACTCTGTATTGGAATGTTTCATATATATATATATATATATATATATATATATATATGTAGTCATTTTTGTATAATTTTTTTCTTTATTCAAGAGATGGTTCAGTGGAAAAGAGTTTGTCAGGAAATGCTTGTGTAAAAAATAAAATGTATTTTTAAAAATTTTTAATAAATAAAAATGAACCATATTAGCATATAATTAAAAAAACATTTACTATAGTATACTGTTCCTCATATAAGCCACTCCCAAAATTATAAAGGAAAAATATATACATAAATGCTAGAAAATAACACCAATTATAGCTTAGACTTGGCTTTTATACATGTCAGATAGTAGGAAAATTTTCAGTCTATAAGTGGTCCAATATTGTTTAGTTGACACTGACATACTGGTTTTCTACCTACTTACAGTTAGTGCTTTTAATAGTCTTCAAGCTATATAATCAAACCATAACAGGTGAATACCTGATTCAGGTGACATCAAGTTGCTGATCTTTCCTATATTCCTAATATTTGCTCTAATTTGCCACCTACTGCAGTCCTCAGTCTAAAGCAGAGTTATAGGACCTTCCTTTCTTTACTTTGGCAATTTGAAATATCTGTGGCTTATCGGTATTTCTTCTACCTGTACAGATCAAAACCATTTCATGGTTTGTAAGTTGTACCAAAAAAAGTGTACAAAAAGTGTACAAAAAAGATTGATTACTTGGTGATCAATCTTATGATGAGCCTCTCAATATTTAGGTAGACAGAGATCTGTATATACACAGACAGAAACTTAGTCCTGAACACACACACAATAGACTCTTAAGCTTGCTTGAAAGACTTGTTTCCACGATGGAATTCTTAAAGGAATGATCAGAAGTCACACACTCACTGAATCATTCTTTGAAGCCCTCTCGGTTCCATTTACAGTATTCCACTCCGATAATTAGTTCTGTGAATTGTGTCTCCAAATTGCCTATTTTGAGGAAGTTGGATAGCTATGCAATTTAAAACTCTTAGCAGCCTTGGCTGATTTTCTGAAATGGCAAGAATCATTTATAAAGAAATACCAAGCTCTAGTATTATCACATGGGCTGAATGCAAACAGGATATGAATAATTGTCTTTTTTTCTTTTTTTATCCATAATGTCAAGTTTCCCTGGTCAGCAGTATTTGTTAGGGATTCTAATTGTTCTAGTAAGTTCTGGTCTTGAAGCCAAAAGACTTAGTTTGGAACCCTTATCCCTAATTTTACTGCCTTTGTGGATTAGATAAACAACTTCATGTTTCTGAGATCCAATTCCTCTGACCATAAAAAGGAGGATAATCTTTGTACTCTTAACTTTTGTGAGGAGGAAAATTTTTGTTAAACCTGAAAATAATATAGAAATAATGTCTATAAGCCATACTGTGGCATTCTAGAACTTTCTCTGTAATGTCTGTATTCTACCCACATCTCTGGGCCTCGGGTTTTTTCCCACCTTTCCAATGGGAATGATCATTCCTGTCCTTAAACTTTTTATGACGAATACATAAAATAATGTATATTAAGTGATTTGTGAGCCTTAAAACATTATGTAAAGCACTTTCTGCTTATCTGACTTCTTATCTTCTTATCTGACATTCATATAGAAACATTCTGAGGATAACTTGATTTCCTGCTCTTATTCTTTTATATTTACTTTTTCTTTTGATTTACACAAGTGAATAAAATGAGCTCTTTTGTAATCAAATGAATAGTGGGGTTTTAGCTCATTTGTTTTAGGTTTAAAGAAAACATCTTTAAGACAACATGAATAGCAGAAAGGATGACATGGGTCCACACCTTCCTATATTCAGATGGTCTTGTTTTTTCTCTCTGAAGTTTGTATATGGAGAATTTTCGTTCCTTATAGTATAGAGATTGGATATTTGGTATGGTAAATTTTTATGGACCATTTGGAGTGTCTGGGCATTTGTAGTTAATAGTTCCGTTTCTAATGATGCTCTATTTGCAATGAAGTTTATTTCCTGAATTCTCAGGGATATTTTAGGTTTTGTATTTGTAGTACAGATATTTGTCTTCTGTTTATTTATAAAGGACTGCAAGCTTCTGGTGTATAATTCTTGCCAACTGATCATGTCTTTCTAGGTTTTCACTTGATAGCTAAATTTTTGCAACTAGCATTTATATTTTACACCATTTCCAACACTTCATTGCACATTCTGCGTTAATCAGGAAGTCCAGGCTTCTTAAGGATAACTTTTCTGTGATTTTTGAATAACAATAACCTGATCATAAATCTCTATTATAAACTTCTTTGTTTCTTTAAACAAATGTGCTTGACTCAGCCATTTGTTTGATTCTTTATTGACATATTTGAACTTGCTTCATATATGTCTGCCATTGAGGATATCGAATAGGCATTTAAGTCAAGAAGATGGGAATAGGGGTGGCTAGGTGGTGCAGTGGATAGATCACCCGGCCCTGGAGTCAGGAGTACCTGAGTTCAAATCCGGCCTCAGACACTTAATAATTACCTAGCTGTAAAAGTAGCCTTGGGTAAGCCACTTAATCCCATTTGCCTTGCAAAAACCTAAAAAAAAAGGAGGAGGAGGAGGAAGGAGGAGGAGGAGGAGGAGGAGGAGGAGAGAAGAGAAGAGAATAAAAGCTCAATTCCAATGTTCCTGACTTTGGTGACCCTGATAAAGTAAGCCATTACCCCTTTGAGTGTCCCAGACACAACCTAACACTCTAGGTTGCAGAGGAAACATTTGTAGTGGGAGTTGCCTATACAGATTAAATCAGTCCAATTCAAATAAAAATTATGATCACTGTTTCCTAGAAGAATAAGTAAATTAGACTTCCTTGGAAGTCTTTAAGCACAGACTGAATGGCTGCTTTTCAACTAGAGGATATAGATAGATAGATAGATAGATAGATAGATAGATAGATAGATAGATAGATAGATAGATAGATATAGATATATAGATATATATATGAGTTTCTGCTGATATATATGAGGTCCCTCCTAACTAACAATTTGAGAGAGGTGAACATGTTCTGTATTCAGTGAATTTTTGCTCTTGTTATTGAACACCCACCATACAACTCCATACTCTATAACTAGTGCATATACGAATTTAAATAAGAGGAAGCACTTGCCCTCATAGAGCTTATAGTCATATAAAACATCAGCATAGATACCTATAATTCAGACTGTCATATGATGAAAATGTTAGAGAGGTACTAGCCCACTGCTTTGTAAGAGGCAACCTAGCATAGTAGAAAGCATATAGACATGGAGTCAGGAGAAATGTGGGATCAAATCCTGTCTCTGACAATACAAGCAAGTCACCCTCTGAAATTCAGTTTCCCCTGTCTCAATTTATAAGACTTAAATGGTATTGTTCATATAACCATATCAAACCTTAAAGAATTATTTATTATTATTTAATGTCATGATAATTTATCATGATAATATTTATCATTATCAGTGTTGTTGGTATTATTTATTTCATTTTTGTTTAAATTTTTTTTTTTTTTTTTTTTAGTTTTTGCAAGGCAGTGGGGTTAAGTGACTTGCCAAAGGTCACACAGCTAGGGTAATTCTTAAGTGTCTGAGGTCAAATTTGAACTCAGGTCCTCCTGATTCCAGGTCTGATGCTCTATCCACAGTGTCACCTTGCTGCCCCTATTGGTATTACTTATGAAGCCACCTGGGGAATAAGGAATGGCTTCCTGGAGAAGAAATTAAATATGTGGACTTCAAGGAGTAGGTTGGAAGTTGACAAAGCAAGAAAGGAAGGGCATCTCAGATAAGGGATAGACTGAACAATGTGAAAAATATTATAATGTAAATATCATTACCCTCTGGAGCTGGAGAGCAGAATTGAAGGCAAGGAGAGAAATTGGCTTGTTCACCATCACCTTCTGTCTTTTCTCTCCAGCCTCAGGCCATGTTAGCAAAGACCTTAAAAGAGAACCTTGTTTGCAGGGTTCCTATGCCTGCTTTGAGATGTCATGTATAATATGAATAATGAAGCCTCAATTCCTTCATGCAAGAGACCCTTGTTTGGTACTCCCTGCAGCTGCACTAATGGGGGCTAGCCACAGCTAGTGTCATGCCCTGGAGTAGTATGCTAGATGAACTATAAATAGCATTTTAATTGTTATATCCCCATGCTTGTAGCCTTGAAAGTTTATAAAGAGCTTTTCTTATAACTGTGGGTGGTAAATTTCTCAAATATGTTAATCCTATTTTACATCTGAAGAAACTCAAACTCAGAGAAGTGATACTAATAGTAGGAATGGGGCTGGGATTCAAATCCAGGTCTCCTTACCCTTACCAATCTGTTGTCTTCTATAGGGTCTGTCTGTCCCAGAACCCAGTGAAACCTCCACAAGAGCACATATAAGCTACAAACAGACAGTGGAACCAAAGAAATTAAATCAACAGGAAATAATGCTCCTTTTGTGTTGGTCAGTAGTTTCAATCTTATCTGATTTTCTGTGTCCCCATTTGGCAAAGATACCAGTGTTGTGCTGATTCCTTTCCAGTTCATTTTACAGATGAGGAAACTGAAGTAAAACAGGGTTAAGTGACTTGTCCAAGGTCACCCAGCTAATAAATATCTGAGCCTGAATTTGAACTCAGATCTTCTTGACTCTAGGCTTGGTGTTCTAGTCACTTCCCTACCATATACTATACTCTAGCCAGACTGGACTATGGACATTCCCTTGGATACATACCTCTGCCCAGGTCTCATGCTGGCCCCTTTGTCTGATATGCCCACTATTACTGCCCATTGAAATCCTGTCCATCCTTTAAGACTTCATTCATAACACCTGCTCTAGGAAGTTCCTTTTTATCCCTCCTCTGAATCACCATGGCACTTCGTAATATGTATCCAGTATGCCAGTACCTCAAAATTACAAGTTAAAACAGTATTATGAAAAGAACGCTGCCAAGGAGTCCTGGGTCCATGTTATGACTAGTATTTCTTCCTGTTACAATGAAACATTTAGCAAGATACTATTGAATATAGAACACCATACTGAGCACTAGGAGTGATAGTGAAATTTAGAAAAAATAGTTCCTTACCTCAGGGAGCTTATTGTCTAGGGGATAGGTCGGGGCAGAGTTAAAATGTCAACCCAGATCACTGTATTGAATAATTTTGTTGTTATTGTTCATTCGTATAATTGAGCCCAATTCTACATGACCCCATGGATTTTTGTCCTTGAGATTTTCATGGCAAAGATACTAGAGTAGTATGCCATTTCCTTCTCCAGTGTTTCTCCATTTTAGAGATGAGTAGCTGAGGAAAATAGTGATTAAGGGACTTGTCCAGGTCACACAACTAGTGAGTATCTAAGGCTGGATTGAAAGACAAATCTTCCTTGATTCCCAGTCTAATATTCTTTGCACCCAGTCAATTGAATAACTCTGATGTGAATGCATCAGAGTTAACAAAATGAAATACTGTGAGAGACTTCAGAAAGAAAGAAAGATCTAGAGAATTAGGAAAGGCCTTTTGGAGATACCATGTGATTTTTTTTTTTTTACTTTATTAGGATGATTAGGATTGAGGAAGGGAAAGAGGGGACCAAGAAAATACCAAAGAAAAGGATCCAGCTGAACAAAACACAGAGGTGTGGGGGCACAGAGTCTGTACAAGGGAGGGATTTCATTGATTTCTCTGGACCTGAGTTTATATCATGTGGTGGGTTCTCAATAGATATTTGCAGTATTAAATGAGAAACTGTTGACAAAATAGATGGACAGGTAAACTTTCTGCCATTGTCCTCTTCCCAGTATAGCAACTTATATTATTCTAGTTTCTGTACTGATTTTCAAAAGACTCATGTCCATACATCACAGGTATGAAGAAACTGGCCAAAAGCCTGACCCCACACAGTGGTGAATAGGGAAAGGGAAAAAACAATTTTGGAATTAGGTCAGGTAAGTGGGGAAAAACTTTAGAGAATCATGCCTGTGTCCAGGGGAGTCCATGGTGCCTGTGCTATCACTGAAGGAGCATCACACTGGGAATCAGAAGACATGAAACCCAAACCCTGACCCTTAGAAACTGTGTGCCTTTGGACAACTGAAATATTTTGCACCTCAGTTTTCTCCAGTAAAAAATGGACTTGTGAGTTCTTTATTGCCAACATCATTGGAATTGTTCCAAGAAATACACCTTGCTTGCCATAAATGCTATATAACTATATATATATATATATATATATATATATATATATATATTATTATTATTACTACTATTGTTTAATGAGATTTTCAATAGGGGCCTCTCTTCCTAGCCTATTTGTAAACATACATGACCGTACAGAACAAGAACAAGTGCCTACTTTCAAGCAAGAGTTTGTACTGGGCCTACTATGAGCTTTTCCCTACTATGAGCTTTTCCCATTCTAAGTTTAATGATATCCATAGATTGACTTCTTCTCAAATTCTTTTCTCTGGTGTAATTCCTGAACATAAGGAAACAAAGAAAAATGATCCAGGAAAAGATCAACTCTTAAGAAAAGGAATCAAGACCAGCATCTTTTTGAGTTCATTATCTGTTTAGAGTAGGGTATTTTTGCAAAATTGTTTCCAGTGTTGTGGCATAAACATGGCAGTGATTTTCAGGAGGAATTTTATGCAGGACAAAGTGGAATCTATAACTAGCTAATATTAAACAGGAAGAGAACAAGGGAAGAGAAACATCATCTGTGTCCTAGTTTAATGTTTCGAAATAAGAGACTTTAATCCTTTCCCCAGGGCACTCTCACAATATGAGATTTGCCTGCATAAACATTCTTGCACTGAAGTATGAATTAAGAGTCAGCAATTCCAGAGAAATAGAAAAAAGGTTAGTAAAGGAAGAACCTTGCCCCACCCCCAACTCAGAGAAAACGTGGTTCATGGAAGGAGTACTGTCATTAATGTCTTGGTTTCTGGTTTTGAGTCTTGATTCTGGTAACTATAAAGCCTAGTCTAAGCTATTGAACTTATCTCAGCCCTAGGTTCATCAACTATAAAATGGGAGCATAATCCTTGCATAACAAACTCTCAGGTGTGTTATAAAAAAATATACTCTTTGTAAAATCTAAATGACCTCTCCTCTGAGGCCATTCACTCAGTTTGAACTCCTAGTAGCAGGCCAAATCCCAAGTAGATGACTGACTACTACTCCCATTATGGTTCTGCGGTAACCCTAATAGGATGGGATTTTTAATATCATTCTACCATTTTGCTTTCCACTAACATAAGCCACTGGACTTCAATTATCTTTTTAAGGGATTTAGCAAAAGTGATATATTAATAATAGTTTGTATAAAATATCCTTCCAGAAGTCTGAAGGGTACAAGTATAAATGAAGTGCAATCTTATGTGACCAGAAGGTAAATCCATTCTTTCTTGAATCCACAGCCAGCATTCTTCTCTGGTGCTAGGGAAATAGTGGAAATGGTGTCTATTAATGGTCCAATCTCCTCAAAAACATGTTAGGTGCAGGGAAGAGAAGTATAGCCCCTAGGATCTCGATCTCTCTCTCTCTCTCTCTCTCTCTCTCTCTCTCTCACACACACACACACACACACACACACACACACACACACACGCACACACACAATCTTTGTGATATAGGCACAAGAGTCTGCCTCCTCAAGGAGAAGGAACCTAATGACAATGCTGAGATAAGTCACTTCTGAATTTTTTTTTTATATTTCAGGCAATGTCCTTTATTGTCAGGGAAAGGTGGTGTCCACAAATAGGTATGGTCTGTCCCCCAACATCTAGTCCTGAAATTTATCTGCTGTTTAAAGTCTCAACGGTATAGTTGGCTTCTTATTAGCCAGTCACAGTATTCCCTTTTCAACCTCCTTAAAGAGAGGTTCACATTTAATAAAGAGATTTCAAGGTGAAAATTACTTTGTTTTACACTTCTGACCATCCTAACATTGAAATTATATTAAATGACTGAGGGTGAACATGACATTTATACTTAGAAATATGGCTTTTTCTTGTCAATACTTCAATGAATCCACAATGTCATTGAGGTGTTTACTCTCTCATTGTAGAGACCACAACCATCTATACTTATTTTGTACATCATTGATAATCCCCCTCATTAGAATGAAAACACCTTGAGAGCAGCTACTATTCTGATTTTGTCTTCATAACTCTAGCACCTAGACCTAATGTCCTTTCCAGCTCTGCATCCTGTACATAAGTGAAACCTCTCGACTCTTATTGTGTACCTAGAAACCAAGCCCAGCCTAGACATGACAAAAATACATGTCAGAGAAGAGAGAACACCAGCAATCTCTCTTCTAAGGTCAGAGCTTGTCTTGGGACTTCCTATTCACTATTCTTAATGATTCCTTATATTCTCTAGCACTTTATAGTCACAAAGCATTTATTTTCATTTATTTCATTTGATTCTCACAATGACCCTAAGGAATTGGTTATTTCTAGTATCTTTATCTCAATTTCCAGAAAGAAAATGGGAGGATCTTTAATGAGCTACAAAAAATTGTAACTAAATTCATATGGAGAAGCAAAAAGTCAAGAATATCCTGGGATTTAATGAAAAAAAAGTACAAAAGAAAGTGGCTTAGCCTTACTAGATCTAAAATGATATTATAAAGCATTAGTCATCAAAACTGTTTGGTATTGGCTAAGAAACAGAGTGGTAGATCAGTGGAATAGATTAGGTGCAAAAGAGACAGCAGGACATGATTATAGTAATCTGCTGTTTGATAAACCCAGAGAGCCCAGCTTCTGGGATAAGAACTCTCTTCAGAAAAAAAATGTTGGGGAAATTGGAAATTAGTGTGGCAAAAAACTTAGGTTAGACTGTTATCTTACACCCTATACCAAGATAAGATCAAAATGAATACAGGATTTCAATATAAAAGACAATATTGTAAGAAAACTAGGAGATCAAGGACTAGTTTACCTGTCAGATCTATGGAAAGGGAAGCAGTTTATGATCACGGAAGAGATGGAGAACATCATTAAGAACAAATTAGATAATTTTGATTACATCAAATTTAAAAGCTTTTGCATAAACAAAACCACTGTAACCAAGATCAAAAGAAATGAAATAAATTGGGAAACAATTTTTACAACTAGTATTTCCAACAAAGGTCTCATTTCTAAAATATACAGAGAACTGAGTTAAATTTATAAAAAACAAGCCATTCTTTAATTGACAAATGGTCAAAGGATATGCAAAGGTAATTTACAGATAAAGAAATCAAAGCTATCCATAGTGATATGAAAAATTGCTCTAAATCATTACTTATTAGGGAAAAGCAAATTAAAGCAGCTCTGAGGTACCTTCTCACACTTATCAGATTGACCAATATGACCATAAAGGACAATGTTCAATGTTGGAAGAGATGTGGGAAATCTGGGACAGTAATACATTGTTGGTGGAACTGTGAACTCATCTAGCCTTTCTGGAGAGCAATCTGGAATTATGCCCAAAGGGCAATAAAAATGTGCATACTTTGATCCAGCAATACCACTCCTAGGTCCATACCATGAAGAGATCATGAAAAAGGGTAAAAACATCACATGCACAAAAATATTCATAGCAGTCCTGTTTGTGGTAGCAAAGAACTGGAAATTGAGTGAATGTCCAATTAATTGGAGAATGGCTGAACAAATTGTGATATATGTATGTTATGGAACACTATGCATTTACATGAACTGTTGAGTGAGAGGAGCAGAGCCAGAAGAATATTGTACACCCTAACAGCAACATGGGGGTGATGATCAATCTTAATGGACTTGCTCATTTCATCAGTGCAATAATAAGGGACAATTTTAGAGCACCTGTGATAGAGAATACCATCTGTATCCAGAGAAAGAACTGTGGAGTTTAAACAAGACCAAAGTCTATTTACTTTCAATTTTTTTTTAAAAAGTGTCTTATGTACTATATCATTTTGCTATCTCTTAATATTTTATTTTCTCCTCAAGGATAGGATTTCTCTCTCAAGACATTCAATCTCCATCAATGTATAGCATGGAAACAATGTAAAGATTATCAGACTGCCTTCTGGGGTGGGGAGGGAAATTCAAAACCTTACAGAAAATAATAAGTAGAAACTACTTTTGTATATAATTGGAAAACAAAATATCTTTAAAAGGGAGGATCAAAGAAACTAAATGACTTTTCTAGGATCCCAGAGCTGAAAAATGATGAAGATGAAACTCGATTCTCTTTCTCATTTCCCTCTGCTTATGCTTCTCACTTCTCAGACTACAGAAGCCATCTTTTTGGACCTTCCTCTTTGCATTTGTTTTATGACCTACCTGTCCTTGGACTTTGCCCTGTCCCTTCTAACCCTTCCTTCCAAGTCTATTCTAATCTCCTTGATTCCATAATCTCAGAATGAGAAAGAAACCCCCTTGGTCATCTAATCTAGTCATTATCTGAATCCCCTCTCCAATATCCACAACTGGTCATCCAGATTTCATTTAAAGTGTTCTGGAGGTGAGGAATTCACTGCCTGATGAAGTGACCTATTCCACTCTGGGTCTGTGTTAATTATTAGAACATTTTTCCTTCCATTGAGTCAAAACCTGACATTTTTCAGTTTTCACCTGTTTTTCCTATTCTGCCCTCTAAGGTCAAATAGAATATGTCTATTCCATATTATTCAAAGTGACATTCCTACTGATATTTAAAGATAGCTATCATGTTCTTGTGAATGCCAGAGCCCTCTTGCCTTAGTCCCCATCCTTGCCCACACCAACTATCCTTGTCCTGTTTCTACTACTTCTAAGACCTATAAAGAGTCCTTCTTGCATAGATGGACACCAAGATTTTCCTCCTAGAATTATGTCTTCCCTAGGCTGCATTGGGCTTGGAAGAGTTCCATAATCTTAGTCTGTCTTCTCAGGCCTCAGAAAGTACCTAAAGATACTGTGGCAAACCTAGTGTGATTTCCAGTTCCAGATTGAGTTCAACTGCCTGTTGAGGGCCCTCAGCTTCAGCTGAGTGACTGTGAGGTCAGCTTGTCAGAGACAGCAGAGTCAATAGGAAAGATGTTAAGCAGAGGCAGCTGGTGGCATGCTAAAAATAGGGATTCACCAAGAAGAAGAAGTTTAAGAGAGATCTGCTAGTTTGAGAGACATTAGTATGATATATTGTTTGTGATCACTTTTCTCTTAGATTGGAAGATGTTACATTGAGAATGAAATGTCATGCTGCTTCTGACTCTTGGAAAGGAAGAGAACAGTCTTAATATATCCCATCGAGACAATTAAGTGAATGTAAGAGTGAATATATAGCTAGGAGTCTGGAAAACCCTGG
Organism: Macrotis lagotis; assembly: GCF_037893015.1. Lineage (NCBI taxonomy): Eukaryota > Metazoa > Chordata > Mammalia > Peramelemorphia > Peramelidae > Macrotis > Macrotis lagotis. Next base: position 610,452,170 of record NC_133666.1, on the reverse strand, counting down.
TCTAGAACCCAAATCAGGACCTAGTGCCTGAGAGTATAGTGTGATGCTGATGCCTTGGATTAGCATTTTCTAACAACCACCACCACCACAATAGTAGTAATAATATTCACAAACATTTCTGTAGACACTTTAAGGCTGGCAAACTGTGAAGTGTGTTAATACAAACCCCATTTTACAAATGAGGCTTAAAAATTTTAAGTAACTTGGCAACTGCCCAGTGTCAAAACCAGAATATGACCCAAGAATAGTGTCTTTACCCAGATGTTCAGGTAAATTGTATGACATGACAGGACTAGAGTCTATCTGAGCTTTGGAATTCTTCCAGTAAAGTTCTCTTTTCCCTCATTTTTGCCTCTTGTGAGGCAGCTGGCTCTGAGCTCAGGAAGTCAGGAAGATTTGAGTTCAAATTTAGTCTCATATATTTACTAACTATATGATCCTCTCAAATCATTTAATCTCTGACTCAGTTTCCTCAACTGAAATATGGGGACAATAATAACACCTTTACAAGGGTTCTTGTAAAAATCAAATGGAATAATTAAAAACACTTATCAGGTACATATTACATACTTCATAACTGCTTCTTCCCTTTTCTTCCTATTCAACTCCAGGGTTTAACCATACCCTCACCCTCCCTTTCCTACCCCTACCTGCTTTCCATTCCTTACCAAAAATAAAAATCAGAACACAACTTCTTTAGCAAAGATCTAAAGACAATCTATATATGTGTGTGTGTGTGTGTGTGTGTATATATATATATGTATATATATATATATACATATATATATATATATATATATATCCATCTCTTTATGTGAAATGGGGATTAACAGTATAGGGACCAACTCTTTCTCCCAGTCTGTCCTATTTAACCTACACTAGACAGAAGCTTTTTTGGCAAGAATAATGTGAAGTCACCTCTGGAGCTTTGTGGGAAAGCCATTTTAATACAAATGCAAGGTTCAGATCTGTTTGTGGAAGAGGCATGTATAATTGGAAGACCTCTGGATTCAAAGTCAGAGGACCTCAGTTTACTTCTTAATAGCTGTGTTATCTTTGGAAAAAAATCACTTAACCTCTCTGGTCCTCAGCTTCCTCAGCTGTACAACTAAATGTAGTCTATGGTCTTTTCTAGTTTCCTAGCTCATGAGTGGTTAAAAATAAAATTTACATAGGACTTAACAATTTTCAAAGCCCTCCTACATATATTTCTTCTTCATATCAGACTTTATAAAGAAAGATAAGCTGGGGGGGGTTGTGTTTTACTTTATTTTAAATTTTTGGTAGGAAAATTGGGCCTGTGATTTAATGAGTGTATGAATTTCCCTGAGTACAAACTCCTTTCCTACTAAAATATATCAGCACCTTGCCTATAACTTAGAGTCTTAGAAAGTTGCCTGGGAATGCTGAAATATGAGTTTGCCCTTGGTTCCATTTTGTCAAAGTCAGAATTTAGACCCAAGATTTTCTGATTACAAGAGCATGTCTCTCTGTAATACCATACTGCTTCTAGAAATTATTTTCCCTTAAGTAAATTGAGGCACAGAAAGGGGAAATCATTTGCCCCAGATCATATAGTAAATTACTGAAAAGCTGAGACTTGAACCCAAAATTCCTAATTATTTATTCCTTAGGATCACATATTTAGAGGTGCTTCCCCATGCCATTCTGGGATAGGTGGTTGAGTAAGGATTAGAAACCTGGATTAACTCTATGATCACAGGTTCTCTACTTTTCAATGCAACCATATTTTCTATTCCATGAAAATTCCTTCAGTCAGGGGACCTTTGAACATTATCTGTGGTATAAGAAGTCATAAAAGTATGTTGGATAGGAAACAACTTTCAAGACAGAAATATTTGGGTTTTATTTATACCTCTGACATATATTTGACTGTGTGATCTTAAGCTTTGTGATCATGGGCTGACCATGTCTCCAATCACTAGCCTCCTCCAAAGTGGCTGCCTCTTGACCAATTCATATAGGCTACAGTTTGTGTGATACATAACGTATCACCAAAAGTCTGGACTTTCACCACTACCAAAGGAAAATTCTTTCCACTTCCTAGGGAAAAATATTCTCATACCTTTCCACCATATGGAGATACAGAAGCAGACAACATTGTCTCCGCCCTCAAGAAAATTTTAATTCTGTGGGGCAGGCAATACTTACACATAGGATGTAATTAAAAATCAACAAAAACCTGTAGAAATAAACATTATAATGGGTGGCTAGTACTCAGAAACTGATAAATTATTTTCCCTTTCTAGATCTTATTTCCTTCATTTGTAATATGTATTAAATTTCATGATCTCTCTGGCCTTTCCCACTCTAACCTTCTCTATTCTGATAGCTTCCAGAGTGATTTCCTTCAAGTCTATAGTAAAAAAATACATTTTTCCCTTTTGCCTCTAGAATAAAATATAAACTTCTCTTTGACTTTGAAATGCCTTCACAGCCTGCACCCAGCTTGGCCTTGCAGCTACACTATTCCCCTTCCCACATTCCTCAGTCCAATCAAATCCTCTTTTTCTATTCCTTCAATAATACTCCATCCCTTATCTCCATACCTTTGAATTGGCAGCCTACATGCCTAAAATGTACTCCTTCCTCACTACACCTCCCAGAATCTCTCTCTCTTCCTTTAAGACTCAACTCCTGTGGATACCTTCTAACATCTTAATACCCTTCCTAAAATGTGATTCCCCCAAACTGGGCTTATTAGATCTAATGTGCACTGAACAAAGGAGAATTCAACAGCTTATCACTTTTTATTCCTAGAAATTATATGTAACCCACCAAAATGTCTCTTTACCTTACTCAGCCTCTATTTCATCACCTATGAAATATGGGGAGAGATATTTACATTTTATAACTAGACTGTTGTAAGGAAAACCCTTTGGAAACTATAAACCATCATATAAATATGAATAATAAGATGTGCCAAACTGTGTGCTAGACAGTACATTATCTTGTGTTCTGAGATTTAGAGCTAGAAGAAATCTTGGAGGTCATTTAAGCCATACCCCTCATTTGACAAAATAGGAAACTGAGGCCTGGAGAGAATGACCTCTTCAAGATCCCACTGGTAGTAAGTGGTAGAGCCTAGTTTCAGGTCCTCTGATATCAAATTCTAGGTAGGCAAGAGATGTAGAAGGCAATTTGCTGACCTCAAAATATACTCAATCTTATTGGGGAAACAAGACCAATACCCATAAAAGAGAATGTTGTAAGATAGTATGGCATTAATAAGAGACCAGCAATGTGCTATAATCAGCACTAAAATGAAAAATCCAGATAGTAAGCAGTATATACAATCAATTGTTAGCTGAGGACATAGGAAAGAAAAAAAATAGAATTTAAGCTGGTCCTTGAACTATGTGTAGAACTTGCATATGGAAGAGAAAAAAATCCAGATAGAGCCAGATCAGAGGATTAGAGTGGTCTTTGACTTCCAAATGGTTTCCTCACTGTGCCTCCTACTCTCTGACCCCATTCTTCATCTCCCTCTCCTGTGAACTTAGACTTCCCCTGAGGTCTTGAGCTCTGATAAAAAGAGTTTTCATTTTTTCTTTCTAGCTTTAACTTCCCATGATGTATTGTCTTTCTTCCTTCCTCCCCCGCCCCCCCCTTAAGGTATAAGCACTGTGAGGGCAGGAATGTCTTGCATGTTTATATTTGCATTGCCAGGTGCTCTATCTTTCTCTCTAGATTTGGAAATTTGAAGAACAACTTAACTGGAGCATTGGAAGAAAAGGTTGAATAGGCCAGGTAGTCTTTTGGGTGCCTGCTAGAGAATATTTAATTTTATCAGCCCTTGGTACATAGTAAATACTGATGAGGTACCATACAACATAGAATGCCAGAGCTAGAAAGGACCATAGAGCTCATATAGACTGACCACTTTCTTTTTACGCAAAAGGAAACTGAAAGATAAGATGATGGGGAGTTCCTGTAGCTTCTTAAGCAGGAGAGAAACAGTTCATCAGATACAAAGTGAATAAAAGAAAAAGGATTTCTCAAGAGCTTATTGTATACTCAATATTATGCTTAGCACTGAAAATACAAATGCAAAAGTGATTGTTCCTCTCCTCAGTAAACTTAAATTCCTATGGGTAGAAGAACACATGTATGGGAATGGTAACTCAGGAAAGGAGGGTTTTGATAAGTCACAAATATATGAGTTGATCCATAGGGCAGTCTATTGATCCAGGTGCCATTGTATTGCTTTGGTTACTGAGCCAAGAGCAAGAGGTGGAAAGTTTGATGAATGTGGAGAGATACTTATGGGGAAGATGGCAAGATAGGCAGGCTGATGGGATATGAAGCATGGTCTGTTCTGATGATGTGGGGCTGGCTAGATAGGGTGGGCTAGTTAAATATGCCCTCACGCATTCCTAAATTCCAAAGCTGAACAGATTGGATATTATCCCTAATCACATAAAGGAATGACATACTATTTTTCTCTTGTTTTAGTCTCAAACTGCAGCTTGATGTTCCCCTCTCTCTGACAATTGAAATGTATCTGTCTTTTCTCTGATCATACATGGCAATGATTCCTTTGCTCATGTAAAAGGCTGCTACAGTTAACACCTAGTGAGTTTTGCCTTCCTGTCATTCTCATTTGGCAGTAGCCATACCACCATTACTTTATCTGGTAATTACCATCAAGATGTTCACTGATTTTAAATTAGATTGGTTTATACACACTTCTTTGGAGCTTGTCTTCATCTGGGCCTCTATAATTACCAGCAAGTTACTTCTTCAATTCATTGGCATAGAAAGAGCAAAGGAAGGAAAAGTACTTAAGAAACAAGAGTTTAAGGCTCCAGCCCTGAGTACAAAGCAGTCACAAGACATGAATTTGAGTCATCTCTCTGCTTTTTATAAATCACTTAACTCTTGTTTCAGGTTGTTTTCCTCATTTGTAAACTAGGAATAAAAATACTTTTACTATCTATCTCACAGATTTAATGTGAGAATCAAATTAAATAATATATAAAGTACTTTATAACCCTAAAATGAAATATAAATATGAATAGTTGTCATTAATGCAAAGAGATGTATGTCTTCAATGCTTTGTATACCTTCAAATGCCACAAAAATGTCAGTTACCTTTATTGTTAATAGTTTTAATATTCAACTATAAAATGAAGAGTTTAATTTAATAACCTTTATGGTCCCCTTCATCTATATATGATATTCCTATAAGAAGATATTCAGCCATAGTCTCATAATGTGAATGGGATCTTGATGACCCTCTTCTCCTTAATAATTCTCTTCTCTCTAGATATTCCTGATACTGTTCTCTCTCCAGTTTCTCCTTGGGCCATTCTGACTGCTCCTCCCTCTCCCTCCTTTCATCTTCAACGAAGTTGCACTTGCTAACCTTGGATTTCCAGCAAGGCTATGTCCTGAGCCCTCTTCTCTTCTCTCTTTTATACTATTTCTCTTACTGATCTCATCAACTTCCATGGATTCAATTATCACCTCTAGATGATTCTCAGATCTATTTATCCAGCTCTCACCTTTCCTGATCTCCAATTTCATGTCTCAACTTCCTGTTAAGCCATCTCCAACCACATGTCCCATAGACATCTCAAACTCAACATGTCCAAAACTGACTTTCTCCTTAAACCCTCTTGTCTTCTTAATTTTTCCAATACTGTTGAGGTTTACCATCAACCTCCTGGTCACCAAGGCTTGCAACCTAGGTATTATCCTTGACTCCTCATTCTCTCTTCCTCCTCTCATATCAAATCTGTTAGCAAGTCTTATTGATTTTACTTTCACTACATCTTTTATATCAGTCCCTTTCTCTCCTCTGACACTGTCAATCTCCTGATATAGGTCTTTTATTACCTTATTCTTAGACCATTGCAATAACTTTCTAGTTATCTTCCAGCCTCAAATCTTCCCCCGCCCTCCAGGTTATTCTACACTCAACTGTTAAGTTGATCTTCTAAAAGCACAGATCTGAACATGTAACACTCCTATCCCCAATTCAGTGATTTTCTATCACCTCCAAAAATAAATAAAAAACCCTTTGTCTGCATTCAAAGCCCTTCATAACCTGCATTAGTAACCCCTAATACCTTTCTCATGTTCTTATACCTTAGTCACCCCCAAGTACTCTGTGATCCAATGATCTCAGCCAGAATCTCACCTAATGAAATAATTATCTCCAATCTATCCTGTATCTAGCTTGTTTGTATATAAAAATTGTATTTTGTCTCCCTCAGATGGATTGTGAGGTCCTCTAGAACAAGGGCTATTTTTACCTTCTTTGTATTCCCAATTCATAACCCAAAAGATGTAAATAAATGGAAATAGATCAAGATTAACTTATTGGAGGGGAGGGATCAGGGAGAGATACATGGAAAGCACTATGTGAAGTCCTAGGGAAAAGAATCTACTTTATCCATGGCTAGATTCAGGAATAGAAGAGTAAACATTAAGCTATTCAAAGATTTTTCTTGATACTTCTGGGAATTAATTTTAAGTATATCTTATATCCTCACTGTCCTGTCTGAAAATGGTAAATTTTCCCACTTAAAACAAGCCTGGTATATTGGGGAAAGCAATGGATTTGTGAAAGATTTGGGTTCAGATACCAGCTCTGCCATTTTAGTCAACAAATAAGCATTTATTCAGCAGTGCTTAGGGCTGGGGATACAAAGAGAGGCTCTCAAGGAGCTCTTAATTCAATTGGGGGGAAGAATGCATAAAACAAAACTGAGCACTGATGGGGAAGGGGAGGTGGCTGGGGTGCCAGGTTAGGAACATGATGGCCCCCAGGGAAGTGCTGCAGGCTGGGAGATCTTCTTAAATGGAGAACCTGGGAGGAGCTCATCACTCTCCATCCTCTCCAATCATGGGGACAGAAGGGTCCCAGAAGCAGGGGATACTGATGAGCTGTGAGCTTCAGGATGATGTGATCTTGCAGGATCTGGAGGTTCCTGGGGTATGATGAAATCCAGAGGGGCACTGCCTGGGGAAATGATAATGAAAATAAAGTGTGTTACTCTGTGACTATTAATAAAAGAAAAAGCGGTTATGAAGTATTTACTGTGTGCTATGTAATGTACTTAGGTCTGGTAACCCAAACAGAAAAGGCAAATCAGTTTCTGCCCTTAAGGACTTTGCATTCTAAAAGTAGAAAACAATACATATACTAGAGGTACTGACTAGGGAGGGGTGTTTTGCCCTGAGAAGTCACGGAATGGAGTATTAGATTGGCACATTTTTTTCCCCAGGTAGTATTGATATAATTATCATTCCTAGAGCTAGAGAGTATAGAAGGGTTGAGGAAAGCAGAAAGCTTATGCTGTAAATTTGCATCAACACGATGTGAAAATGGCCTGGGCACACTAGTGTAGGTGTCTAAAACAGACCAGAATGATAAAGGATCACCAATTAGAAGTCAACCCAGGACTATTAGGTGGTGTCTGTAGTGCAGGAGCATGACCTGAAGATGGCACTAGCCAGATAATAAGTCACATCAGTTCTCTGAGCTTTCCTTTCTTCTTTAGTTAGGGGATTGAATTAGATCAGAGGTATCAAACACCATGCAAACCAAACCAGATCATAATCCAATTGAGAAATATTTAAACAATATAAATAAAAATATGATAAAACAGATAATTTTATATTTTAAAGTTAAATCAATATGTAACCTGCAGGCATCTTTATCTGTGGATTGCTGGACCCCATTTTTATTCGAGTTTAGTACCACTAGATTAGATAATCTCTAAGGTTTCTTTATGCTCTAACATTTAGTATTCTATGTGGCTACTTTCCAGTTTTACAGAAAAGAGATTGAATGTACTTTAAATAGCTTTAGAAGGCAGAACTGGGACTAGTGGGGAGAAATTGTAGCTAAGAAAAGGCAGGGAAATTGAGGATCAAAATAAAGAAAAATAATCCAGGTGTTTCACACTGAAGCAAATTGGATTGAGCACTGACCAGTGATGTTTAAACAGGTTACTCAGTGAAAACCATAGAGAGAATTTATTCACAAACTCGAGTTAGAATAGTTGCTCTCTAAAGCCTCCTTCTAATTCTAAGGATCTATGATTCTGTACTGACTTATTACAAAACTTTAGCAAAACCTTTGGAGATGCTGAAAGTTTGAGTAACAAATCATGGAATCTCAGAGACAGAAGGAACCTCCTCAGGGCCATTAGGATAGACCCCAATGTTCTATTGATAGTATCAGTAATGGATCATACAATTATGATATTCCTTCACTGTTCCTATGGAAATGGTAACTCATTCCCATTCAAGGAAATAAGGTATAAAACAAAAATGGGCCCAGGTTCAAGTCTGCCACTTAGTAGCTCTGTGATCTCTAGCAAATCTTTCCAAATCATTACAAAACTATAGAATCAAACAACTCTAGAATTATTAGAAATCCCAAAGAAAACCTTCCTGACAGGTGTTCATCTAACACATCCTTGAACATGTGTTCAGGGTGTTCAATACTACAAAGAGATGACCTTTTCCTTGGTTGTACTTTGAATCTTTTGAGCTGCAATTTGCTTTCCTGATATATATATATATATATATGTATATATATATATATATATATAACAACTTACATCTTATACAACATTACAACTTATATATATTACAAATTACAACTAAGCAAATGTTAATCGTTTCAAGTTTGAAGGATATTTATTCCTCCCATTTTTCAACCCCATTTAAAGTGGAGGGGGGGGAGGTGGCCTTTAAATATGCAGTGAAACCAGGCTGTATAATTAGTGAAGGTGTGTGTGAGTACATGGTCCAGTGCCATTGATTACTGTTGACCCTTCTGTCCAAAAAAGAAATCAAGTTTCTGGAATGATGAAAATCTTTCCCTTGAGGGGAAGACTGGCTATGAGATAAGGGGAAAAGAAAAAGTAGAGAATAGGCTCCCTTGGCAGAACTACAGGATCATCATGTCAAATAGTAATTGCTCCAACCCAACAAGAAGAAGGCCCCTCAGGAAAGCAGAGCAATGTGGCTGTCACAGGTCAGCACAAGGACTTCCACCTCACACGCTCTTCCTGATCTCTTCCACACAGATACTGATTCAGATAGCTTCAGATCCCTAATAATGGACAAAATGTTCAGAGAATCATGGAATGTTAGAACTAGAGGGGACTTTAGAGAAAAGAATGTTGGGAATGCCAAGGATGTTAGAATGCAGAAAATAATATGTTGGAACTGGAAGATGCCTTGGAACCTAGAAGGGGGCTTCCAAATGTAAGATTTCAGATCATAGTACAAATGCAATGGCTCTTAGACATATACAGTGAGTCCAGTGGGCCTCAGTGATGGCAGCATTGAACTTTCTGAGGGGCTACTGGTTATTTAAAAAAAACCATATATATACTATATATTATTGTATTTAGGTCCAACAAAATATGTAGCAGGATCCAGCATAATAAGTAAACAAACATGCCTTCTTTAGTACTGAATAAAATGTCTTGTACATATATTTATGTATTGCTATTTTTTCAAATGTATTGTAATTTATAGGATATAAATTAACTGAAAAATATCACTGAATTTGTGTTAATTTTTTGAAATCATGATTTTAGTTAATAGATAATCATAGTTCAAATAATCATATGAGAGTCTATTCAAATTTTTGATGTTAAAAGTTCAAAAAGTTGAGGACAACTGATCTAGTTCAGCTCCTCATTTTTACAGTAGACGAAAATGAGGCTTATAGAGAAGAAAGAATTTGCTCCAGATCACACAGAGTGGCAGGATGAGGACTCAAATCCTTATTTTGGCTCCAAATCCAGGGCTTTTTCTTCCATAATGTGCTACTTCCATAATTCTGCAGTTTGATAATAACTTACATATAGAATGTTCATTTGTATATGTGTCTATGTTACAAAATGGAATAATTTATATCATTAAGAAAAAGTGTAACTGGAAAAGAAATGTAGCAAGTATATGGAATCATAAATGTGTAGCCTGAATGTTGCACTGGTATTGACAATAGTTTTAAAAACTCAAGAAATAATAATAATAATAATTAATAATAATAATAATAATAGCATTTATGTAGGACCTATTTTATTCTAGTCACTGTGTTAAGTGCTTTTGATGGAGAAACATGCTTTTTATTCCTATTTTATAGGCAAAAAAGTTTAATTACTTGTTCACTATGTGTCTGAGAATAGGTTTGAACTCAGTTCTTCCTGACTCTAAACCCAGTATTCTAACCACTACATCACCTAGTTGCCTCAAAAATGTCAATAATGTAGTATTTGTTAAGAACTTGTGGAAATACATAGTTAAGAACCATGTAGAATAAGAAAGTCTTGAAGAATTTATGATATGCACTGCTGGCAAGAATACCTTAAATGTAAGACCATAGCTCTATTGAAGTCATAAGTAGATGAAGGAAAAAGCAATTATTAAATAGTTGCTATCCGCTAGATAGCATGCTAAGAACAAGGGATATAATACAAAATCATAAAACTCCTACCCTCATGGAGTTTATATTCTAATAGAGGGATACAGTAGAAAAGGGGGAAAGATAGACAAGGAAGGATATTTTGGTCTGGCAAGTTCTAGGGACTATAAATGGAACAATATAACAGTTCATTTGCTTCCCCCTTCCAAAGGTGGTAGAGTGTGAACATGGAGGTATAATGAGATAAACTGAATGTGTTTTGAAGCAGAGTAGAGAATGGCCAGTGACAAAGAAGCAGGGTCCCATTCACAGGCACATTCTCTAGAGCACCAATACAGATGGTGGAGTAGAAGTAACAGCAGAGCTATTGGGTCATTTTGTCATTTGACCCTTATATCTGCCCTGTGAGATAAGCATTGAAAATATTATTACATGTTCTTTCCAGATGATGAAATTCAGACCCAGTGAAGTTCAGTGACTCATCAGTGCTTCTAGAATCTCAGAATTTCAGAATTGGAAGGAACATTAGTGGCAGTCTAGTTTGACCTGTATCTGAATAAGAATGCCTTCTAGAAAATGCCCAGCAAGTGGTCATCCAGCCTTTGATGGAGGGAGTTCTACTATGGAGGGACTCATTACCTCTCCTCACTCCCTCCTCAAACAGCTCATTTGACCTTGGGATGTCTCTAATTGTTAGGGAGCTGAATAGCTCACAGGCACTGTTAGAACTAGGGCTGGAACCCCAGTCTCCTGACCTAAGACTACTGTTGTTTCCACTACACCAGGGTGCCTCCCGTTGTTGATATTCCTTAGTAAGGAGCATGTCTCTGATAATATACAAAGCAGGAGGTGGCCCAAAAAGAATTAAACCTGTGTTGACAACTCTTTTCTATAAGCAACATGAACTCCAATGGTTACTTTGTGTATACCTAGAGGGCTTCAGAAAAGAAGGTTGTAAAATGTCAAACTTCTTACAAGGTGTCAAACTCTATAGTTTGGTCTCCTTGGAAAAGCCCCTGGTAATTTGTTTACTCTACATCCACCCAGGGAATGTACAAATAAACCTATTGTCAACAAAAAAACTACAGTGCCCCCCCCCCCCCCCCCCCGCCTGTGACCAACAGATTATTAGAGCCAAAAGAAACCTTCAAAATCATCTTGTTCAACATTTTGTTTTCTAAAATGCTTTTCAACTCTAGCATACTATTCCCTTAGGCAAAAGTTCTTACACCTTTTTGTATCATGAGTTTTATTTTTAGCAATCTAAAGGAGCCTATGGCACTTATCAAATTACTGGTTTTTATGTGCATAAAATAAAATACATACGATTACAAGGAAAACAATTATGTGTAAAAGTTATCCAAAAAAATTATCCCAGCCAAGGAACTCTCATTTGGGAAAATGGAGATAATGATATTTATATTCCTATGAAACCAGAAAAACTGGTTCTTCCACCTGGTAGCTCTGTGATCTTAGTCAAGTCACTTGCCCTCAGGGCTTCCACTTCCTCTGTTCTAAAATGAAGAGTTAGGACCCGAAGATCTCTAAGGTCTCTTCAAGTTGTAAATCCTATGATCCTCCCTCACAGGGTTATTGTAAAGAAAGCATTTTTTAAGCCTTAAAGTGCTATAGAAATGGGAACTATTATTATTAATGCTCATGTGGGTTTTACTGTACTTCTTAGAGAGAACTCTGCAGGCCCCAGAGGAGAATGCCATGATATTCTTAATAAATCACAACCAAAAGATGTGTCAGAGAAAATAGACCTTTGCCCTGACAAAGCAGTTTTCAAGCCAACAGAATGTTAATCAGGGGCCTGGCTGGGCCTGAAATTTAGCCAAGGTTCTCACATCCCTACAGACAAGAGGGCTGTCCAGATTCAACAAGTACAGAGACCTTATCTAGCACTGAGAGAAATCCAACATTTAAACATACTTCCTTGTCATCTGGAGCTCACAGGTTGGGGTTGGGGGGGGGGGGAGAGCAGAGGAGAGAGATTAGGTCATCAGGGCAAGGAGTGCCCCACATCCTATTCCATGGTATAATAAATGCCTCCCAGAGCTTTACTAGTAGAAGTGCTATGGAGAATCCAAAAGAGGGAAAGGTTACTATTCATAGGAGAGATAGGGTGAAAGAATTAGAACTGGAGCCTTCTCCCACAAGTTATTCTTTTTGCCTAGACTGTTTCTTATCTTTCACTTGTTTATGCCCTTAGATAAGGGATCTTTATTATCCTTTGTGTCAGGGACCCCTTTGGCAGTCTAGTGAAACTTATATGGATGCCTTCTCAGAGGATTATTTTAAATGCATAAAGTAAAATACATAGGCTTACAAAGGAAACTAATTATTTTGAAATGAAACTAATTTTTTAAAAAAAAATTTAACTAGTTCACAGACTTCAGATTAAGAACTTCTGCCCTAGAAAATCTTGTTTTTTTTCTTTTTTCCATTCTCTAATACCTGGAGAAAGATGATGAGGCTCTCCTGAGCCAAATGAATCAGATGACTCTAGAATCAAAATGATGAGCAAAGAGCTAGCTGGATGGAACTTCAGGTATCAACCAGTCACAGCCCATTTCTCATGAAGCATTTCCTTCTAAGACATCCCCCAACAAGAGAATATCCACATCTGCTTGAACACTTCAAAGAACAAAGAGCATTCCACTAACTGAGGCAACCACTTTTGTTCAGTTCTGATTTTTAGGTAGCTCATTTTTAGATTTAGATTTTTTAGCTTTCCTAATAATTACCCTCTACAAGTGGAAATTAATTTTGCCATATATTGGACAACATGACTTCACATGTTTAATGGGTATCATTTCTTGGTTAGCGAGAGAGAATTTGGAGCTGAAAATAATTTTTTTAAAAATATTGATTCTACTCCCTCTAACATTTTAATACTTTTCATATAGTTGAAGATAATATTCATGTCCCTTACTCAATATCCTCTAGCCTAAATTCTCAGTGCCTTCAATCTACTATTATATGTCCTGGCCTCTGTCCATCTTAGTCACACTCCTATTCCATCTTTAGCTTGTGTAGGCCCTTCTTTAAGCAGATTCCAGAATTTATATATTCTTCATTCAATCTGACTAACAGAGGCTAAGTGAAGCTACCTTGGACTTAAGGACTTTGATCATTGTAATAGCCATCCATGCTTCCTCAAAACCAATGACAAAGCATAGTCCCCACCTCCTGCTAGAGAGGTGATGTACTCAAGTTGAGCAATAATAGATCCATTTTTGGATATGGCCAGTGTGGGAATTTGTTTTGCTTGACTGTACATTTTTGTTAACAGAGTTTTGCTTTTCTTTCCTTTTCAATTTTAGAGAATGTGGGAGGAAAAAGGGAAAGTGAGAAAAAGGGGCTCAAAAAAAGAGAAGAGAACAGAAATAAGGCCAACTTTGAAAATTCCATATTGAATTATTTTATACCAAAAAATAAAAATTGGTTCTTTAGATGGATTCATAGTTTCTTGTGAAATCTTTTTCCCCATGCATAGGGAAAAGTTCATTTTATTTGGTGCTTCTTAAATTCAGATTTTTTTTTAATTGAAAATAAGCAGTCTTGGGAACACAGAGCATAGGAAGGTTACCTTTGTCTTAAAGAAAATATTAACTTTTAGAGAGACAGTATGATATTGTGGAAAGAATCCTGGCATTGGAGTCAGGAGAACTAGGTTCAAATCCCATTACAAATATTTACTAGTTATGTGATGTTTGATAAGAAACTTCTCTCTGAGGTTGTTTCCCCATCTGTAAAATAGGGATAATTCCATTAACAATATTTCTTGCATTACAAGGCTGTAATAAAGTGTTTTCTAAAACATGAGTTACAAGGTATCTTATATAGTAGGGACCTTCCATTCTTTGTTCAATGTAAAAGAAATGGAAGCCAAGGTCCCTGTTCTCTGGACTGACATAATTTCTACAAGGAGAATGAAAATTCCTTTGGTTTAGAGCTCCCTTTCTCATCTTTTTCTCATCTAACATCCAGAAAAATCATTGGTTAACTTCACAATGGATGATCAAGGGTTAACAAGGTATTGTATCTTTTAATGCAGTATTTGGGCTTATCCAAGCACCAATATTTTTAAGTATCTGCAGATAATCTTATAACCTAGGCTTCTCTGCAGATAATCTTATAACCTAGGCTTCTCTGCCTCCTAGAAGTACACAAATAATTCCTAGGAAAAGAAGGCTTAATGAACCAGCCACCCTCCACTAATTTGCACATGACTGTATCTTTTACCTAATGGAACCAACAACAATCCAGACTATGACACCTGCTCTTTCCCTTTCATATGGGAGGTCTGAGTGACCAGACAAAATACTTTAAATTTGATTGGCTGATCTTACAAGGAAACAAATCACGACTTGGAGAAGCCAGCTTGTTTAGTGATAAGAGCAGCCATGCATGGGGAAAATGGTATTTTGTTTTCAGCTTTTGTATATTTGTTCCAATCCTGATGTCATCAAAGAGCACTGGATTTGTAGTCAGAAAACAACTTTGAATCCTTACATGGCCACTTAGTAGCTATAAAACTTTGAGCAGTTCACCTTATCTATCTTTGGGTGGACAAGATTACCACTGTGGTATCTTTCTGTTCCAATCTATTTTATCCATGCTCCTCTCCCCCCCCCCCACCCAGGACAGAATGCCTTAGGGTTCCAAGGATGCAGGTGCCATCCAGAAGTAAACAAAACCACATCAATTCAGCTAAATTACACCCAACATGAAGTTACAAGAATATGGTCATCACAGTGGAAAGGTTCAAATAGAGAGGAAGTTGGCACACAATAGAGAAGAGAAGCACATTAAATTTTAAAGAGATTTGAAAGGTCATTTAGTCCAGTCTCTATAAATCCATACAGGATAGGTGGTTATCCACCTCTTTTTAAGTACTTTAAATATTAAGGAACTCTTCCCTGGTTAAGGCCCTTCTATTGTTGAGTAATAGAAAATATTTTCTTCCTCCTGGTATAGAAGGTAGATAATCAGTGTTAATTGATTAATTGATTGGCTGATTCTGTTGAATTCCAATCTGACTATATTTCCATTTTTATCCATCTTAGAACTTTCCAACTGACCCTCTTGAAACAATACAAGACAGTGCTCTCTCCTCCCAGTGGCAGACCTACCAATCCATTGAGTTTCCACTAAATATTAAGTTTAACACCCTTGTTCCTTCAACTAATCCTAGTAAGATTTTAGTCTCCTCGCCATCCTAAGCTACTGTCCTCTGGGCAGACTCCAGATTGTCAATTTACTTCCTGAAATGTAGTACCCAGGACTAGACACATTACTCCAGATGGGGTCTGGCCAGGACATTGTGATTAATTGTTTATTATTTCAGAGCCAACTACAAATTGTCCCAGCTGCAGTCTATGCTGTTATCTCATGAAAAACCAATGGTTTCCCTTGAGGATAAAATGGAATGTCATAAGAATAACAATGATAATAACAACTCACACTTAAATGAGATGGTGAGATTTACAAAGTGCTTTTCTCATGGCAGTTCTGTAAGGTGAGTAGGGAGAAGTACATGAAGTTGTGTCCCTAGGGTCACATTGCCAGTGTTAAAGTCAGGAACTAGGCATTGAGTAGATCTTGAATTTCCTTGAAAAACTTTAAGTGAAATCTATTTCTTATTGAACTGTTTATGCTCATTCATTCCAATGCCATCTATTCTTTTCCTTGGTGAAGAAAAGTCAGCTTGAATCAAATGACCTTTACAGCTTTGGGCTTAGGCATGAAATCTGAGCAAGTGTCTAAGAACATGATAGAGATTAATCCATTTGAAGTAGTGGAAGAAAGAACTAGCATCAGATCACTAGGGGAATTTGATTATTTGAGGTTGTTGCCTTTTGTAATGGCCTTGTCAGCAGTAGCATGAGAAGGGCATTGATTGTGGAGTCAGCAAATACATGACTGAATCCCAGGTATGACAGCAATTGGTTGTGACGGTGCACAAGTCACTTTTCTCTCTCTCAGTTTCAGGTTCCTCAGCTGTGAGGTGTAGAATCTGAGATTCTTAAGAATAAGGACTGGGGGGGAGCTAGGTGGCGCAGTGGATAGAGTACCAGCCTGGGAGTCAGGAATACCAGAGTTCAAATCCAGCCTCAGACATTTAATAATTACCTAGCTCTGTGGCCTTGGGCAAGCCACTTAACCCTGTTTGCCTTGCAAAAAAACAAACAAACAAACAAACCTAAACAAAAGAATAAGGACTGGTTTTCGTTTTATCTTTGTTCCTTGAGTCACAGAGCCTTGAACAAAGTAAATACTTAACAAATGTTGATTAGATTGGATAACTGTTCCAATAAATATATAAATTTTTCTGAGTATTATATTAATAAATGTGAAATGTTTTTGACAAGCCAAAAAGCACCAAACTAATCCATCAATCAATAAGCATTTATTAAACACTCATTGTCTATCAGATATTCTCAATTCTGGAGGTACAGAGACAAAAATGGATTGATCTTTGCCTTCAAGGAGCTTATATTCTGATGCTTTCATCAAACAAAACATGTAGAGGCTGTTGGGCCAGTCTCTAAAATATTCACCTATTCCTTGAGCATTTCTTAAACATCTGCTCCATGACAGGTACCACGAGACCACAGACAATTCACTCTAGGCCTCAGTTTTTCCATCTGTAATTTAAGGGGGTTAGACTAGAATGATTTCCAAGGCTCCTTCCAGCTCTAAATACTAATGGTTACCTACAAATCATAGAATTCAACCCTTTCAACTTACAGATGTGGAGACTGAGACCTAAAAGAAGGGAAATGACTTTCTTGACTAAAGATATGTCAGAGCTAAGACCACAGTCTCCTGACTTCCTGCTCAAACCTACACTAAAACATGTGTCTGCCTTCCTAAAGAGAGATGAAAGGGCAGCTAGGTGGCGCAGTGAATAGAGCACCGGCCTTGGAGTCAGGAGTACCTGGGTTCAAATCCGACCTCAGACACTTACTAATTACCCAGCCATGTGGCCTTGGGCAAGCCACTTAACCCCATTGCCTTGCAAAAAACTAAAAAAATAAAAAAAAAGATGAACATAAAGTCCCACTCTCTCACATAACTTTCATTATAATTAGGGTGATGGGATATTTAATGACTGGAAAACAAGAAAGAATCAAATATGAAATTTTGTAACTCAGTGGATAAATAGGGATTCAAAGAGAGAGGGTCAAAATTAGTCAGAGAGAATTTCCTAAAAGAGGCAGATTTGAAAAATCAGTTACTCTGATCTTCATCCCCAAAACTGACCCACTGCTCTTTGTTCAATTGAGGGACACTCTCAAAGAGATGTGGCCACCTAACATTTACCTTAAGGAAGCTCTAGGGAAGATGATTCAAGGTGGAGCAGAACCTACAGTAGGAGAAAAAGAAATCTAGTGTGTAACTCTCTAAAGATTCTATAATAATAGAAGAATTTTATTTTCTCTATCAGAAACTCAAGTCTGTCTCAGAGATAACCTGAAATCTAGTTTCAATTCCCAGCTTGGTCATTTATTATTTGACCCAAAGTAAGCCACTTCAGTTCAGTAAGGTTTTTTCCTTTTGTAAAATGGGGGACATAATATTTGCTATACATACTTTATAAGTTTATTCATTGTAACAAATATTTATTAGGCTGGATTTCTTTGAGAGATAAAAAGATGGGACTGGGAAGACATGATACAAGTTGGAGAATGCTGGCCTTAGGTGTGACCTAGGAAGACCTAGGGTTACATCATGCTTCTAACAATGACAAGTGGTGTGATCCTGGGCAAATCACTTAACCTCTCTGAGCCTCAGATTTCTCTTCTATAAAAAAGGAGGTGTCAGGGAATTTGAAATGAAAGACCTTTAATATCCCTTCTAGGTCTTCATGTATGATCCTATTTGTGATCCTTCTCTCAAAGAGCATACATTCAGTGATGATTTTTTGTCTGATGATTCTTTATGCATATAGAAGCATGGACTGATCATGTTAGAACTGGCAGTGACCTCTCTAATTTGTTCTCTGACATTATAGTAGGTCAGAAGAGTATCTTGACCTACTCTGATATCTGTCTGTTGACTTAGACTACACTCATTTCTTGATGCCCACACCATTCATTTTTCCTTTGAAGCATCTCTTTATGAAAGATATAATTGTTGTCATTAATTGAACTGCATTCATTGTTGACTTATAGGTCTGTTGTTGGGTACTAGTGATCAAATTCTAGTACCTGCTAAAAGTCATTTGAATAAGGAGTGGATGGTATTTGTTTCCTAGGCTCTCAATTCAGCCCATAAAATCATAGGATATCAGTGCTGGAAGGTTCATTAGAACATAGATCAGATGAGATAATGTCTGTGAAAATGCTCTGTAAACTGCCCAAGAAATGTTAGTTGTTGCTGTTGTTGTCATTATTATTATGATGATGATGATGATTATTATTATTATTAGTGCTATGTTTATGCAAAGTGTTAATCCTGGGCCTGAGGCTCAATTATTATCAGCTCAGTGACTCTGTTGACAATATTTGTGGTTGCTGTGGAGTGGACTTGTTAGGGCTCTTGTCTCCCAGTACAAAGGGCAGGTGTTGGGTTGGGCCAGAGGACCTGCTCAATGTGCAAAGCTGTCTGACTGGAGTCAATGACATTAAGAACACTAATTCAGCATTTGCATGGTGACCATCCCTGCGAGACACTGAGGCTGACAGCTATCGTGTCTGTCTTTTGTTTGAATTGAATTTACAATTAAACAAAAACAAAAACACTGGCAAACAAACAGCTGAGAGAGAGAGAGAGAGAGAGAGAGAGAGAGAGAGAGAGAGAGAGTAATGGATCTGAAGTCTCCAATCAGGGTGTGGAAAGAAGATATAGTTTCTACGGGAGGAGTCAGAAAAAAGGAGGAAGTCATGAAGAGGAAGCAGAAGGAATAGGCTTAGAGACAAATAATAATAAATTTGAAAATGAGCTAAGAATGCTGGAAGAAAGAGGACTAGAAACTGGTTAAGTTCGTTTCTGAGTCCTCTTTCCTCAGACTGGCATCAAGAGTTGTCAGAACATTTAATGGGGCAGTTAGGGACAGTGCCAGGATTAGAATTCAGAATCAAAAGCTCCTTCTTAAAGTTGTGAAATCAAAAGGACCATTGAAGTGAGAAGCACAATATTTCATATCCACAGAATTTCAGAATTCGAAAGGTTCCCTGAGGTCAATCAAGTTCATCCTGAGTCTGAGCACAGTTGATCTACCATAGAACTTCCCTAACCAGTCATCACTGAAGTGCTCTCTTCTGAGGTAGTCCATTCCATTTGTGGACAGTTCTAATTGTCAGGATTTTTTTCCTTACTTTTAGCTGAAATCTTCCTCCTTGTGACTTCATTACTCTTAGTTCTGCCCTCTGGCACTAAATAGAAGCAATTTATCTCTCCTACAGCAGCACTTCAGATACTTGAGACAGTTATCATGTCATCCTTAAGTCTCTTTTTCTCTCCAAACTAAATATAAAATCATAGGTATTAGATTTAAATGCTGGAAGGGACTCTGTTTGAGACCATCTAGTCCAACCCACAGACCATCTAGTCCAACCCCCTAATTTCTTTTAGAATTGCCAGATTTTTCATTTATCAGACACATTGACATATATAAGAATGAAGAAAGGTATGGTCAGAAATAAACACTGACTGCTTTGGGCTAGCAATCATTAGCAAAGACAGACTTCTGTTTTTCCTTCTGTTTCTTCGTTTTCAAACCAGTTAGGAAGGAAGGTGGGGGTCAGAAGTGAATATCTCACAGTTCAACTGGAAATTTGGAATTTTTGAATTTTTCTCAAAAATGCCCCCCCAGGTAGTCCCAGCAGTTCATACTTAACCACCCTGCCAGTGTGCTCTTTTTAATCTCTGTCTAGTGCCATGAATTCTGAATGCCACAATCTTGCAACCACAAACAAAAGAAGCCAAACCACCTCACTTTACAGATGAGGAAACTAAAGCATAGAAAATTTAAGTGACTCACAGAAGTGATATTGGAACCCAAAACCTCTGACTCAAGAATCAGAGCCCCATATATAGTGCCTCTTCTGCAAATCCTTAATCGACATGTTGTTTAACCTCTTCTCCCAAGATCATCATCCCTCCACAGGGGGACACTTTCTGGCTTGTCGATATTATTCGTAAAATGTGGTCCCCAGATCTGAACACAGGTACGGCTTGATTATGGCAAAGGACAATAGCTAGGACCATTTGTATGTGTGAAAATAACATGGATAAATAGGGCTAACTCCTTGCCCTCTAGGAAATTACAATTGTAATTGAAAGCTAGGCCATGAACATAAGTAGTTTAAAAGAGAATAAAATGAATGCATAGTAAGATACAAATTAGCACTGGGTAAGGTGGGAGGAAGGAGAAATCATTTGCTCCTGGATAAATTGAAGAACAAAGGATTGAAAATAATGGAATTTAAAGTTTACATTTGATGGTGTTGCAGGTGAATTTTAGACTTTTGATGAAGAGGGTTAATAGGATCAATTAAATCAACTGTCACTAGACTGTTCCTAATCCATCCTGCACTGAGAGTTATGACCAACTGAGAGGTTTGATTTATTTCTCTCAGATATGTTGTCCATCCAGTAATATTTCCTGAGCTGAGGTGTATGCCCATCATGGTCCCATGGGCAGGGTAGTGTAACATTGACTGAAGTAGAAATGATAGCATATCCTCATAGTTTTTCATGATTCAAGAAGTTTTTGCAATTGCTTGACAAGCACTTAGGAAAGGGATTAGATGTTCTCTGCACATCTCCAGAGGGTAGCCCTGGGACCATTGTAGGGAAAATCATAAAGAGGCAAATTCTGACTGAACACAAGGAAGAATTTCATAATAAGCCAAGCTGTCTTACAGTGAATAAGTTGCCTTGGGAGTTAGTGAGCTTTCCTGGAGGTTTTCAAACTAGAAGATTGTCAGGACCTCTATAAAGGGGATTCCTAATAAGCTCATGAAAGCTGTTTGTGCTACATTGACCTCTAAGGTCCCTTCCACTTTTAAAATTCCATGATTTTAGAGTCACAACCTGTCTCAGCCTTAGTTTCTTTCCTCTGTATAAGTATATAACAAATCCTTCTGGGATTTTTTGGTAATTTGAACACTGGGAAAAAGCCAGGCTCTTCTATAAGATCATCTTGCTCTGTCTAGAATGGAAAGATCTCAGAATCAGCTTCTGATTTAAAAAGAGACAAACAAAAATGTAGAAAATACATTAAAATTTGAGACCCCTCAGAGTGAGGTGGCTTTCATTATCTGTTGATCAGATGTTAGGTAAGCATGCCTGTCCTAAACAACCCTGAATGTTTTTTACCACCTTCTTTAGAGCTTGGCTTTTTAACTCAACATTTAGCCTGACAAGTTAATATTTAGCAGCACATCTGAAAGGGTGGAGTTTTTTTCCTTTAAAATAAAATTAGAGGGTTTTTATCTAATTTGGTCATTTCTCCTACTCTGTGTCCTCTTGCTCAATTGCTATGAGAGTCAAATAAAATGATGAATTTAGAAGACTAGAACTGGGATAGCAAAAAAGGGGATCTCGGAGTCAGTGTTTATAATAAATTTCTTTTACACCAGCTAGATAACACAATAGATAGGTCTTTCAAACCTAGCTCAGAAACTTTAAGGCAAGTCATTTACTGTCTACTTTGATTTCCTAATTTATAAAATGAAGATAATAATAGTACCTAACTCCCAATAGTGTCATGAGGATAAAATGAGCTAATATTGGAAAAGTGTTTTATAAATCTTAAAATGCTACAAAAATGCCAATATTATTTATAAGATATCATCATCATTCCATCTTAGTGGCTACATAGACATTACCCAAAGACCTCCAGTAATATGCCACCTCCCTGAAATGGCAGCCATTTCACTTTTGAACAGGTCTGACCATTAGAAGTTTTTTCTTTAAATAGTCTAAATCAGCCTTTCTACCAGATTTCACCCATTATGCATCCTAGTTGTGTTCTTTGGGGCCAAGCAGAATAAAGCAGATCTCTCTATGATAAACATCTTTCAGATCTTCTTGAAGAAAATTGCCATGTCCCCCCCCCCCCCCCAATTAAACCTCTTTTCAGGCTAAACATTTCTAATTTTTTTTTCAGTCTGTCCTCGGGTTGCCTGGTCTCCAACCCTTGCACCATCCTGGTTCCCCTTCTCTATATGTGCTCCAATTTGTCAGAGGAGTCTTTCTACTAATGTGGCATTAAACTAAAAACTACTTTTAGGCATTTCCTAGATTTTCAAGCAAACACTGTGTTCAGTACCAAAAGCCACCATTGTTCCAATGAGATAATGTTATATAAAGCACTTAGCAAATCTTAAAACAATAGATAAATGACAGTTGTTATCATCATCATTCAGTCTGATAACTGGTGAACAAGGCACAAATAGTGACCTCACTCCAGCCCTTGAACCCCTCTTCACACTGTTCAAAAAATACCTCATACAACCCTGCCCACACAGACCTGGGCTTGTTTTCCTGAGTGATATTCTTAACATATCTAAGGTTTATATCATAATTTATATTTACAAATTTGCTGCTTTAACAGCTATTATCTCATGGGAGCCATGGCAGTATTGTTCAGTACAGAGTCCAATGATTATCCTTACTTTACAGAATAGAAAGTTGATGTTCAATAAGAAAGAATTTAAGGATTTTAGAGCAGGATCTTTTCAACACCAGTATTTTTCTGGTGGTACTGAGCAGCATATGGTGGGTGAAAGACTCCACTGTGCAAGTGGCAGTCAGGTATATATGAATGATCAGAAAGTATGTGAGTTAGTCCTGTATTGAGTCTGGCATAACAGTGGACAGGTTTTATACTCTAGTCATATCCATGCACTATCAAGAAATCTCCAGGAAGGTCTCTCCAGTGTTAGGTAGACCCATTGTGGAGATAAAACATGGGTGACTGTGATCTTCTTTATTGGAGGAAGTACCCACACAGATGAGATCACACATCCACCAAAGTATTAAAGATTAAAGGATCATTTAGTCTAATCTCCCCTGTCTATTAAAAAAAAGGGGGGGCGGGAATAGAGAACAGGCCCAGAGAAATAAATTCAATTTCCATAGTCACAGGCAATAAAGAACAGAGTCCAAATTCAAAACCAGGTCCTCTGGCTACAAATCAGTGTACCTTCCCCTGTCCTATATTGATGAAATAAGGTCACATAGCAGGTCAGTGGGAGAGCTGAGACTACCAAGCCAAGATGCCAGCTCCCAAGTCCAGGGTGCTTTCTCCTAAAGCAGCATTTCTCAAACTAGAATCCAGTTTGGAAATCAGAAGATCTGCCTGTTGTGAATTGTGCTTCAGTGAGAAGATTTTTTTCCCCTCTAAGAAATTAAGTACTGAATTATGTATATATCAAATATACATATTTGATTTGGCAATTTGGTGCATTAAAGCATAGTTTTCTCTATTTTGTAACATTTTCCTGTTTCCCCACCATAGCCCTTCGGCAGAGGGTATGTTACGATAGCCCCAGATTTTCCTGGGCCAGAAGGTAGTATTTTAGAATCTAGAACTAGATGCATGTGACCCTTAAGGTCATGTAGCCCAAACTTCTCATTTTACAGAGAAGGAAACTAAGACCTTAGAGAAGCAAATTGATTTTCCTAACATTCCCCTGGGAGCAAATAATAGGACGATGATTTAAATCCAGTACATTTGTTACCACATCACACGGACTTTAACATAGCCCTAATAGTCTTCCCCTTCCCAGTCTCCTTCCAGGGAAAAAAATGCTGAAGGAGATCTATAAATAACATAAGCAAAAATCACTTTCATTCCAAGCAAGCCAATTCCATTTGCAGAATGTTTGCAGGGTCTGACTTCTTCCTAGGAACTCTGAATGTAGAAGCCACAAATGTAATTAACTTCATTCCTGCATAGACTCCGAGCCCCCCAACCTCTCTGAGTACAGCTTTTGGAATTGGGGTTCAAAGATCATTCTCATTCTGGTAGGCTGGCAGGGACACTACAGCTAAGGGTCAACAAAGGGTTAATCATCATTCCTAGTCTTAAGTTTCTACTTTTCTGTGAACAATGTCAGCAAGCATTTATGGAGTGGTCATGATCAAGGATATTGCAGAAAGCATCATCTGTGAAGTGGGACTAGGTGACCATTAAGGTCTCTTTCAACTCTGCGATCCTAGGATTCTCTGGTGATTTTCTTCTTTTCCTCAGAGGAGTCTGTGGGAAAGCAAAGCAAGAATATAAGAAATTACTTGAGCAACCTGTCAACAAAATTTAAAAAAACAGTCAAACCTCACTTACTCAGTGCTGTCCTAAAACAGGACTTTTCTAGATAACTGAAGCTTATTTCTCATTTTTCTTAGGTTTTCTTAGCTGATTAGTATAAAGAAGGCAGTCATTGAAGGTTGGGATGCTAGATGTGGCTGCAACACATTCACTTCATAAGGACAGATTTTGAGAATTCAGGTCCACAAACAAGTCAGCAAACATTGACTATAAAACTAAAAACCCGTGTTCATCATGGGGAATACAAAGTTAAAAAATACAAAAATTCCTACCCTTTAAGGAACTTAAAAATCTGATGAGGATGAGACTAGAAGAAAGAAATACAATACAATCAGAACGTGCATAGGAAAGGATATAAGAAATTGGACAGGAAGAATCATTTCTAAGAGGAAGATTTAGAAAGAGGTTTCTGAAAGATGTTGCCCCTGAGATGGACTTTGAAAGATGGAAAGGATAAAAGAGATAGTGGTTGCAAAGAGGTCTTACAGGG
Organism: Macrotis lagotis; assembly: GCF_037893015.1. NCBI lineage: Eukaryota > Metazoa > Chordata > Mammalia > Peramelemorphia > Peramelidae > Macrotis > Macrotis lagotis. The sequence goes on along the minus strand of NC_133666.1, from coordinate 610,426,967 downwards.
TGCTCATTGTGGAGGGAGGAAGTTCATCCCAGGGGGATACTATGTATTTAAAATGCGCCAAGGCTGAAGAGGACAGAGTAAACTCAAAGAATATCATGTAATTCAGAAGGCCTGAGCAGAGAGTATCTGAAGTGTAGTGGTATAAAATAAACATGGAGTCTAATCATAGAAAACACTGAAAGCAAAGGAATTTGCATTTTCTCCTTCCTGTAAGCAATGTATGGGTAGCACTGAAAGACATTGTATCTGAATAGTGGCCCTCTATGTCAGGATAACTCTGGTAGTAGCATAAGAATCGGATAAGAAAAGCACAAAGTTAGAGGTTAGGAGGACATTATAATAATAGATTGAATTGAGAAAAAATGATACCTGAATTAAAGCTGTAGTATGAGAGTAGAATGGAGAAGGCAGATCCAGGTAATCAGTGCATCCCTAATCTAAATGCCAGATAAACTCAGTTTTGAGGGGGAAAAAAGAGAAGAGAAATGATTCTCATTGGAACAGGCTGCATTTTCTGAGTAGATTAAAGTAAAACAATAAAATTCATTTTCTCCTTCCCTGGTTACTCTGGAATTCAGTTTGGAGTCTATCACCAATAGGATCTCAAAACATTTTACTTTTAAACATAAGCAATGAGTATAAGCTTTATAGGTAAATAATGGGACTGAGGCATAACAAAATTTTAAAATGGGTACAATTTTGGCTTTTCTTCCTCCAGGGACCCAAGGCCCCTATATCCTCTACTTAAACTCAATAGAAGTTCACGATTACAGGTGTTTATGGTACATTTTTGGTTAAAGAGTTACATTATCTTCATTGCCTCCACAACAACACAAGTATTTACCATCACCAATACTTACTTGCTAATAATCTTAAGCAAGATGGTTCTCTTGGCCCATGTTTCTGTATCTTTACAGTGGGGATCATGAACACTATAGCATAGTAAGAAGAGCCAGACTTTCATTCAGGTAGTCATAAGTTCAACGTCCTGCCTCTCACAAATAATGGCTGTATGACACTGAGTAAATCTCTTTAATTCTTTTTTTAATTGTATTTATTGAAGGCAATGGAATTAAGTGACTTGCCCAAAGCCACACAGCTGGACTATTATTAAGTGTCTGAATCTGGATTTGAACTCAGGACCTCCAGGGCCAGTGAACTATCCTATGCCACCTACCTGCCCTTAAATCTCTTACCTTCCCAGTACCCACTGTAACCTCCCTCAAATACAAAGTTGTAGAACTGGTACTGATCCAAATTGATAGGAAATTCCTCATCAGGCCTGCTCTGTGCCAATAAAATCATAGATCAAGGGTTTGTTTGAGTTTTTTTTAATGACATATGATTGTTGTACTAACTATAACAGAGTTATAGTGAGGAAAATAATTATAAATCTAGAAAGATGATTTAGAAAGGTGAGCTATAATCCATATTTTTAATATAAGGAAACTGAGGCTCAGAAAGGTAAAGGGACATGTCTATGATCGTATAGGAGATGATAGCTAAAACTTGTGCCCAAATTTTGTGGTATTAAATATATTTTTCTTTCTACTAGACCAGCTAGTCTGTGACTACTCTCTCATTGTTTTAGGCATGTAAGTCTCACCTTAGCTTCTTGAAAGTAAGCATGGGGAGGCGTGACATAGAAAATACCGATAAAACTTTGATATATCATCACTTATCTAGTATAGTGGAAGGATAGACCTGCAATTAGGAAGGCCAAGGTTCAAATCCTGACTCTGATAGTTAAAAGCTATGCTATCAGGCACAATTATTTATAATTCTTAAATGTGTTGATGTATATAAAGTTCTTTACAAACTTTAAATGTCAGTAATAACAATATCTGCCAGACTTGCTTAGCTCAATGAAACTGAGGTATTCCATGAAGACTTACCCAAGACAGTGGAGATCTCTGATAAAACGTGATCCACTGAAGAAGGAAATGGTGAACTATTCCAGGATCTTTGCCAAGAAATCTTCATGGACAGTAGATAAGCCCCTCTGTTTGGAAAGACCTAGCATTCTATGGTCACATATGGTCAGATAAGACTAAACAACAACAGTAATAATCATATTTATGGTAAATGTCAGTTATTGTTCCATTTTTAGTTGTCTTCCAGTGTCATACACAAAAAGACCACCAAGTAAATATATGATTATTAATTGAAATAGGTTTATAGTAATGTTACATTGTAAAGTCATTCATTATAAAAAAGGTTTCATTAGTCACAGTATGTACAGCAGTGGTGTTAAACACCTGGCCTGCTACAGCTAGCCTGCAGCCTATAACACTCTCAAGTGTTGCCCAAATCAAATTAAAATGTAATTGTGAAATATTTAACAAAATAAATAAAAATACAGTAGAACATAGATAATGTTGACATGTAGTTTTCTAAGTCAATATGCAACCTGCAGGAAATTTTCTGTAAAATTTAGTGCCTCCATATCTATTTGAGTTTGACACCTTTAATATACAAGACCTTGTGTCCTGTGAGATACTTTTTGAAGGACATTTTTATGACTGTATATATTTTAATGTGATTTTAGGGGTTTCTTTTCCAACAAATCATGTCATATATCCATTAAAGGCTCAAAACTATAGTGGACAGCAACAGAAGTAATATAATTTTCATATGTCCCCTGAAGGTGCTCTGTTTGCTATGACTTGCCTATGACTTGGGCTTTTCATGAAAATGCAGTGAAATTAATTTTTTAAAGAAAGATGTAATAAGAGAATGAAAATGGAAATGCTTTTAAAACTGTAAAGTGTTATATAAATATGAAATACTAATGCTGTTTTCCTTTAATTCCTGTAATACATGATTGTATTCTGACTGCTTGATATGTTAAGATTTGTTCTTCCAAATGGATGAATATCCTGAACTATCTATCTCTTTGAATACTCTGATTCTGCCTCTCCTCACATATCTTCCACCCCAGCACATAGCATATGGCTAGGTACATGTAATTACTCAGTAAAAATGTGCTTATTTGCATTCATGCAGCTTTTCAATGGTTTTCTCATTTTGCCTTCCAGATGTGCTGGTGGATGGACAGCTGTGTGACTGTGACATTGTGGCAGACTGCCGAGTTGGTGACCCCATCCCACTTGAAGTGCGCCTAACCAACTGGAGCAAGCGAAATGTGGGACCCTTTGCCCTCACAGTGATCCCTTATCAAGACTACCAGAATGGTGTGCACAACTATGAGCTTCAAGACGCCATCACCTTTGTGGGCTCCAATACCTTTTACATTGACTCGGTGAGTTGGTTTGTTCTGTTTAAAAACAAAAAGAAAAAAAAATTCTAAGGCCAATACTCCACCATAGCTTTATCTGGTCCTGAATTCTCATCTTCTTATGCATAGACTCTTATAATCCAAAACACATAGACTTTTTCAGTCATTGAACCTTGGAATTTTATAATCACAGAACTGTAGAATCTTAGAATCACAGAGTCACCGAAACCTATAATGTTTAAGTTGGAAGGAGCCTCTGAGGTCATCTAATCAAATTCAGTGCCAGATTCAGAGGGCAGTCAACTTCAGCTCAAGCCCTGCCTCATTATTTTTCATTTTCTGAAAGGAGCCTTTTTTAAAGCCAGGTATGTTGCTAGACTAATGAGACTAAAGCTGTTTCCACAAGTTTACAGAAAGTCCTGTCTCTCAGAAAGCTGTTTTGCCCTGAAATGGATCACTGCCAATGCTGAGGCTGGTACCTGAAACTGAGAAATGAAGAACAAAGAGAAAAAAATACCACATGTTGCAGCCGTGCAACCAGATTAGACTAGGAAGATAAAAAAATGACTACAGAAAGAAGTTTTGGATCTTGGCTGTGGGAGATCACTCTTCAAGTCACCTGACACCATGTTCCTGCACTGTTCTTTTAGAGGTCCCAATGAGGAGTGGAACAGAGTACTATCCATGGTGCTGATTGGCTTTGACTCAGTAGAGAGAGAGAAAGGAAAGAGATTGGTCCAGAAGTTTCTACACAGGTGGGGATGAAGGGTAGAGTGGTTCAGAACAGAACAGATGAATAGCAGGGATGCAAGAGTCTGTACCCAAAATATACACAATGTTACAACCAGGGATCTTAATAACAGGATCTTAGAACACGCTAAGAAGATGTGAGACCTGAGCTTCAGGAATCAAGGTTGTAAGTTGCAAGTTATAAGAACAGAATTCAGTTAAATTATAAGTGCCTGATCTTGTATGACCAGTTTCACCTGAAGAGTTCCCATCATAGTTTTGTTATGTCTCCCTGGAGAATTTATTAGGTGCCTCTACATGTATCACATGAAGAAAAGATTTAAAGGGTTTAGGAACTACCAAGTTCAATATGAATCAACTATGTGATTTGGCAGCCTTTTCTTTGAAAAGAAAAGAGTCATTGAATCATAGACTCTGTTAAGATATATAGTGGGAATCATCCTGAAATTGTCTGGTCACCACATTTCAAGAATAACTATGACAAACAGAAATATATCAAACGTGTAGTAAGGATGAGGGCAACTAGGTGGCAAGTGGTTAGAGTACCAGCCCTGAAGTCAGGAGGACCTGAATTCAAATGCGACCTCAGACACTTATTACCTAGCTGTGTGACCTTCAGCATGTCACTTAACCCCATTGCCTTGCAAAAACTTTTTTTTAAAAAAGTGCAGTAAGGGGATTGAAGACCATGCTATATGAATCATGTGAAAGAATCTAAGATCTTTAACCTAAAAAAGAGAACACTAGAAGAGATATGGTTGCTGTCTTTAGAGTAGGATTGTGGAAAAGGAAACAGATTTGATCCCTGCCTCCAGAGTATAAAACAAGGACCATTTAGTAGAAGTTACAGGGAAGCCTAATATAAGGAAGAATTTGATTGTCACAACTATCCAAAATATCTTTTACAGTAATGAGTTCCATAACACTGAAAGAGTTCCTGCAAAGGTTGATCACCTATTGGGATGCTAAAAAGGAGAGGGCATGGTGGGAACCAGCAGCCTACAACATGTTATAAATAGGGAATTACAAAGGAAAAGGATATTATCAAAGAAATACATGACTGGAAAAGAAGATAGGCGGATCATATAGTGAAAGCAAAGGATGAGCAACAGTGTGTTACATTCCGCTTGGGGTGACTGATTTAATATAATGCTTTTAAAAGACCTGTTCTTTCAGTTTAAAATAAACCAAAAGAAAAGAGAAAAATAGGGGGAAGTATATTCCTGCCTGGACAGCTCATGTGTTCCATTGGCATTCTCCCAGTATCAAGAGCAAACAACAAAGTCTCCCAGCACTTTGGGCATATGCCCTTCTAGGGAACACGTGGGAAAACATGATTGAGAGGCACATACTAACTAGATTTGGTTGGATTATTATTTGCATCAATGGAGGTAATGATACCCCACCCATCAAGCTAGGGCAGCTAGATAGCGCAGGATAGATCATTGACCTTGGAGTCAGAAAGATGGGAGTTTGAATCTAGCCTCAGACACTTACTAGCTATGTGACCTTGGGCAAGTGATTTAACCCGGATTGCCTCCCATCCAGGGCCATCTCCAGTTGTCCTGATCCATCTCTGACCACTAGGTCAAGGTGGTTCTAGAGCAGAGAATGAAGCTGGTGACTTAGCACAGCACCCCTCACTCAAATCCAATTCATTTGCTTGTCGTGACATTGCCTCTCTGATGTCATGGTCTTCTTGAGAATGAAGTACAAACATCATCATCATCATCATCATCATCATCACCCCATCCATCAATGAGATCACAGATGAGTTGGAATATTAAAGTGATTAAATAGAACTTGCATCTCTTCTTCTAGTAATGAGCTTCTCTAAGGCACCCAGTGAATGAAGCACTGGGTCAGGTTCATATCTGGCCTCAGATACTTACCATCAGTGTGACCCTGCGCAAGTTACTTCACCTTTGTCTGCTTCATTCTCCTCATCTGTAAAATAGGAATAATAATACACCTACTTCCCAAGGTTGTCATGAAGATAAAATGAGATAATATTTATAAAGCGTTTTGCAAACTTTAAAACATTATATAAATGCTAGTGGTTACTATTATTATCATTATCATTAGCCCAGACTGGTATCAGACTCTTGTGTGTCTAACACAGCTCGTAAAGAATAACTTGTATTGTTCTAGACTCCTCTAGTTCCTCTCACCAAGCAAAATTCATTTCCTCCAAACTAGAATCCAAGAATGTTAGAGCTGGAGTGTATGGGGTTTTAGGGCATAAGTCCTACAATTACTCCAGATGGATCCGTGATCTCATTAATTCAGGAGTTCTCTCCAGTGGTGCATTTAACAACCCATCCATGCTTATTTTCACATGTAAAACAAATTTGTATTGGTGGCATCTATTAGACTGAACTTTACATTTAGAAAATAATAAAGGAGGAAAAAAGGATTAACTTCCCAAAACAAAGTCCTACCACCAGTCATAAATGCAAAATCATAATGCCTAATTTAACAACTTCATGACTCTTTTTCATGATCTTCCATAAAATGGAAGTTTCATAAATAGAATAATAATAATAATGGCTAGCAGTAATATAATACATTGCGGTTTACCAAGAACAATTTATATGCATATATGTACATAAACTAGGTAGATAGATAAATAGATGATAGACAGTTATAATCTCATGTGTTCCCTCTACCTAGTAACTCTGGGAAGTTGATGCTATTATTTTATCCATTTTATAAATGGTCAATAAACTTGACCAAGCAAATTTAAATGTTTTGCCTGTAGAATGGAAGATCTGGTAAAGAACTAGAATGTTAGTTCTAGATAAAGTCTTAGGGGCTGGATAGGTGGTGCAGTGGATAGAGCACCAGCCCTGGAGTCAGGAGTACCTGGGTTCAAATCTGACCTCAGACACTTAATAATTACCCAGCTTTGTGGCCTTGGGCAACCCACTTAACCCCATTTGTCTTGCAAAAACCTAAAAAAAAAAAAAAGATAAAGTCTTAGAATTTATCTAGTCCAACCCCTTTAGGTTAGATAATGAGTTTGAGGTCCAGAGGAGGGAAGCAATGTGCCCTGCTTCCCAGATCACTGAAACCAATAGAAGATGGAGAACTTTTGCCTGCTTGAGATGGTCTACTGAGAGACTGGCTCGGCTCTTATCTTTTTCTGTTTTAAGGCAACCATTTTTATTTAGATTTTCACCAAGGTTGTTTGTGCTCGATAATAACTTGGAGAAGCCAAAAAAGTTCAGTCCTTTGTGAAAAAAGATATGTAAAGTTGGATCTCAGTTTGAGGTACAAATTAATTGTTTCTTCATTGAATTCCTTAAAAGAAATTTTGTTCAAAATGGAGAGTAAAACTGGTGGTGATATTTCTGGAGAAGCAACATGGCACAATGCAAAGAGTCTTGGACTAGTCATCTGGATTTCAAGGCTCTGCCACTCACCAACCATGTGACCTTGGGACAGTAATTTCTCCTCTGTAGATTGAATAATTTGGACTACGTGATCTCTAGGGTTCCCTTCAGGGCCAACATTCTATAATTTAGACCATTTGGACTAATTCTTTCCTATGAATTTAACTAAAGTTGTCATGGGGTCCTTTGGAAGAAGCATAGGACTTAATATCAGAAAACCTGTGTTTGAGTCCTGGCTGTGGTCAATCACCATCTGTGCAAGTAGCAATTCAGAATATGTGGAAAGAACTTTGAGCCCTGAATTCTAGTCGTGGCTCTTCTTCTGCCATGCTGTATAACTTTCAGGTCATTTATCTTCTCTTTACCTCATTTTTGTCATCTTTAAATAAAGAAGGTTGGACAAGATATTCTGTAAGGTTCCTGCTGATATGAAATTCCATGAGGCTATGATGTTGGTCAAATCATTCCAATTCTATAAGCCTCAGTTTTCTCATCTGTTAAGTAAGTATCCTTATTTACTTATTCATTCTCTTATTAAGAAATATACTAATATGTTAAGCATTATGCTAAGGTATGAGAATAAAAGATTCTGATGACTGCCAAGAAAACTGAAGAAGGCAATCGTTGCATTCATCAGTTAGGCCTAGAAGGCAGAAAAGGATTACAACTGATGGAGAGAGGAAGGGTGACATTCCTTGAAATGGAAGATGGCTTGTGTTAATGGACATAGGCTGGAAACAGTACCAGCAACAATCAATGAGTCAGTCCACAAGCATCTATTCAGTGTTTCTATGGGGGCAGGCAGGAATGGTAAGTAATCCTGCTTGTCTCAAGCTCACTGTGATATTGTAGGCAAAATGCTTTCCAAAACCCAGGTAGACACTTGTACTTGTGCTCCAGTAACATTTCAACAGGTTTGCTTTTGGATTCCCCCAACAGGTTCGGCCAACAGAGAACTCGGTGTGCCTGGGCGCCCTCCTCTTCCTCTACACCGGTGACTTCTACCTAAATATCAAGTTCCATGAAGACACCACCAGTAAGGAGCTGCCGCTGTCCTGGTTCTGCTTGCCTAGTGTCCACATCCGAGCTCAAGGGCCTGACCTCCAGGCTTGAAGGCCAAGATCAAGTAGGCTCAGGCAGACAGGAAGCTAGCTGCCTAGCCAACATGTCGTTTGAACCCCACATTGACATTTAACCCCCATTTCCTCCCAGGCTAAGCATCCAATCCTTAGAAGAGCAATAAGAGAAGTCTATCATTGAGGCAGCTGCATCAGTAGCAAATATTTAAGTCCCCTATGTTCTGAAGAGTGTACATATCCATGGATCCTCTCTCCCCAACATAAACACTCTGAAAGACAGAATGAAAGACCCTTACCCCATCTTTCTCAATCTTTACCCAAAAAGACAGTCAGGTTATATCTACTTCTCCCTTTCTTCATTTTCCTACAAAAATGTCCTTAGTCCCTGAGTTATGCTGACAATAGGGGAAATGTTTTTCTAGCTTATAGTATAAGGATTTCGTTTTGTAGGGTATGCCCTTCACTGGTGTGGTCAGCAACACATCATACACCACAAAGAAACTAGGGCTCAACCTTTCAAACCCAGGGCTTCCTCCCTTAGCTTTTAAAAGGAGGGCCTACCATGGATTAGGTGATTATTCAAGTCAAATACACCTTTAGCCATAGAAGGCCTTGGTGTTTCCACAGCAGCTTGACCACAATTGTACTTTAGCTCTAGGTAAAAACTTCTAACCCAAATGACAAGCAGTCCCTTGGACTGAGAGGCCCCCAAAAAAAGCAGGGTGAGGGTAGGCATAGAGTGATTTCTAAAGGCAACTTCCCTAGGGGGAAAAAAAAACATCTTCCCAGAGAAAGGAATCAAACTAAACATTCCTTATTTCTCCCTGGAAAGTTCAAGACTTCCCTAGATAATTTTAGATGGACAGATACCCAGTTATCTTGGGAGTACATATGCCAATCTTTGGGGGAAAAGAGGTTGCTATCAATAATAAGCTTCTTCTCCACCACCAAGTCCCATCCTCTGGGCCTTCCCTTCCTGAGTAAAGCCTAGGGAATTATGCCTTCAGTTGCTGGGTGCCCAAGTGAAGCAGGAGCATTGTCAGATGTGGATAGGGGTCCTATTCCCCTTAACTAGATTTTAACTATCACAACACTTTATAAATTTGTGTGAGAGAAAGAAAAGGTTTTTTGTTTGAACCAACCTGCCAAACCCCTAACTCTTTTGACCATCTGAACATAACATAGCTTTGGTAACCTTATATGTCTGAATTGGTCTAGTGAATCTAGTCACTGCTTCCAGTGTCCTTACAATATTTATTCTCTTCAGATGTTTAGTTTTTTCCTTTTATTTTCTGTAAAATTACATAGTGATCTGGGAGGGAGGAAATAGGGGGGTTTGATTTACTATAGTCAGATTTGTCTTTAATTTAAATAATTCAATATTCCTAGTAGAGGGGAAAATATCATCTATGGTTACCACAAGGAATAGTGAAAATTGTCAAGGTCCTCAGTTTAAAGAAATAAAAAGTTCTTCTGAGTGTTATTAAGAAGCAAAGACAAGGACCTCATGCTACTCAAAAGGACTCATTCTCTGGGAATCCACTATTGGATGGGAGAGCTATGAACAAAACCAGAATCCCACCCCAGCTCCCTCTTTAGCCAAATCACAGAGCTAAGGAAGGATGAGAAGTTCCATATCCCACCCCTTGGGCCCCATCCTGTTCACCTCCTACAGCTTCACCCATTCACATTTCTCTCCTGAGTGTTAACAAACTTTAAAACAAGATGGAAAAATTCACAAGCCAGGCTTTCCTCTTCCCCAGTTCATTCTCAGGGCCCAGTCTACTATACATTTGTTCCCTTGTTCCCTTATCAGAAACAGAAACTAGCAGTTAGTGAGGGGGAAGTGGAGGTCTCACCTATAGCACCTACCAGGGCCTGCTTTTGAACAAGACCATTCATTCTCCGCAGGCAAAACTCTGCCATGAGTTTGACTTACTACCATTCCATAATTCCCCTATCTCTCTACCACAGGTGAGAGCATCACCATCTGCTGATGTTAGCCTCTAGGCTTCTGACTCCTTTACCCTGTCCTGCTCTGCCCAGAGAAATGTGGTTTTATCCTCCTTTAGTGACAGAGATGATTTTTGAATGGTTTTTGAGGGAAAACCAAGAGTCTATGCATGTAGTGTGTCAAGGAGCCCTTGGCAAATTGAGGACACAGCAGGCAGGTTAAGCTAAAGATTATGATTATTCTGGGCTCTTGGCCCTCTCTGGAAACAAAAGGTAATTGTCCTACTTGTTGTAACACTCAGAACATCTGCTCTCAATTAATGTGGGTCCTATCTAAGTTCAATTGTCCAAATAAAAATCTTGCCTTGCTACAACAGTTGCTCTTGTACTTTCCTGGGTTTGGTTTCACAGTTGGGCCCAGACCCTCTTTGGCTCAAGAAATCACAGTGGTCTACAGAAAGAAAAAGGTGACCCTCTCGCTGTCTTTGTTCAAGGCCATTGCCACAAACCTTGTTACCAACACTCCTTTCACACCATAAAAATAATGCACATTTCTACAGAACTTTGTGGCTTACCAAGCCCTTTCCTGTAGCTAACCCAGAAAGGGAGATTGTTAAAAAAAATCCATTTCACAGCTGAGATGACTAAGATTCAGAAGGACAAAATTATTAGGCCAAAGATAATGTAGCAATTAAAGCGCCAGGATCTGCTGACTCCTAGTCCAGGAGAAGCAAATAATCTCGCACCTTTCCCACAGCACTGTGTCTAGGGCTAGACTGGGCTTGCACTAGGCTTCTGGCACCTGAATAATAAAGGAAATTAATATCTACATGCAGAAATGGCCTGGAGCATGATCAGAATGCCTTGGGGAGAGGAAAAACAAGGACTTCTGCTGAATAATCCATTCATTATTGGACCTAGGAGGTGAGAGAAGGAAGAGCTTGTAGTTGTAGGAATCACCTCTGGGTTAGCACCCACTGTCTCACAAAACAGCTCATTCTAATACTGGACAGCTTCATTTGTTCTTGGAGCCCTTCATAATGAGCTGAAATTTGCCTCTCTTTAACATGAAGCTAGTACAGCAAAATTACTTCCTTCTATGTGATGGTTCCTCCAATAATTGAGAGAGACCTAATAACCCCATTCCCCGGAGTCTTATTTTCTCTAGGTGGGATGAAATCATTGGTTTCAAAATATTCAGCCTTTCTACAAATATTTACATTTTTACCTCACAAAATTATTGTGAGGAAAATGCTTAGTAAAGTGAAATGAAATTTGTTTGCTAATGTTTACACATCTCAGGAACAAAACAGGTTTAAAGGTGTCCAGGAGGCCTGACTTTCAAAAAAAGCAAAAGAGAAGGAAATTGGTAATAAAAAAAAAAAGACCATCAGAGGAATTTAGAGAAGAGATGCTCATTTACAGTTTACAAAATTATTTCTCTCTCAGTGGCCCAGTGAATTTCAAGAGTTTGATCTCCTTTAGTATTGTGTTCCAAGTTCCCTTTCAGCTCCAACAACCTATATTTTCTGAGATTCTTCTAAGTACCACAATTCAACATTCCAAAGTCCTTTGTATCATCAACATTCTATATTCTAAGGTCCCTTTCAGCTGCTAACATCCTATGTTCTAACATTCTCTGAACCATTAGAGAGGTTCTCCTGTCATTACCAGGGACAATTAATTCAATGTTTCTTATCCTCCATCTAATAAGTTTCTTTGTTATTTTTACACTAAATCTTCAGTTCTCGTCAGAAAACAACTTGAAATAAAAAAGCCCTTGAGGACTTTAGTGTTGTCTTCACACAGCCTACAATAGTGAAAAGAACTCTACATTTGCAAACATCAGTTTTATTACTGACTTCTTAAAAAGCTGACATCTCTTTTCTTAATAATATCACCTTCATTTCCAAGTCTATCTCTCTTTTCCTTCCCTCCCCAAATTGTCTGACTTGTGACTCTTACTAACCATGTGGAAATAGGCAAAGAGTCTTAGTATCCTCATCCACAGTCTGCAGTTGATAATAATATTACATCCCATACCATGAAAGGTTATGGCAAAAGTACTTTGTAAACCTTAAAAAAATGAAAGAAAGTTGTTATATCAGAATGCACTATTAACCAAATATAGACAGAGAAGGAGAGATACAGACACGGAGAGATAGACTTATGGGGGAGAGAGAGACAGAGAGAGACAGAGACCGGCCTAGGTCTTGGAGGAGTGAGAGAAACCCAGATTGAAATACAAATGGCATCCTGAAGAAGGCTGCCAATCCCTGGACCCTGGGCGACAAAAACAAAGAGCTATAGATGGTTACTCTGATTCAGCAAAGTATGGTGGTGTTTGGAAACAGCTTCAAAAAGTCTTCAGTGAAGACAGATCTGGGAAATGGATCAGTTGGATTGCCACAGGGTTCCAATGGGAAAATGTGGTTATAAAATTAAGGGTTTTGAGAAGATAGTATGAAAAGAGCATTGGTCCAAAAGAGTGATTTCCATAGTTTCACAATACCCCCCAAAGAAAAATAAGGAAAATCCAAAAGTTTACTGGATGAGTAAGGAAGTTTGCCTCCCACCTCTCCACAAGAGAAATAGTAGAAAAATAGGTGTGGAATGAGTCAGAGTGGGCAGTGGCTGCAAGAAGAGCTGAGCTGCTGGACAGCTCCTGCCTGCTTCTGTGGGATGATTGCTGCCAGGCTGAACCTGCCAAGCTGCTCAGTCCTGGACTCTTTTGAGAGTATAATGGGTTGGATTCAGGGGGCTCACTTCAATGGATCAGTGTAGCCTTTTTTCTATCATCAGTTGCTGGGTGAGCTAGATGCAGTTCAGTTGAAGTCTTGCCATGGTCTATATCAGCTAGAGTGCTATGAAGTCCTTTCCAGTGGGAGAAAAACTCTTAGTTCTTGACAGGCACCAGACTCCATCTATCTCCTCCATTTAAAGATGGCACCTGAGAAATTCTCATCGTTTACCACTCAGCTACTTTGCTGTATTTTTTCATCTCTAGAAATTTCATTTTGCAAGAGGAAATCGACTCAAATAGTGAAACATCTTCAGATCATTTCAAACCCTGGCTGCATAAGTTTAAAATCTTCCTTTTCCCCTACCAAATTGGTAAACTCCTTCTTCTCCCTTATCGCCCTTTAGATTTTGAGCTCCTTGAAAGAAGGAACTGCCTTATGCCTTTCTTGGTATCCCCAGTGTTTAGCAGAGTGCCTGGCCCCCAATAGTCACTTAAGGAATGCTTATTACCCTTGATTTCAAACATTTTTTATTAGCTATCCCTCATATCTAGAATTCTTTAATCAATCAGTAATTAATAAACATGTATCAAATACCTACTGTGTAACAGACACTCTGCTAAATGCAGAGGATTCAAAAGAAAAAGTCAAAAGATAGGCTCTGTCCTCAAGGAGTTTACAATTTAATATGACTAGAGGAGGTACAACATTCAATCAAAGATATACAAAGTCAGCTAAAACCAGTACAAATAGGAAATAACAGAAGAAAGACTAGAATTCAAAGAGATTAAGGAAGGCTTCTAGGAAACTCTTTCCCCCTTATATCAACCCCCTGGTTTTCCTGACTTCTTTCTAGTCCCAACTAAAATCCCACCTTCTACAGGAAGTCTTTCCCAATCCCTCTGAATTTTAGTGTTTTCTTTCTACTGATTATTTCCATTTTATATAGGTTTAATTTGCTTTGTATTCATCCTGGTTTTTGTTTGCTCAGTATACATTTGATTGTATGTCTTCTTCTCCAGTAAACTATGAGCTTCCTCAGAGCAGGAACTATTTTTTTTAATAGCCTCAGCTCTTAGCACAGTGACTGCCATGTAATAAGTGCTTAATATGTTTATTGATGGCCTGGACTCACTGATTCTCTTAGAGCCTCTACTCTAGGGTTGTTTAGTAATTTCTAAAAGAAAGTTGCCCTCTCCTATAAACATGTTCTTCCCAGCCCCAAATTCCTTTCCCCAAGGTGATACCAAGTTCCTCATTTTTTATTTCTTACACTTCTTCTTTGGGAATCTTATGTAGAGAAGTGGCTAGGGACCAAGATATGACTGCAGTCTTTGCCTGGGAAGCAAGATCAGTCACTTGACCATCTCTTGCTAAGCTGTAAAACTTCTCAAAGCCTCCCACCCTTTTTACTGGGAAATATCCAGTTTGCATCAGAAGACTTTCCCCTTTCCTTTTCATTGTATCTGCCTTTTAGCCTCTACTGTCCATCTTTTGCTTTAACCTTTCTGGAGCATCAAGAAGGTGTGACATCACAGAAAATTGTCAGGAATTGATAGTGGTATAAGATGGAGCTACCAGTTTTTTTTTTAAAAGCAATATAATATAAGTCCTGGTCTTAGAGTTAGAAGGCATGGGTCCTGTTCCTGCTACTCAATAGCTCTATGGACCTGAGTTTCCTCATCCTCAAAATGAAAAAGTTGGGATAGATGATCCCTGAAATCTATCTCAGCTCTTCCATTGCTCTGCTCTAACAATCAGTGTTCTGAGACCTCTCTGTCTTGAGCATTCAATGTTCTAATAGCCCATGTCCTAGGGCCCTTCCCAGCTCTAGAATTCTAGGTAATTTAAATGACTATCTCACTTTGTTCCTTGGTACAGTGTGTATTTAAGAAAACCAATAACTCCAGGAGCAGCCAAGAGATCTCTCTAATATGATTTGAGGAGTCCGTTTTTATCATTAGAGACCAGGAGAATTCTATTAGCCATAATGAAATCCTATGGGGCTTTGGAAGCAGGAACGACAACTAAATGTCATTATTAGTTGCTCTCAGTTGGGTTTTTAAAGTTCCATAGTGTGAGCAAGTCAGATACAGAGTAGTCGTGTTTGATTCTATTTGAGGTTAATGCTACTCAGTGTGGGGGAAATGAATTTTCTCAGAGCTAGGCCAGGCCTCTCAACATAAAATTGATGGGTTGAGGAAAATAGTAAAAAATAACTACTCACATCTGTTCAGCATGTTAAGGTTATAAGGTATTTCCATAGCCACGAGCTTATTTGCTTTTCACAATCATATCATGAGATGCGATCTCTGTATGTGTGTGTGTTCACATTAACATATATATATATATATATATATATATATTCCCATTTTAAAGATGAGGAAATTAAGGTTACATGTAATGTCATAGCAAGTATAAATGACAACTAGAACTCAAATCTTAAGTTTTCTGGCTCAAGGGCCAAACTCCCTTTTTATTTTCTTAAACCACACCAAGTAGTCTCCCTGCTTCTCCATTGAACTTTCCCTGAAAAAATTTGTGATGGGTGAAAGAAAGAGCAGTATTTGGAGACAAATTTGAGTTCAAATCCTACTAACTTTACCTGTAAAGTAAGATAATTTCATGCTAGAGTCTAATTTTCCTCCTAGCTAAAGTCAGTGATCACCTCCATCCCCACACTGTCCCTTCCCCTGTATTAAATATCACAACTCTTTTAGCAACTCTCAACAACTCTCAGCTGGCATCTCAGTCCTTGATTCCACACTATCTAGTCAAATTCATGACTTGTTTGACCAACCATACTTTGAGCTTCCTGAGGTCCTGAGATATGATTTATACTAAACATTAATTAATGAAGAGGAGTACTTCTATCTTCTGTGATTGGAGAAGTGATCCTTGAACTTATTACTGAGATGTGCTCACTGTTTTTGCAAAAGCAGGGCAGTGAGATTTTGAGGGAGTCAAGAAAAAGTTTGTCTATTGCTAATATCTACATTTCTACTTAGCTATTCAGTCATTTATTCAAGAAATATTTCCTGAATGCCTGCTATGGATAAAGCACCCATTCCAAGATAAAAGGTATGGTGGGTATGCTGCACTTGGAGTCAGAAGGTAGGGGTTAGAGTCCCATCTGTTTCACTTTATTCCCTGATAATTTTGGATTTGACCTCTTTCAACTCAATTTTCTTATCTGTGCAGCAGCACCCATTCTGGGAACATTTCCCAAACTAGACATTCAGATTTTCGGATTAGATCCCTTGGGGGCTCAACTGCTACTATCTAAGATTCTTATGGAATGCTCTGTGAAGCCACATCCAAAAAAAAAAAAAACTCTAGTCATAAATTCTCACAAGTATTTTTTCCTTTTACAGTCAGCCAGTAAATACAATCGACTCAAAGCAAAAAAAAATGATAATAATTAAAACTCTTCTCCCAGAAACTCAGAGCATTTTCTCACACTCTCACAAATAAAAGCCAAATCAACAAACATTTATTAAACTCCTACTGTTTGTCAACCACTGTGATAAGCTCTGAAAATAAAAATTGCAGCAGCAGTCCCTATTCTCATGGAGCTCATAACCTAATAGAGGCAATATGAAGACTACTGTGAAATATATAGATATATGTACATATCATATATCAAGTGTGTACATAGATGCAAAGAAACATAATATGTGATAAGTTGGAGATACTCATAGCACTCATATTTTGGGAGATTATGAGAGGAGTTGAGGAGACACCTAAATCTTAGGCCTGAATAATGGGAAGCATGATGGGGTACCCTTAACAGTAATAAGGAAATTAGGAAGAGGGGAGGATTTAGGGGGAAAGATAATGAGTTCATTTTTGGACTTTTTGAGTTTGAGTTATTTATTCTAATCCAACTCAAGATGTCCAATTAGGGAGATGTAAAAAAAAGACTTGAAATTGAGAGGTTAGGGATGGATAAACGCTGGTGAGATCACCAAGTGAAATAGTATAGAGGGGAAATGAGAAGAGAGCACAAAGAAGAGTCTTGAGGTATACCCAGAGTTAGATAAGTACTGAATAAAGATAAAGATGACCAAGAAGAAGCGGTCAGATAGGTAAAAGGAGGACCAAAAAAAGCAGTGTCCTTTAAACCTAGAGGGAAAAAAAGATTATAAGAAGAAGAGGATAATCTACAATTTCAAAAGAAAGAGGGTTGAGGAAATTCTATTTTGGCAAATAAAAGATGATTAGGAGCTTTTAGAGAAAATTGTTTCAGTTGAATGATGGGATTAGAAGTCAGATAACATAAATTTATTAAGAGAATGAGAAGAAAGGATTTGGAAACACCTATTAAAGATGACTTTCTCAAGAAATGTAGCCATAAAAAGACAAGAGAGATATAGGTCAGATCAAGTTAAAGAATTTTGAGGATCAGAAAGATATAGTCATGTTTGTAGGCAAATGGGAAGCAATAGTAGACATGGAGAGATTTATGAATATTAAGAAGCTGATGATACTTTTGAGATGGTGAATGGAAGGAGGTCAATTTTCTGGAGAAGACTTGAAGAAATGGGATCACTTGTGCATGTAAAAGAATGGTTACCTTGGCAAAGAGAAGGGTCATCCCTTCATATGAGAAGGGGTGCAGGTGCAGGTGCAGGAGACCTTTTCTCTGCCAAGGACTATTTGGATATTTATAACATTATTCAAGAGATATATTTAACCAAACATTAATTCATTCACTCCTAAAAAGCTACTATATTTATTGAATTTTGAGTCCTGCCTGCAGTTGCCTTGGCAATGCTAGATGAGTAAGGCCCACAGGCTGGAGGTTCCCTTCCCCTGGAATGAAGAGATAGTGGAGTAAGACTGGGTGATGTGAAATAAAGAGGGGAGAAGATGAGGTAGCCCTCAATTGAATGGCCTCAACTTTTTCAGTTCAACTCATGAGACAAGGTTTTGGTTAGGCAAGTGGGGTAGAGGACTATGGGAGAAATTAGGAGGGAAGAAAAGATTTGGAAAACATTTTCCGCCACTTCCATCAGTTCCTCTCCCCTCTATTTGGAGGGCAGAGTGCTAAGCTATTCTCAATGCCTTCTATAGAGAGGGTAGAGACTGGACTATCAGCTGCAATCGCAGCTCTGTGTGGTTTCAACCCCAAGGAACAAAATGGTCCTTTGTGTCCTGAATCCCCATCCCACCAAACCCCTGCATTCCTGCCTCCTTTTGAGTATTATCTCCTGCCTTTTTAAATTGGATTCCCAGTGCTTAGCATAGTCACTGACACCTAGTAGTTACTTTAAAAATGTTTATTGGGGGAAAAAAACTTAAAAAAAAAAGTTTATTGGGTTGGATTGGAAAATCAGCTTTGGTGAATGAAAGAATAAATCAATTCAAGAATTATAAAAGGACCACCCTGCCTCAGTGAGGGCCCAGTTGAGATTATGTAACATATATTTGGATGAATACAGTTAGCACTTGAATCATGTGACTAGGAACCTGAGATATTACATTTTCATTGCTACCCCAGTCCATTAAAACCAAGAGAACATTCTACGCATTAGCAAAAACATAGTGAGATGAACAGCCTCGATGGAAGCAGCTCCTCAGCATTTCAGAGAACTAGGATAACTGTATTAGACCGGCCATGGAGGAAGAAAAGCAAAACAAAACAAAACAAAACCCTTCAGAATCTGATGAGACTTTATAAAAATTATCTCTTATGTATCTCTTTCCCTTAAACCTAATTCCTCAGACCCAAAATGACTAATCTGTAAACATGTTCATCAAAAATATGTATGTACAATGCTAATCTGACTTTTCGCTGCTGAGAAATTTTGTAACTTAAAAATATACATGTGCATATGGATGAAAAAAATAAAGATGCTACTCAAAAAATATCAGATTTTTTTAATCTTTAGAGAAAGAATTGATGAGACCTGAATGTAAATTGAAGCATACTTTTTTGAACTTTATTTTTTCTTGTTTTTTCTTTCTTTTTTGGTCTGTTCCATTTTGCAACATGGCTAATACAGAGATATATTTTACATGACTGCATATGTATATGTCAAAATGCTTGCCTTCTCAAAGGGGAGGGAATTTGGAACTCAAATTATAAAAAGTAAATGGTAAAATTACTTCTACATGTAACATAGGGAAAAAATGAAATAAAAACATTCTTTAAAATGGGGAAGGGGAAATAAACTCATCAAATTTTTTTCCAGATGAATTGTTGCTTGCCCACATCTCTTTCAACTGAGTTCCAAAAATCAATCTCATCATTTCAAAGTCTTATACTTTCCTGATTTAAATTCCATTTTATTAGATTTGACTGCCTCCCTGCTAATCCAGATATTTAAGGATTCTGACTATCAGAACTCAATTTCATCAGCAGAACAAAGATGAGGAACTCGCTCGAAAGATATCTATATGTAGTAAGAAGACCAGAGCATCCACCTTTGCTTGCTTCTATGGCAAGTTACTTCCTCACTCTGGACATTATTTTTTCCCCATCCTAAGTGCTGGAGGTACAAAGACAAGAGTGAAATAGTACCAACCCTCACGGAGCTATTATTCTCTGAGGGCAGACAACATTTACATGTTTAGAAATAATAGAAAATATGCAGAATGTAAATGTAATAATGATGTTTGTCCTTCATTTTCAAAGAAGACCATGACATTAGGGAGGTGATGCCATGACAAGCACATGAATTGGATTTGAGTGTGGAGGGTCTGGGCTAAGTCACCAGCTTCACTTTCTCCTCCAGAGCCATCTGGGTCCAGTGGCCAGATATGAATCAGGATGACTGGAGATGGATCGGGATGTGGGGCAAACAGGGTTAAGTGACTTGCCCAGGATAACACAGTAAGTGTCAGAGACTGGATTCAAACTCCCCTCCTCCTGATCTCCATCCACTGCTCCATCCAACTGCCTGAATGTAAAAATGGTAACAATAGCAACAATAATATATTGTTTTAAGATTTGCAAGGATCATTATCTCAATGGATTCTCACTACACCCTGGTGAGATGTTGATTCAATTATTATCTCCATTTTCTTGTTGTTCAGTTGTGACTGATTCTTCACAACCCCATTTGGGGTTTTCTCGGCAGATATAGTAGAGTGATTTGCCATTTCCTTTTCCAGCTCATTTTACAGAGGAGGAAACTAAGGCAAGCAGGATTAAGTGATTTGCCCAGGTCACACAGCTAATAAGTGTCTGAGGCCAGATTTGAACTCATGAAGATAGTCTTCCTGACTCCAGGTCTGGTACGCTTTCTCCTTCACCACTTAACTGACTTTTTGCAAATAAGAAAACTGAGACTGAAAGGTTAGAGGATTTGTAGAGGGTCATGTAATTAGTAAGTGTCTGAGTCAGGATTTGAACTGAGGAGAACAGAAAGAAACTTAGAAGGACTCACAGTCAAGCAGAACAGTTTTGAGAGTAGCACATGTAGTTTATTATCCATTTATATTTATATATTTAAAACAGGTATGAAATGAAGCTTAATGGTTTCATATACAATTAGCTTTTTGTCTTCTGCCTGTGTTCACTATTTTTAGTGGATGGAAATGTTTCAGAACAAAAAAAAATTGAAAATGTTAAAGCTAGAAGGGATCTTAGAGATAATTCAGGTCAGCACTTATATAGTGATTTTTGCAACAAAAAAAAAAAACTACATAAATTGGCTCCTTGATCCTCACAATGCTATAAGGCTTGTTCTGCTTTATTATTATTCCCATTTTCTAGATGAAGAAAAGGAGGCTATGAGAAATTCAAATGACTTGCCCAAGGTCATCTAGAAGGATCTGAGATAGAATTTGAACCTGAATCTAATCTAATCCATCTAACCAATAAGGCCAACTTTATTGCTTCTACTGTTTCCACCTTGGAAGGTAAATTGAGACTGGAAAAAGTTCTTTGAATATCAAGCAGAAGAATCTATATATATTCGATTCTAGACGTAGGGAGTCACTGAAGATTATTATATAGGGTCATGTCATGGTAAGGCTCATACCACGTGGAGGGTGGATTGATCTCTGAGGTCCCTACTGTCTTTAAACTCTTAAAATTCTAGTTATTCTTCATACAGAGGCTCCACCCCTTTTCCTGGTGAAGAAAAAGGTGAGAGAAAAAAGAATGGCTTGAACATGCAAGTAGGTAGTTCAGAGTTTATTGATGAAGCCCAAGTATTCTGAATTTAAGTATAATTGTAGAGACTTTCTTTTCCCCCCTGAGAAAAGGAGAGAAAAAGAAAAAGGTATGAGATAATCCCTTGTTTTGGTCCTGTGTGTGGTTGCAAAGTCCCTTAAGGATTGGTTAAGACGTTAAGCCTTTTAACAGTTATTAACATCTCTGTCAGAAAGAAATACTCTCAGGGGAGGTAAAGTCTTAAATTTGATAAGGTGACATTTCTAGCCTGGGGAGCCCACACTCTTGGGAAGTTATGGACTTCTCAGCCCTTTGTTGTCAAAACTCACCCCCCCCCCCCCCGCAAACATGTGTGGAAGGTTATTTACAGCAGTGGTTTCGGACCATTTTATGAAGATTTACCCTAAGAACCCGTGGTGCCACCCTTAGCATTTGGGTTGTCATTCCACAGCCCTGGACTGTGGTTGCCTGAGGGAATCTGAGGTGCCACCTCTAGCTTCTGGGTTTCTCTCTGAGCTGAGGCTGCCTGAAAGAAGAATTCACCTGAGCAGAGCTTGTGTCTGGATGTGGAGCCTGGACCTGACCCCAAGAACATAACAGGCACAGTGCTCTCTGAGACATGCCAAGATGTTCTACGGCTCTCAAGCCTCCCCTTTGCTTTAAGGGTCGGTCCGTAGGTATGGTGAAGGACTATCTCTCTGTCCCCCATCCCCCACTCCAGATCGCATACTCACTGAAGAAGTAGAGGGATTTTGCATAATGATGGACCTTCATCTGCATTCCCTAATCAAGTTAGCTTCCCAGCCAGGGAACAGGCGGGCGGGCTGTGAAAATAAAGATTCTTCCCATGTGCAGACCCTAGAATGTTGGCGCATAAATTAGCGCTGTGGCTGGCGACTGTGGGAAGGGACTCTCCGCAGGGCCTGCCTGGGCACCGAGATTAGATTTGCTCTGCTTGCCCCCAAGGGGCAGAGCTCAGGGCAGTGTCGAGGGGAGGAAGGTTTGGGGGGATCATGAGGAGCAGACTGACTTCAGGTAGCTCAAGATAGAGCAGCCTAAGCACCTGAGCTGCCCAGGTGGAAAGGGCTGCCTCAGCAGGGAGTGAGCTTCCCAATCGCTGGGTGACGTAGAGGACTCCTGCTCATCTGGGCATTGGACCAGGCTGTACTCCAGGATCCGGCTCGGGCATTCTATGGCTCCAAGTTAACCTTGGGAAGGTATTGTTAACATGACGACCCAAATAGAATATTAAGGAAGGAACCCCCCCCCCCAAGATCTGCACTGTTGTTCAGTCATTTCAGTCATGTCCAAAGTTTCGGTACCCCATTTGGGATTTTCTCGGCAAAGATACTCGCTATTTCCTTCCCCGCTCATTTTACAGATAAGGAAACTGAGGCAAATGGAATTAAGTGATTTGCCCAGAGTCATACATTTAAACTCACAAAAATAAATTTTCCTGACTCCAGGGTCTGACAGTCTATCCATTTAGACACTTAACTGTCCCCAGGCAGCTTAATCCCCTTAGAAACAGCCTCAGTTCCCCCAGACCCCTAAGGACAGTGTTGACTTCCTCAATCAATCAATAAACATTGATCCCTGTATTTACAAAGTGCTTATTTATGATCACCAGGCACTAAGCTAAGGGCTCAAACTCACTAAGTATAGCCAGGACTACTCTAGATTTGCCCCGAGTCCAGGCTTGGCTCTGGACCCCACACACCCCTAGCGACACCCTGGGCTCCTCGGATTCCCAGCAGATGGTGTTGCCTAGGACAATTGGGGCTCAGGCTTCTCTCTCAATCCTCCTTAGTGGACTGACTCTTTGGAGGGAAGGGGTGGGGGGAAGCTTCCTCTGTCCCTGAAAATATGACCCAAACTCCTCTGAATTCACAAAAAAGGGGAATATTAGGGAGAGGTCGACAGAAATCCTTGAGGAGCGCCTATCACACCTAGTAAATAGTCTTCTAGAGTTTATAAAGGGAAACAGCTTGAGACATAAGTCTAGAAAGTCAGGGTGGCACCTCACTGTAGATCACCAACCCTACAATGTGTGACGGAAAAATTCGAACTCAGCCCAGTAGGAATAGGGAGCCATTGAAGTTGTATGCTTAGGAGAAGTTAAGTTTCACGAGAGACCTGACCAAGTTGGCATTCTTGCTTGACAGTTCAGGAGATCCAGAATGAGAGGTGATCCATGCCCTCAGTAGCAAGGGCAAGAGAAGGGTGGAAAGAAAGATTAGCAACGGACTGATTGAGAGATAATGAGGTGCCCATGGTTGCCAAGGAAACCAGAAAAGACATGTAATTTGGTCTCCTCTCTTAACTAGCAGTAAATCATGATATACAGACCGAGCTGATGGAGGGACAGTTCTTGCCACAAAAGCATCTGGAGAGGAAATGTTTAGAACCCGCAATCCTAGAATAACAAAAGGTGAAAGGCGTGTTAGGATAGAACAATTAGAACTGGAATAGGCCATAGAACATAGACTGGTGGATCTGAAGGAGACCTGAGCATCCAACCCACCCACTTCAAGATGAGGAAAACAGAAACTCAGAGAGGGGAAAATAATTCGCCTAAGGCTGCACAACAAATTTCTGGCTGAGCATCAACTGGACCCATTTTCTTCTCATTCCCAGCCTACCATTTCACCCAGCTCAAGTATCCTAACTGATCTGCAGTTCCTTGCTTCCTGGGAACTCTCCTTCCAATTAAAACCAAATTTCCTTCCCCTGGGGCCACCCTCTAGGCTAAAACCTAATAAACTAATCTGTGTTTGGGCGATAATGGCCATTAATAGGCTGACTTGTTAAATGTGTTACAGATTCTAATCAACAAAATTGCTTTGTAACAGTGGCCTTCTAGAGACACAATACTTTAAAACAGAGGAATTATTCTAGAAGTGGAAGTTTCAAGCCAAATGATTTAGGGTTAGTGATGAGTCAGTGTGCACATGAGGGAGTCGTTCTGCTTAGAAGTAAAGCCAGCCCTGACTTCAACTAGAGAGAACTCCAGCAAAAAATCCTCATTCTATTCCTCAAAACAGAGTTGACACCAAAGTCTTTAAGGGTATTGAGAATCAAACTAAATGAGGAACTGGACTGAATTCCATTATATCTCATTTCATTCCAATTCTTTTCGAATACTATTTTATTTGCTTCTAATTATATTTGATCCTGTGCCATTATAATTATATTACATTTCCCTTCCCTTCCATAGATATTTATTAAGTCTCTACAGGATGGCCAGCACAATTCAAGACTCTCTAAGGGATATAAAAAAGTCAAAGCAGAATGTCTCCATTTTAGAGAGACAGTTTGCTTAGAGAGCTAGAAGCCATTAAGCAATCAGAGAACAGGAATAAGGAACTATGCTATTTTTAAAAAATAGCTTTACAAGCATCTCGTTTGATTATTATTAGATGGTAACAGAGAAACATAGAGTTTAAGATGTTCCAAATTGTAAATGGACCTCAGAAAGCCTTACTTGCAAGCATTACAACACATGACAAGTAACCTCTCCACTGCACGTCCACTTGGACACTACCACTGACCAGAAACTCACTACCTAATGAAGTGACTCATTCCATTTTAGGAAATCTCTCACTGTAAGGAAGATTTTTGTAATACTGAACCAAAATCCGCCTCCTTGTCACTCCCCTTTTCCCTTTGGTCTGAATTCTATTCTTAGGGACCAAGAAGAAGTCTAATCTCCAAGATAAAGAATGGAAAAATCTCGGTGTTAGGAGGTTCTTCAGCGGTCATTTAATCCAACATCTATCTAAATAAAAAATCTCCTCTTTAAATGATTTTCCAACCTCTGGTGAAGGGTAATGAAGAAAGTCCCTTCTACCTTGATAAGAGCAAATTGTCAGGAAAATTGTCCAATATATTGAACTCAAATTTATTTATTTATTGGGTTCATTGTTCCTAGGTCTGGGGCCTCCACAGCCATGCAGAAAACTCTAATTACTCTTTATGAAATAAATTTAATTTTTCTTATGAATTTAACAATCATCAACAAACAAGAACAAAAAAGGGAATTTCGAATGATACTGCTAATTTCTGTTATTTTTTAAAGTATTTATTACATCTACCAAGGCAATAACAAAATTTTCCTGATTCTGCCCGCTTTGAAACTTTTTCGCTCTTTTGTGTTTTCAAAAATGGAATTGATGTTTATTTTTTCTTGGGTTTTTTGCCTCTTATTACTCACCAAATCATGTCCATCCCTCCCCAAATACAAATTCTTCTTTGTAGTAGCAAATAAATATGTGGGAAAAAACAAATGCACAGTCTGCAAATACATGTCTCCTTGGTGATATAATTTGGAGGCCCCTCACTCTTCTGATTGCCTTCCTCCGAATGGTCTTCAGTTTGTCTATAAGCTTCCTAAAATGTGACACTAACAACTGAAACACAATACTTCAGGGCAAAGGGGTATAGAACTATCATCTCATAGTCCTGAATAGTATGTCAGGGATAGACTTTCAGATACTTGAAGAGGCTTCTATGGGGTTCAGTGGACAGATAGAATGTTGGACCAGGCGTAAGGAAGAACTGAGTTTATTTCTGGCCTCATATACTCATTAGCCATGTGACACTGGGCAAGTCACTTATCTGTTATCTGCCACAGTTTCTTTTTTTTCTGTAAAAATAGAATAATAATAGGACTTACCTCTCAAGGTTTCTGTGAGGATCAAAGGAGATAATATTTGTAAAGTGCTTAGCAAAATTTAAAGTACAATTTAAATGCTAACCACAATGATTACTGTTTATGTAAAACCCCAAATTCTTTGTCACTCAATTCAATTGAGCCTCGGCCTTAACATGTACTTATGCCATCTTGTACTTATGAATTGAGCTTTGTAAATCCAATTTGCATGGCTTTACAATTTGTCAGATGCAGTTCATTTGACACAAAGTTAATCTTTTTAGATTTCAGTTCTGTGATTTTGTAGGTTGGACAGATCTCAGCTTTGTGTAATCCGCAAATTTAAAAAATGTCCTTTCTTTACCTTTATCTTAGTCTTTGAAAAATAGATGGCTCAACATCAAGCACAGATCCTCAAGGCTCTTAACTTAGAGACTTTCCTCTAAATTGGCATCAATTCACAATATAGATTCAGTTATTCAACTAGTTCCTAATATACTAAGTTGTATAATTAAGTGGCCCAGGTTTCTTCAGTTTGACCACAAGGATGTTGCAAGAAACTGTGATAGGTCAAGAAAATATTTTAGACACAGGAGATCTGGATTTCAGCAAAGCAGTCAATAATCTAGCAACTGCCGAAAGAGTTTGGCAGAGCCTGCTCTTTTGACAAATCCATGCTGGCTCTGAAGTATTTCATGATGTTATAAAAGGAATGGTTGATTAGCATTAGCGAGGGAAGAGGTGATTATTTTATCAAATGCTTTGCTAAAATCCTACATCTAAGACTAATTTATCAGTCTGGTAGCTGAGTGTGGTGGTTGTGGGCATCAACTGCTATTGCTAGACTCAGAGAAATCTGGAAGATAAAAGGGAAGTGGAGAAGACTAGCGCAGTAGTAGAAAAGGCTTTTGGAAGGAGAAGGGATTTCAGTTGAAGAATAAATCAATTTTAGATGGGCAGAAAGAAAAGAGAAGACATCTTAAGTGGTTAAAAAAATATTCTGTGCAAATGCTGAGAGGTGAGAATGAAAGTGCTAACTCCTGAAGATGGTCTAAGTAGAACTAGACCTTAGATCCCAGTCTCCCATACTCCAAGTTTAGCATACTAACCATTAGACCACACTGCCTCAACTGTCTATCCAAACTACCCTTCTCTCCTTAATACAGACCCTCTAAAACATCTAGTTAGACCACATTCTAGCTGTGTAATCTTGGGCAAAGTACATTAAGCCTCTGTTTGGGGCAAGGGGAAGAAGACAAGATGATTTTGGACATAGAGGAGAACAAACCCTTAGAAATTATTTTGTCTGAACTCATTGTACATATAGGGAAACTGAGGCAATTGTTTATTTATTTTTTGCCAAGAGTCATATAGTTTAGTAACTAGCAAGAGCAAGAGATCAGGGTTTGAACCTAAGCAATCTAGACTGCTAGCCACTATGTATTCCTGTCTCTCTAGGCCCCTAGTCCAATCCAGGAGCCTATAAGAGATAATGGATTTTATAGGTTAAACTGCAGGCTTGTGCAAAATGCAGCCCAAAGTACAATTTTATGTCCCCCCCCTTGTGGGTTTACTAAATGTTTTAGTAAATGAAGCCGAGCTACTGCAGAGCTCCCACTAAAGTGGCAAATCAAAATATATTTTCTATTGTTTCAATAAAAACTTTTAAAAGTAAGGTTGGACAGCCCTGGGTTATAGAATGCCAAGCTTAGCAGCTTTTTATGACCAATGGGCAATGGGGAATGATGGTGAGGTTCTGGTTCTCATAAAAATTTCTATCTTTGTTCTGGAAGTATTGTCACATTTGGGAGTTAACTGCCAAAATGGGGTGGCACTATTATGAAATTATGATGAGACCCCATAAAGTATTAGTGAAATTGGAATCATAAGACCTCGGCTTAAATCCCTAATTTGCTCCTTAAACCAGATATACATATATATTTGGCCTTCCCATTTCATGCTGGTCTTCCATTTCCTCATCTGTAAAAGGATGAAGCATGTGGACTAAGTGATCTCTAAGATGAGCTCTCTTTCAGCTCTGAGAGTCCTATCTATGATCCTAATGCAAGGGCATAGCTTTCTGATAGCTGTCTGATCTGCAAAGATGGGGCGGCTGCATAGCCTGGGGGTGGAGTGTGCTTAACTGGGCCACAGAAAGTTTCCCCTCAAAGCCTCTGCCAGATGAAGAGCTCATTGACTTAACTGAAGATGATGCCAAAATGGAGGCTCTGGTTATTATTAGATCTCTGACCTAGTTCAATTATTTTCTTTCTGTGGGAATTGAATATATTAAGGAAAATAAGTGTCTTGGGCAATGCTAAAGGAGAGAGCCTGTTAAGGAATCACACGAGGGCTACCTTGCAGGAAACGTAGCAGCATTTGGGGCAGGAGGAGTTGTCTTTGAGAAATCGGGGGGGGGGGGGGATCCATGGAGGACTCATTTGGAATCTAGGGAAGAACCTTTGTAGCATAAGGGACTTCTAATGAGAAAGTCCAGCATCTAAGCACACAATAGGTAACTAATAGATGCTTATATATTGATTAGAAGATGACATAGCAGAAGGAGAACTAGTTTTAAAGCCAGAAGACTTGAGCCTGAGGTAATTGAGCTTGATTACTAACTGTGTAATCTTGGGCAAAATACATTAAGTCTCTGTTTTCCTGTTTGTTATATAGGGCAAGGGGAAGAGGACAAGATGATTTTGGACTGATTAAAAAAAACCCTTAGAAATCATGTAGTCTAAACTCCTCATTTTATAAATGGGGCAACCAAGGGTAATGAATTAATTCTTAGTTGTGAGACCTTGGACAATTACTTTGCCTCTGAATATCAATTTTCTCACCTGTAACAACAATAACCATCTTAATAGTAGTTGTTGAGCTGTTTCAACCATGATCAACTGTTTGTAACTCCACTTCGGAGTTCATCCCTATATTCTTGGCAAAGATGCTGAAGTGGTTTGCCATTTCCTTCTCCAGCTCATTTTACAGATGAGGAAACTGAGAGAAACATTGTTAATTGACTTGCCCAATGTCACACAGCTAGCAAGCATCTTGGTCTGAATTTGAACTCAGATCTTCTTAATTCTAGGCAAGGGGGAGGGGAAGGTACCACTGTGGCTAGAGCACTGGGCTTAGAATCAGGAAGACTCATTTTCATAAAATGCCAAGAAAAAGCCCAAATGGGATGGACAAGAGTTGGACATGACTGACCTACAAGTTCCAAATTCCAAGCCTGGAGCTCTATTCACTACAACATACAGAATCCTAATGATGATGGCTAACATTTACATAGCTCTTTAAAGCTTGCAAAGTGCTTTACAAATGTACATCTTTTTTTTTTTTTTTTGATTCTCACAACAACCCTGAGTATTAGCAATCCAAACTGGGGAGATGCTATTCTTAAATTAGGAAGAATACATCCAGTTCTGCTATCATTACTCCCTTTTTGACAGAAGCCATGAAAATAGTTCTACCATGTTCATGTTATTAGATTTTTGTGAGGGTCAAATGAGAAAATGAACATAACGTGCTTAGAGAAGTGATCTCAGAGCCTTGGGTGACTTGGGTTTAGGTCCTACTTTGGGCACAAATTGGCTGTGTCCTAAGTCCTTTAATTGTAGAGTGCCTTAGACAACTTTCTTAAGACTAAGAAATTCCTAAGAAGGTGCCAATTTGTACTAGTAGAGAGAATTTTCTTACACCAGAGTTCTTACATCAAGGAAATCTTAGGTCCAGTTCCTGACCTTCTCTCTATTATTAATTTTATAAGAGATATTCAAATGAAGTTGTATTTTCTTTTTAAAAAAAATATTTTCCACAGTTACATGGAAAAACAATTTTCAACATTCATTTTTTAAAATTTTATTCCCTTTCTGAGATGGTTTGCAATCTGATATGAGTTACACATGTAGCCTATCTTGTAAAACAAATGCCCCTGTTAGTCATTTTCTGGGGCGGGGGGAAGTACCAATAGATAAAATGAAAAACAGTATGCTTTGGTCTGCATTGAGATTCTATCAGTTCTAAAGCTAGCATTTTTCAATATGAGTACTTTGGAAATGTCTTGGATCACTGTAGTGCTAAGAATAGATGAGTCATTCATACTTATTCATTGTGCAATATTTCTGTTACTGTGTACAGTGTTCTCCAGGATCTCTTCACTTCTTTCTTCATCCATTTATATTGGCTTATAAAGGTTTTCTGAAACTAGCCTACTTATTCTTATTCAGCCGCTTCCCAACTGATGGACATCTGCTTAAGGTTTAATTCTTTGTCACTACAAAATGAATGCTATAAATATTTTTGTACAAATAGTGCCCCTCCCCCTTTTATCTCTAGGATACAGCCCTGGCAGTGGTCTGTAGTAGTGGCATTAAGAATCTCTATTTTCACTGATTTGAAGATTTCTTACAGCAATGCTGATTGCAACCCAGTTGCATGACTGCCTGATGATTTCAAATGGCTCTTAACAAGTCCTCTCTCCCTAAGTATATGCAAACCTTAAAGTACTCTATCATCATCATCATCATCATCACTGCCACCGCCACCACCATCACCACCATCAGTACCAGTTCATGGCAAAAAGGTAATCCAAAGATTATCCCTTGATTTCACCACACAACTAGCTCATCTTCTATATTTACATATTTCTTTGAGGATATCTTTGCTCCAGGTTTCTTCAAAGTTCTTCGTTTATGTGTTGCAGCCTGCCCACATCTACCATGTGACTCCTATTTGTCCTTCAGTAGACACTAATTTTTAATTTTTTAGAGATCATAGCTTTCAATAACATGCAGCCAAACTACACTAGTTGTACGTATGTCTGTAATAGATGTCATATCTAGAACAGGGATGAATGAATAAACACCTTGAGAGTCAAGGCTATTTTTGTATGACCTGCAAGCTAAGAATATTTTTATATTTTTAAATATTGTAAAATTTTATTTAGGACTATCAAAAACCATTCTAGGTTCATGAGCCATGCAAAAACTGGCAATGAGTTGGATTTGACCAATAGTTTGCTGACCCCTGATCTGGGCCACAGGTATTCTTTATCTACTTGGTTCTGTGAGTGGTTAGGTCAAAATCTTTCCACAAGATCCAGGCACTTCTATGATAACTGAATGCTTGATACATTCATTTAGGGAACTGTACCATTCATGTGAAGAATAGAATGTTTTGGATCAAATTCAAAATTCTTCCTATACCATTCAAGTCCTGCCATGATAGAATCTACCATATCTATTCAAGCTTCTCTCTCACTGCTAGATAGTATTAAAATCTTGTTGATACTCTAGTGCTGATATTCTAGCGGCAGTAGTTGTGGTTGTTGCTCAATCTTGTCCAATTTTTCGTGACTCTTGTGCAGGTTTAAACAGGTTATCCAGAGTCACATAGCTAGTGATTGTCTGAGGTCAGATTTGAACTCAAGAAAATGAGTCTTCCTGACTCAAGGCCTAGCATTGTATCCATATGCCACCTAGTTACTCTCATAAAAATCATAGTCTTTCTAAGAGAAGAGAACTCAAAATTTATCTAGTTCAACTTCTCTTTGGCAACAGTAATTTCTAACTTCCTTTCCAAAATACCTGATCTTTCATTGATAGAATTTCATCACTTTAACTTGAAACATTTTATTGAAAATGGTCCCAAGAAGGGCTGAAGTTACAAAGAAAAGGTTACACATACAGAAATAGCATCTGCAAGGTAAATACAGAATAAATGAGAAGTCACTTTAGAGGCAACTCTAGAGGAGTAGGGAGCTGTGCTGGTGATGGGAGGATACCATAGCACTTTAAAGGCTGCCTGGAGACCTCTGTCATCAATAGCACTGGGAGGTATCTTTTCCACTCTGCTCCTGGTCTTTGCCCAATGCCTTTGTTGGTGTTTCTTGGCCATAATTGTAGAGTCCCAGGAGAGTCATTACTGGCCAAGGTAACTGAGAGAGACATCTTGAAGGTGATGTTTGAACTGTCTTGAAGAAAGATAAGGATTCTTTTTTTTTTCTCATTTTGTACAAATGCTTTTTTTACATTAATAAAATATTCTTGTCTAAGAGTAAACAAAATACCCCCTTCCCTCCCATAAATATAGACTCACTTGAGCGATAAAGTAAAGGGGAGAGAAAAAAATTAAAATTAAGAAAAAAATAATAGTAATAATTGTAGGTATAGCCAGGTGACGCAATGGATGAAGCACCAGCCCTGGAGCCACGAGCACCCGAGCCCACATCTGGTCCCATACACCCAACAATCACCCAGCCATGTGACATGCAAGCCACCCAATCCCCACTGCCCTGCAAAAACCAAAAAGAAGAAAAAAAAAGACCCAAAATAAAATAAAATAGTAATAATAGTAGGGGTGGCTGGGTGGCGGATAGAGCATTGGCCCTTGAGCCAGGAGCACCTGGGTCCAAATCCGGCCTCAGACACCCAAAGATCACCCTGCTATGCATCCCCAGGCAGGCCACCCAGCCCCATTTGCCCTGCACCCTCCCCCAAATAATAACAATAAAAAAATGTGCTTCAGTCTTTGTTCCAACACCAACAACAATGTCGTGGGTGGATCACATTCTTTATGGTAAGTCCATTGGAAGATAAGGATTCTAAGAGGTGGAGGTGAACAAAGTGCTAAGACTCAACTGAATTCAAATCTGCCCTGGGACAAGTACTAGTTGTGTGTCCCTGGGCAAATTGTTAATCCTGTTTGCTTCAGTTTCCTCATCTGTAAAATGATCTGGAGATGGAAATGACAAATCACCCAGTATCTTTGCTACCAGAAAACCTCAAATAGAGTTGTTTTCCCCTCTGAGTTCTAGTGACATCACTCTCTTTTGGTTTTCCTCCCACCTGTTTGAGCAATCCTAATCTGTCTCCTTTCCTGGATTTTCATCCCCAGGCCATTTTTTGTGAGTGTGCTCCAGTTATCTGTCCTAGGCCTTATTCTTTTCTCTCTTTACTCTTTTACTTGGTTATCCCTCACCATGGATCTCATTATCATATGTTTGGAGACAAAGAATTCAAATCCTAAATCAATTGTTTATTACCTTACCACCTTAGGCAAGTCATATCCATTCTTGATCTCCTCACTTTCTTCATCTGTAGAATGAGGGTTTGGGAATAAATGACTTGACTTTCCTTCCAGCTCTTTATCTATAATGAGAAGAATCCAAGGTGTCAACTTTTAATTCAATTCAATTCAACCAACATTTAAATGTCTGTATAAGAGTAGTTGATTGGGAAACTCCCCTGAGGTGTTTCCAAAAGTTCCAGATAAAACCCCACCTGTCTTGTAGGCTTATCAAGTTGATTAGGGAACTTCATGATCAGCCCTCTTCATCCATACCCAATTTAGGCTAACCTTGTGCCTAAGACTGTCATCACGTCTGATGATATGAAGATAAAAAAAAAAAATGACACAGCCCTTACCCTCACCCTCAAGGAGACTGTGATAAGGAGATGTGAAATATATGCAGATAAATGGGATCAAGCTAGATGAAGCCCATTTGAAAAAGGGAATTGTTTCATTCTTTGGATTTGTATATCTTGTACTTGGCATTTAATAAATCCTCCTTGCTTGATAGAAAGAAAGGACAAAGCTAAGCCAAGTCCTGAAAACAGAACACTTTGAGGAAGAAGAAAATATTTCAAACTGGAGAGATTAAAAAAAACTTCATGGAGAACCAAAGCATATGAACTAAGCCTGGAAGAAAAATATTGTATGATAAAGTGTCGTTGTATCCTAGATTTGGGGACGTCAGAGATTAACATTCCAAAAAATCCTTCATTTTACAGATAAGAAAACTGGGGATTTAAGAGACTTTTACAAAGTCACACAAATATAAGCAGACATGACCCAAACCCCAGACCTCTAACTAGGGAACAACCCACTGTCTGGTTTTGCTGAAACAAAATATAATAAGAGATAGGGTAGTGAAATCCAGACTGAGTATGACCTCCAAAGCCAGGCTAGGGCATTTGCATATTTGTAGTTTATGCTGTAGGTAATTGGGAAGTACAGAAGGGTGCTGTAACAGGATCAGACTTGGACATTAAGAGGAGGAAACAATGGATTGGAGAGGAGAGCTTTCCTCAGAAGCCAGGAAATCCAATAGAAGGTTGTAACAATAATCTAATTAGGGGTCCTGAGGGTCTGCAATAGAGTGTCTGCCGTGAAAAGGAGACAGTCAATGTGAGAGAAGTCCTCTTGGAAGGAAGAGAGAAGGGGGAAAAAAAGGGAGAGAATGACAAAGTGGACTAATTGCTGTAAAGGCAATCTTCTCTCTGCAGCTTGCAAGAAAATGATGTAAAATGGTGTGAAGCTCACTGACTGGAGCTCATTTAACAGGAGTCCAAAAGGTTAAATACATTTAGTAAACAAATCCAGAAGTAGGAAAGGTTTGGTGTTTGGAGGAGAAACTTCAGCAAGTGCCACAGCAACAATAAAACAGAAAGTAGCCACATTCCAGGACCCCAAGATCAGTGGATCAAGCTGAAGCTCTTGGTTATTAGCTCTATGAATAACACTTTAATGGCAAAGGGTGTTTTGTTGCTGTTGTTGTTGAAGATTCCACAACCTGGAACCCTGTTTGGATATGTGGGACCAAAAGAGCAAAACCCAGTGGGAATTTGGAAAAAAAGCTGAGGAAGTTAATTATAGGTGCATTATAAGGGCAGCTAGGTAATGCAGTGGATAGAGTGCTGGACCCAAAGACTCATCTTCCTAAGCTCAAATTTACTAGCTGTATGACCCTGGACAAGTCTCTTAAAGTATTTGCCTCAATTTCTTCATTTATGAAATGAACATGGGAAGGAAATGACAAATCACTCTTGGTTTTTGTAGTTGTTTTTTGTTTGTTTGCCAAGAAAACTCCAAATGGGGGCCTGAAGAGTCAGACACTACTGAAAGTGACTGAACAACAGATAAGAAGGTGGGGCTCAGATAAATACAAGGTGCTGCTAAAGGAATTGGGATTTTTTCACTTGGAGATGTTATGAGAATAAAATATAAAAGAGATAGAGGAAAGGCAAATATGATAAAGAAAAGGAGATAAATAGAAGCAACAAAGAGAAAGGAGAGAAGGGAGAGGAAGGGGAGAGAAATAGAGGAAAGAGGGAAGTTTTAAGAAAGGGAAGAAAAAGAAAGGGAAAGAGACAATGAGAAGAGATAAAGAGGAAAAGGAGAGAAAAAAGGAGAGAAATAGAAGAAGGGAAATGGGGAAAGAGAGTGGAATCATCTCTTCTGGCCACAAGTTACCCCAATTCTGTCCTCAATTGCCAGTGGCAGGAGAACAAACAGCATGGAAAAAAGGGAAACGGGGAAGAAAAGTAAATAAAGTGTGGAGGGAAGAAGGGGGAGAAGGTATCAGAGGCAAAAGGTTTACACAGGGAGAGGTTAAGGGAGAAAAATGTTTTGACCCTAGCATCAATGAAAAATGAAAGTAAAACAATATATTGGTGTTTATTCATGAGAGTTCAGGAAGAGTTTGGAGGTCTGAGGCCTGTAGCTAAACTTCAATAGGAAAGAACTATCAAGCTCTTTCTTGGAATGTAGGTATCTCTGGGCTGGAATGAAGAACTAGGAAGCCATGCTCTTTGTTCTCCTGTCACTGGCAGTTGAGGACAGAATTGTAGTAGCATGTGGCCAGAGGAGACAGTCCAGGGAGGGATGACTGAAAGATGCTGTAGGATCTCAGAGAAAGAACCTCAGGTGGAAAGATGGAGCTGGGCTAAGGGGAAGGTTGGGGGGAGGAGAGTTGATGGTAATGGGGCAGAGTAGATCTGCTGCCTTATTTCTGTCCTTGACATTTTTCACACAAAGTTTCCCTAGTGCAATCTGTAGCTAAATAAAACCTGGGCTACTCAGCTGTGTCAAACTGAGTTTGCTAACAGAGCTATTGGCCATGGAAGAGAAAGGGAGTGTGGGAACCAGCCAGAGGCCTCTCTGGTCTCCCCTCTGGGACAATGGTCATTGTCCTGGAGATTTGGAGAGAAGCTGGAAATACAGGACTCACCACCTCAACTTAGAAAATACTTCCATCCATTAACTCATTTGTTCCTCCCCAAATCCCTCTCAGGTATATAGCTGGGAGATTTTTACTCCCATTTAATGGAAAGAGCACAGTATTTGTAATCAGGTGACTTATTAGCTATATGTATGACCCAGAGGAAGCAATTTCACTTTTTTTTTGAAGTGAGTCTCAGTTTTAGCAATTGTGAAATAAGACAGTGGAAGACATGATAATAATAATAACTGAAAATTCTATTATGATTTAAAAATTTTCCTCATCCAAACCCAGCATCATCCTCTGTTGTTCTTCTTTGAATGAGTTTCTTCTTTTTAAAAAATCAATATCTTTCCTAAAATGTCATGACCTACTGAACCCAAAGTAGCAGATGTGACTTGACCATGGCTCTCTACAGTAAGACTCTGACCTGTGAGTTACAGACCACTGTCAACTATCATTCAGGGGCGAAATTCCTTTTACCTTTGGATAGTTGAAATAGTTTATAAATTTTCCGGTGATCATCTCATTTATTAGAGAAAATAGGGCCTATGAGAGATATAAGGGGAAGACATAAGACAGAGATAGGAGATGTAAGAGAAAAGAACAGGAACACATAAAATCATTGCTCTGAAAGGATTGGTCTGTCTTTGTCCTGCTTAGTAAATAACTTCCTTTTAAGATCTTTGGACAGTTGCTTTTCTCCTGGAGTTTCTGGAGCTTTAGCCTCCAGTAATCCTCCCTTTGGTTTCCAGAGTGCCTTGCACAGTAAATTCATGACAACATTTTTTAAATGAGTGTCTTGGGCTTCCCTAAAGCTGGATGAGTCCTAGTTTCCCCATATGTAACATGAGAGAGACCATCTTTAAGGTCCCCTCTTTTCCCCAGTCTCTTCTACTCTGATTTCATAATTTGAGCTCTTAGATGCTTCCAACTCTAATCCTCTATGTACTATGCCCTAACACTTTATGTCCCCAAGATACCTTTCAGTTCAAACACTGTATGCTTTTGTCAAAAAATTTTATG
Source organism: Macrotis lagotis (assembly GCF_037893015.1). NCBI lineage: Eukaryota > Metazoa > Chordata > Mammalia > Peramelemorphia > Peramelidae > Macrotis > Macrotis lagotis. Next base: position 610,390,003 of record NC_133666.1, on the reverse strand, counting down.
ATTCAAAATCCTTTCCAGTTTTCATTATATGTTCTAAGAAAGGTCTCTCCCTTCTTTAAGTTGTTATATGATTTTGTAAGACTTCATTGTTTTGTCAAGAGCTGTTCCTAAACACTACCTGACAACAAATAATGAGGTGCATGAACTTATCTCTCTCTGGTGCCAGCTGAACAATTTCTTAAATGAGATTCAACTCTGTTCCCCTCTCTAATAATGTAGCTCTTCCCAGCCAATCCCAAGTGAAATCAGCCAAGAACTGGTATTTGAAAGGGTGTCTGGGGGTTGGTAGAGTAGGGAGGACTCTTTTGACCACCTCAGCAAAGTAATAAATTACATTTTATTTCTTTCTTCTTTAGATTACAGTCCCTTGACTTCTAAGACTTTTAATAATAGTTCCTTGCTCCCTGTGACGGTGAACTTGTCTTCTTTGGAAATCAGCTTCACAAGTTCAAGCAGTGTATCAAAACCATGGACAGCGCACTTCTTAAAGCTGCCTGGAAAGGCTCTTTGTAGGCATGCGGTATAAGCTAAATACCTACCCATTCATCCTGTCTTCGTTCCTACCCTATAGGGGTCACAAAGTTTAATCTTCTATCACTTTAGCCTCCAGTAATCACCCCTTTGGCTTCCATGGTGCCTCTCACAGTAAATCCATGATAACAACACATCTCTGAACCCATCATATCCTGAACTTTATGTATATGTATATGAGATGTGTATATCTCAACTCCATTAAAATATAAGAATGAACTTAATCCTTATCCTCATATGTATATGAATACATATATTTATATATGTATCATATTTAATAGTATTAATGTTATTCTTATATTGTTAATGGAATGAGGATAGAACTTATTCTGAAACATGTCAATGTTCTTTTAATTATTCTTTTATACTTAGAGTTCTGTGGACTATTTCAGGGATGGATAAAACAACTTTTTGTAGTTGAATTAGAGTACTAATATGTAAGTTCATCTGATCTCAATGAAAATATGTTGTAGCAGATAGGAATATGTGGATAATAAGTTACTTATCCTGTTTCTACATGATTCTGATTTCTTCTTTATTTCTAAATGTTAAGTATCCATCCATATGTAGCTTGGAGAACATGGCAATAACTAGTAAAATGTTATTCTTAAATTATTATGGAAAATACTATGTTTGGTTAATTTGGGATAACAATCATTCTATCTGTGGTAATAGCCCAATTCTAGTTCATTTCATTGATTGAATTCTCAGTTGTCTTTTAGTTTGTAAAAAAGATTGAGAATCTAATTTATAGTTGTAGCTATTAGATTATAATTTGTGAAGGTTTTAGTAGGTGCTAAATTTTTCAGACTATAGCAATGTGTTACACATTTTATACCAACTCCTTGAAAAACTCTGCATTGATAATTAAGTCTAGGCTCTACATGGATGATCTATCTGAAAATTATGATGGTGAATATCTTGATCCTGAGTTGCTATAATAAATTTCTTCATTTCTAAGAACAAATCCATGACTCAGCCTTCTAGTTGATGCTTCATTGTTGATATATTATTGGTTGACTTCATGTGAGTTTTGCCAAAGGAAGACTTTTTGATTCTCATCTTGGATTTTTGCCATTTCATAGGCTCCAACCAGAGGTAAAAATGGAATGATTAAACTAGATTTGACAAATTCTATGATGTTTATTTATTGTCAGCCTTTACTAGCGTTTGGCAAAGTGAAGTATGCTTGTTCCTAAAATATCCCTTCCTCCCCTTTTCTTTCCCTCCCTCCCTCCTTCTCCCCTTCTCTCTCATTCTCTTCTGTTGTGATGAGAAAGTATTAATCTTTCCACAGTTGCATTAGGGTGTTGGATAATATTCTTTTTTTTAATATTGCAAAAAGTCTTTCTTAGTGTATATATTCCAAAGATGCAATGGGCAATTGTAAAGTTCCAAAACTGTACATTAAGGCCAACACTATGTATGGGTTTAGTTACTTTAGATATGTTCCTCCCATTTAACTTGGAGTTCAGGATGTCAGTAAGTCTCTTGACATATAAATTAACTGCCTTCTCCTTGAAAACTTTGTGTTTTATTTGACTCGACTGAACAAAACTAAGGAATTTGTGAGTATTGCCTCTCAAATTTGGTTCATTTGGATTCAAGATTCTGTATTTCTTTGACATGCATTAAGAATATATTTCAGTCCTCTTTATTCCCTTGGTCCTTTGGATTCAAGCCTAAAGCTTTCAGTCTCTACATTTCCTTGACTTGAATTAATAATTTCATACTTACTGAATCAAAATGTCATTTTAATATCATTAGAGAAGAATTCTGTATGATGAATAATGTGTTCAATATGTTTTTCAATGTAGTCATATAGCCAGCTGTCATTCAAGTACATAATCATTAATAAGATGTTTTGAATTGATGTCTCCTTCAATTTGAAAGCCATATTTAGATTTGAACCATATTGTGTAGATCCATAATAGGTTTAAATTATCTCCATGAAAAGTGCTTTGTTTCATATATGCATTGTTTATGACGTTATTATAAGAGTTTAATGTTTTCAGCAGAGGATAATTTTCTATTTGGTCATCAAATACTCTAGGTCTCAAATACGTAGGTCTATTTTGTAAATTTGTAGTAAATGAATAAGTGAGAAGAGTGAAACTGAGTCAAGAATTAAAGGTAATCAGTAAAGGTATATAAATGTTATGAAGTTTTGGGGAAGTTTATTCAATAATTACTAAATAAGTTGGGTTTTGTATACCCTTTTGCTCCTTGGCCAGTAAACTATCTTCCTATAAGTGGATTATTTGTTCTAAGTTCCCAGAATGAGATTTCATCTCCCATCATGATAGATATAGCAAGGACAGAAGTACAATTTGTTCCAATACCTAGTGTGTACTCTTGCCTATACCATCTTTACCCCTGGGAAGAATGGGCTCAGATTTAATACCATTTCTATATAGCATTTTCTCCATCAAGTTTACTTCCAAATATAGCATAGATGAAGCTATACCTTTGTTAATTCTAGACTGGGACAGGTAGGTCATTTGGGATTTTGTTCCTTACCATCTGACAAACCCCAGTATGTATTCCAGGTACTTGATTTTGACAACTTATTCTTATTTCAAAACTTACAAAGTCTTGGCCAGCTCCAACCTTTTTCACCTAAAATGGGAAAAATAAATACAATAAGGCAAATAGTAGAGGCCCAAGCCTTCTCCCCTTTTAGCATTACCTTTGTCACCAGAATCCAACCAGGCAAGAAGATCAGCCAAAGCTCAACACTGGATGAGTAGTGCCTTTTTAATGAATTTCAGTTCTAGCTATGAAGTCAGTCACTTGTTTGACTTCTTAACACATGGTGAACAGATGCAGAACTAGCTATTGTACATCTGAGCATGCTCTAAATCAAGGAGCAGGTTATTTCCATTTTATGTCATCATGCATTGCAAAGTGTAGAATCTCTA